>NC_073724.1:9821776-10131333 GCF_023634155.1 Falco peregrinus | reverse complement strand
AATCATATTGAAATAAACTCTAAACCTTCATAGAAATCTGCAGTGGTGTCCTTTCCTCATGCTTTTTCCTGTTTCTTCAGTCTGTTACACAGATTTTTTCCTCCGTCTTGTTTTCTTTGCTCCCTTTGACTGTGTCAAATCAGAGCATGTCAGTGCCATTTTGCTGTCCCCACACTAAAGCACTTTCCTTAGTAATTATTACATCTAAATTGCTTGTTGCTCACCAACATCTGCTGCTCAGTTTCCCAGCTGAAAACACAGGATATAATACTCTATCTTATGCTTTTTTTTCCCCCTTTTCTTTTCTTTTTCCCCCCCTTTCTATAAAATGTGTCCTGGCTACTAAAAACTGCAGGTGTTTTGTTATTTCAGATCTAAGTAATATATCCCCATAAACACTCTTAGAATCTCTTTCTCTGTTGCAAACACGAATTTAAAATTTCTCTCACGTAACATGAAAGAGACAGTACTGATGGCTGCAGTTGTGATAGTCATTAATAAAAAGAGAATAATGCACATAAATCCTAAGGCAAATACATTTTTGATTCTGCAGTTTGATAGGAAGGGTAGAAGGATGCAACAAAAAGTAATTCTCTGGAGCTCTTGTATTTTATGTCTTAGACAGATGGTATGAGCACCCAATAGGGGAGATCTGTAGGACTGTGGCAGCACATATAATAGCAGGACTTTTGGGTGACTTGCCCCAATGGGAGTCCAGCATGGAAGTTCCCTTTGATGTTCCCTGCAAGGTGAGGTCTCTGATAGCAGCATCCAGAGACTCTGGCAGGGGCAGCTGTGATTCAGACAGCCTAGTGTTAAAATTGCCGTGGAGGTTTTGATGCTGTTGCAAGGGTGCTGGTGTGCTGAGAAACTTGGTGGAACATGGTCATTTCTGGTAATTATATTCTATAAGGAATTCATAGGATACAAACAGCCATTTTTGTTGTATCCTGTAGATTAACCAATAATAAAGTTAAGTGGTTTGAAAAGATCTACAATGCCAGGATTTTTGCACATGTAGGAAAGTTTGTCTGGAAGGAGCTAAGAAACCTTTGCTTCTTGATCATTATGAACATTAGCGGATTTGACATAATGAACCTAAAGAGTATTTTAGTAGTGCAGTGTGCCCAAGTATGATGACAGAAAATTACATCTGTGTATTCCAGCAATGACCATTTCACACATTCATTGTAATTTTGCTAAATTTATTTCAGTCATGAAAGAAGAAGAAAAAATAAAAGTTTGATTTTTTTATCTTATTTTCACATTGTGGCACTTTTACATCCTTATTCAAAGTATTTAGCAACCTCTAAATAAGATGACATTTTAAAATCTAAATGCTTTGTTTCTTAAAAAAAAACCCTAGTGGTTTATATTCTTGTCAGAATGTTCTATAATTATTCCAGTGTAATAAAACTCTTATTGGATGTTATATAGGTGAGGCCAAACAGCTTTCCTATACAATAAAAACATAGAAACAAACACTAGAAACCATTTACCATTCGGAAAGTTTCCTTTTTTCTCCATCCCACCCCAGCCCCAGCCCATCAACTCATCCCTGACCTCCTAGTAACAATTAGGAAGGAAAATCTACAAAAATAGTTTTCCTAGCCTAGTGTCTACTTATGCTGGGACCTAATACTTATAGTCCTTTACTGTTTACGAACAAATTATGAGCTCGACAGAGGGAGCAGGAAAGGTGGTTTTAAGGAAAGCTCTATTTTACCGGTTTCAATAGCAGGAGAGAAGAAAAGTTAGCTTTCCTGTCCCCTGTCCCACAGCTGTTCATGGAGAAAATCTATTAGATCACCTTAATGGATAAACAGAAGCAGGTTAAGGAAAGGTTGGTTTCCTCTGCCAGCAAAGCTAGTTTACTTTCCCCACTGAGAGTTCCCACTCTCTCAGTTGTGCCATTTCAAGCATTGCTATTACCAGAAACTAACTCAGGTCTGTCTAAACGTTCCAGTTAA
Organism: Falco peregrinus; assembly: GCF_023634155.1. Taxonomy (NCBI): domain Eukaryota; kingdom Metazoa; phylum Chordata; class Aves; order Falconiformes; family Falconidae; genus Falco; species Falco peregrinus. Next base: position 10,129,363 of record NC_073724.1, on the reverse strand, counting down.
AAAAGAAAATGTTTTATAAGTGATTGAAGTTTAGAGTGGGAAATGTCACCAAGCAGTTTTGGGTCAGTGCATGGCCACCTAAACAGAGCATGAAGAAACTGCAGCTTTTGTGGGGAGAAAGAAATAAGGAGATAACACGGTTAAATAAGGAGAAAACACAGCTGCTGTCACTGGAAGAAACTGTCTCCAGCGTGCACTTGCTGGGTACATTGGCAATTCTGGGCAAGGACCACTGAAGCGCTGGGGTGCCTGGTCGACTGGGTGCTCTTGGCCAGCCTCCCCCGATCTGAAACCGCCACTACTGCCTCACTGAATCCTTTGCTTTGAAATCCAATGTTCAGATCCAATAATGAGAGCAGTGGACCCTCGCCTCTTTTTGTTGGATTGGTGCTTTTCTAAAGAAAATCTCCTCATCGCTTCATATCAAGTTGGAACATGGGCTAATTGATTGAGGAGCCCTTTCCCAGGCCAGTGTGCGTGGCAGGGCCTCAGGGTAACAGGGCGGGGGGAGGCCAAGCCACCCCGCTGCTCTGCCCTGTGATGGCGGGCGGGCGCTAGGCCCCCGGCTCGGAGCTGCGGTGGGGGTGCGCGCAGGAAGGCTGTTGCCCCAGGCCTTGGTGGTTCCTAGTGTGAGTCTGAGCCAGTCGCCGAGGCCAGGGCCCGTTTGGCCCCAAATGTGAGGGTGAGCCCCAAAGCACAGATGTTGGGGAGGGGGTGGTGAAGGAGACACAGCAAAGTGGTCGACTCAGAAATAAAGGGTATGCGAAAGTACTCCTTGGAGCCCGGATGGAAGGTCTGAATGTGGAGTTGTGCCCTTCAGAGCAGGGTTCTGGCGGAAAGAGTGCAGAAACTGGAGGAAGAGAAGTGCTACCTGGGAACCAACAAAATTCCTCCCAACTCAGTGTCAAGGCTCTGGGAACCTCGGACCTCCCTTCTCCCAGGGTGTTCCCTCTCCAGGGGTGAGGAGCCCTACACAGTTACGGAAGAAGAACAGGAGGAGGAAGGCAGGTGGATCCCTTTGAGGGGCCATGAGTGAGGGAGGTAAGGGTGCTAAGGCCTGCTGAGGCATCTTACACACGTAGACATGTGCCAGCCCACCCCTGCCTACACACACACCCCCCATGCCGTGAGGGTACGATCTGAGAAGGGCGTGCTGATGGCAAACGGGAACAGGGTCATTTGGAAGGTTGGTGTGGTGGTGGCCGCAGCCGGGTTAGATGGATGGTGCTGCAGCGCAAACGGGAAAAAAAACAAACAAACAGTAATGGATTGTGGAAGATGATGTGTGGGGAAAGCCAGGGTGATGTAGAAGAATACAGATGGAAATGGGAGAAATCCATCTGGGCAGCAACAAAAACCTGTGTTAGTTTGTCAGGTGAGGGAATTGCCAACATGTGCTGCTCGTGTCAGCAATGATACCTAATCTGGTGGTCAGGAGCAAGGGGGGGAGTTTGCAATAGCTAAATGTTCAGCCTGTTATGATGTTAACCCATGTAGTCTGAGCATATATACACATTGAACATCATTATTTGCTGTTATTTGGCCTCAGGGACAAAGGCAGAATTTAATGAATGTATATTAATATTGTGATGATGTTGAAAGTAGATATTTTTAAGCATATACTTTCAAAGAGTTCTTAAAATACATATTTCATAGAGGCAAGGAGTGCAATGTACTGGATTTAAATGATAGAGTGCGTGACAGGGAACTTGAATTTGGTGGCCATGCAGGGGGAGAGGGTGAACTGCCCTGTGCCAGTCCCAGCTGGCTGTGAAACTGGAGTGCACACTCCATCACCTGGCAGAACTTCAACCAGTCGTGGAGTCTGTAGTGCACCTGCTCAGACATGCTGAGGAAAACATGGCAGCCACTAGTGGCAGGAGACGTGTGGAGAGGCTCCTAGTGAGTCATACCAAGTAGACACTCTGGAAGATGCTCTTGGAGACGCATGAGGGAGAGATTTCAGGGTTATATGAGATACTCCTGGTGTACATGAGGGAGAACCCTAAATTTTCAAACCAAGAGAAATGGAAGGAGGCTTCCAGGCGACCTGGCAGTCCTACTCCTGGACTGCACAAAGCAAGCATAGCCAGAGCCTTTATGCTGACCCACCTACCTTTTGCCCAGACTCTGCTGTGTCTTCAGTAGGGCATGGAGGTCATATAATTTATAAAACCGCACATGTATTTGTGATTAAAATGTTTTCATGTCTGAGTCTATTTAGTCCCCACACTTTCAACGTGGTCTTAAACCATGACAGTGCATGTTGGAGTAAGAGGTAGTAATAATTTCTCAGCGTAGGTAAGGTCACTTCTGTCATATGCTGTTGGACAGGAAAGTATTAAAAGTCTTCAGACTAAGTGGTTGGTCAGCATTAGGTACCTCCTGCAATAAGTTATAGCTTGTTAAAACATACTGTAAGTTATGTTAGTTAACATAAACATTACCTTTAAGTAGATAGAGATGCTACATCATGGTGAAGGAAAGAGGTGAACATAAATGAAAATTACCAGCAGCAGGGCAGTCATAGGTAGACAGGATTTCATAGCATCAGTGAAGTTAATTTAAATGGAGGGGTAATGACAATGTGAATTGAAAGAAAACTGTAGAGGTAGCTTCCCTAACCAACCAAAACAGATCTGAAGGAAGCGAGATTGCAGTGGTGTACTTCAAATTATCTATAAGCATTTGTGCCTTGAAGGCATACTGAGCTGGTTGTTTATGTACTAATTCTTGCTGTTTTACTCATGAGAAGTTAAACCCTTGGTAGGATTTTATACAAGCTGTTGCAAAATCATAAATATGATGGCACTTTATAATCTGTTGATATTTTCCAGTCCTCCCTTCTCACCCTAAGATTTAGATTCTAGCACAGTGAGCACTGGTGGCTTATGCCTACAGCTCTGAACTAAAGGATTAATTTGTTTTATTTTTCTCATAAGGTGAACTCTGGTGAAAAGTGAACAATTCTGTTATCTTGGTTTACACCCCAGTAATCCACACAAGTTTTGAACAGCTTGTAGGAGCAAAGTTTGAATTGTCCCAAATCCATATATTCCATAGCTCAGGCAGTTAAGTAACTTGTAATTGCTCTGTTGCTGGTATCATTAAAGTTACTTTGCTTAAGAGAATGTGTACCGTTTAAAGAGCTGATTGCTTGCAAACATCAGTATTTCCTAGCTTATACACTTTATAAAGAGAAGATGATATACTAAACAGAAATTCTTTGAGCCTCAAGACGCTTTATACTGCTGACAAAATCTCATGGTACATTTGTCATTGTTGGCAGACTATTGGGAAAAAAGTGGATGAGAAAATGACACCAAAGCAAAGCATTTGTGTAGTATCATTAGACAAAAAAAAGAAAAAATAAACAAACAGAACAAACAAACAAAAAAACCAAAAAAACCCCAAAAAACCACACCCCACCCCAAAACAAAACAAAAACCCCAAACAACCACCACACAGCTGTGTAGAGTGAGGAGTACTAAACTTGCCATTGAGTTTATGGTTTCCAAGAAAAATTGAACATGCATGTGCATTCATACACTTGCATCATACCTATACATGCATGGACGTGACTCTGGGATTTTTGTTGCAAAATTTGGCTTTTGACCATACTTGACTGAAAAGATTCGTTTTATAGTCATTCAAGGAGAGGAAATGACAAGGCTGTGGTAGAAGATGCTGTCAAATCTTTTGTGTGCTAATGATGCTAAAGACCATTCTACAACTAGTCTACCTAACTTGTTAGTTTTGTGTCATTCGTTCTTCTTGAATTTGCAAAATGCATGATTTCAGCAATACTATGAATTAATTTTATTTTTTTTTTTTTTTGTATTCTAGGTAAGAGAATATCAGGTTTCTCATTATACTCAGACTACATCAAGGTAACAGAATTCAGATATCTGAAGCCTATAATAGGAATATAATTATGTATGCATGTATATATACATAAGATTCTCTATCATTTTTAAAAAATAATTGTCTGATTCATTAACAGATTTTATTTCCAAAGGACAGGTAGTCATCCTTTGTAAATTTGAAAATCTAATAGAAGAAGTTATGTTCTATTCTACAGTGTCATTAAGTTATGTTCTACTTTTCTTCTGTGAAAACTATATAATTAGTTGTTTCCATACTGGATGTATTTTTATGTCAATATGTTTGCAAAGTAAAACAAAGACAATATGGTCACTTTGTGAAGTGATTTAAGAAACAAAGAAAAAAGGGGAAAATATATTTTGATGCAAATAATAAAAAAGTATTGAGTTCCATGGGTAGTTCACAATAGTAAAGATGAAGGTAGAAAGATTCTGAAATACCAGTATGCCAGAGGGCTACACCATACTCACTTCTCCTTGTGGATAGTATATGTAAGCCAAGAGTTTCCTAAAGAGTGGGATTGGCACAGCTTGCAATGCTGTGTAGACTAGTGTGCTCAAGCATTCAAAATATTTATATTGCCACAATTTATAATCTACTAAGTCTCAAAACCAAAAGCACTTAAGAAATTTCAAGAATCTTGTGTTTCTCAGCTTTTTTTCAGAGATAAAACAGATCTCTATCCAGCTTGCTTTTTTTCTTTTATTATAAATTAATATTGAGTATGAACAACTTAAAAAAATGCTTTGCTTTTACATCCTTGCTGTTGGTCAAGGTTTATGGATATGACTCCTCTAAGTCTTGTATTGTGAATAGACAATTGAACATCATTTATCAGTCTGGTTATTGAAGTAAATGACAATGGGTTCCTTGTGGCTAAGCAGTCAGCAGTAGTTTCAGGCAAGATGCATTACTAGAATGTCTGTCACCTACAGTTTTTTAAGATTTTCTGGAAAAATTAATTAAAATTGATACAATTTTTCCCCTCACTAATAATGTAGTCCTTGATATGGTAGTTTTCAAGCGTGAATAGTGTTTAGTATCTTGAAAACAATCAGAACATTTATAGAAGTCTTTCTTTCATTGATTTATCTTATCTTTGAAATACAACATTAAAAAAAAAATGGTAGTGCTGGTTTATCCTTGATAATGTTGTATTCTCAGTTCAGCAACTGAGATTTTTTTTTTGTTCCCAGTATCTGTTGGATACTGGAAAATATAAAATCCTACAGATACACAAAGTCTAGTAAACAGCATAAATCCTTTACTGCTAGACAGAATGCTGTGATGAATCTAAATGTTGTTTTTTTTTAAGGTAGGGTATGGTGAGGTGTCCAGAGATTTCAAGATTATTTACTTAAAGTAGAAATCACCCAGGGTTCTTTAATGAATACTGTTGGAATGGGTGTGTCTTTCATTGTCCAGCTGCATTTTGAATGCCTTGTCAGTGCCATTAGATCAGCATAAGATTGATAGTTATTTGATAAAGCAACATCTGTTGTTCTGCGATGTACTTCCAGCAGATGCTCTTACTTTAAATGTAATATGCTATATGTTTTAATCTTGGAGCATCTTACCTGTAGCAGATGAATAATAGTAAAGTTGCAGTGCAGGTTTTGAAACCATGGATTGTGTATCTCTGGTATAATTGATACCTGAAAATTGTGCAGAACTCCATTAAGTTTAATAAGTATGGCAGTTGGAACAGTTTCTAAATTTATTCCACAAATTGGCATACAGAATTATTCTGACTGTAGGGTAATTTGTGGTTTTTCTTTTTCCTTTTTTATTCCCCCCCCCGCCCCCCTTCCCTTCTCTCCCTTCCATCTCTCCCTGCCTCCAGTAGCCAATCCTTTTCTGTGCCAGGTGAATTAAAGAAACAGAACTAATAAAACTGCATGGACACGCATCTTAACAGAACTAGACAAAACAACCAAAGTTTGTCAGTGTGTTTTTACCTGTCACACCATATGAAGAGTTTTAATGAGAAAAATGTCCAGCAATGAAATCTGTAACATTTTTGCATGCATAGCATGCTGGCAAGTGGTCTAGATAGAGATCGTTTAAAGACAATCATTGTTTCTTGCTTTATGTAAGTGCATGATAGTATTAAAAATAATGGTGATACCATCAAGTATTCCTGTAGGCAAAGGATATTTTAGTAAAAAATACTCCTTTTCTAACAAGAATATTCAAACCAGAATATTGTACAATGCAATGCTCTTAAATATGTTTACACAGCAGGCATTCCATATTTCTTCATATTAAGCAGTCCTCTTTTAAGTACCATTTCCTTCTTTCAAGGAGTGGCTTGCTATTACTTGTGTGCAAATCACGGTTTCTTTTACAAAGCTACAGCAATCAAGAGAATCTCATAATGACAGCATATGCTGAATGCTGTTAAAATTTTTCATACAAACACGGACAAAAAAGTTTGGGTAGCTGTAGATACTTGCTTGCATATTCCCAGCTATTTAACCAGTGTGCAGTCTAAAGTTACTTTTCTGTTTATTTTTTTAAATAACTGAAAGAATGTTTGGCTTTAATAACTCTGTATGTTTGTTTTACCCAAGGAGAACATAGGAAGTTACCTAAGTCAATATAATAGTTCCTTTTCCTGTCTCTGTCTTCACCCAGAAGTCTCAAGTCACTATGTTTGCAATACCCCTTTGGAGAATTTTATCTGTCTTAGTGTTCTGTGGAGATGTAGAAAAATCTATAATTTTTTTGACTGTGGAGAGCTCAGACCAGGCTTCACGTGGGTTTTTCTTTGACACATATTAACTCTGCTTCTCTATCAAGTACCTATGCATTGAAAGTAGTAAGGTATAGCTTTTTTGATTAAATAATGGTCATTTAAAAAAACATTAAAAAAAGGCCATTCCTATTGCCATTGTTTAACTCTAGCCAGCAACTAAAGGCCCATAGAGCCACTCGCTCAATCCTCCCACAGGAGGATGGGGGTAGAGATTTGGAAGGGTAAAAGTGAGAAAACTCATGACTTGAGATAATTTTTTTTTTAATAATTGTAAAAAAAAAAAAAAATTAAAAACAAAAATGACAAAAATCAAGAAATAAAACCCAAAAGAGACAAGTGATGCAAATGCAAACAGTTGTTCACCACCAACCAAGTGATCCCCAGCCAGTTCCCAACCAGTGACTCCCCCACCAATCTTTCCCCTAGTTTTATTGCTGAGCATCATTTCATGGGGTGTGGAACATCCCTTCGGTCAATTGGGGTCAGCTGCCCTGACTCTGTTCCGTCCCAGCTTCTTGTGCACCCCCAGGCTACTCACTGGTGGGGTGGGGTGAGAAGCAGAAAAGGCCTTGACTCTGTAAGTACTGCTCAGCAGTAATGAAAACGCCCCTGTATTATCAATGCTGTTTCCAGAACAAATCCAAAATGTAGCCCCTTACTAGCTACTGTGAAGAAAATTAACTCTATCCAAGCCAAAACCAGCACATCTATATTGGAAGATGTTACCAAAGTACTTAAGAGATATGTTTCTTTGGGTCTGCTAAAATTATTAGAGCTTGCATAGCAGTTTCCAGAAATAGCTAAGCATAAGCATGTTATTGCAGTATAGTGTTAATAAAGCTATATATTGCTTAACCAGAATTACTATTGATAATTCCTGATAATGGTTATTATAATCCATTAGCCATAATTTCGAAGGCAATTTCCAGACATTTTTAAATTGTAACAAGTGTGAGTTGTAAATTATTAAATTAAATGCAGAGGTTTTTGGGTTTTCAAATAGTTTTCACGTACACTACAATGGTATATGCAGCCTTTTTACATGTGAGGTTACAAGAGGGCAAACTGGATTTTTGTCTCTGTACCTATTGTGAATGGAGGTATGGTCTCTTTGTGATAAAAATGGGTAGGGATAATGGATAATCCCTCTGCATCCCTAGCCTAGGAAAAAGTAATTGAACAGAAGACTTGACTTCACCAGTAAAATTAAATGCCTGCAGTATATGAGCTTTCTTGCCAGGGCAGGGATTAAATGAAATGTAGGACTATAAGTAGATTTATCAGGTTAAAAGCATACTGTTTCGTCGTCCATCCCCCTTCATGGCCAGCCATCCCTCCTCCTCCCCACCTCTGCTGTAAACCTATAAACCGTCTAATGCCATGAATGAAGAGGAAGTTGCAGAGAAGCACTGATCTCAAACTAAGTTGTTAAAGCATGCACATGGCTTAAATATGCATGTGCAATCAAATAAGGTTTGTGGAATTTTGTTCCATTATGTGATAAATGGTGGGGTTTTTTCCAAACAATAATTTTGCTCTTTATTTTTCAAAATTTAACATTCTTGTGTAATAGTTTATGTGCATATTTCTTAAATCAAACTCCAAATTTAACTTTCCTACAGTAGTTGAACAAATAGTAAGAGAAAAGCAAAGTTACAAATTTTCTATAAAGTCATTTAAAATGAGAAAAAACCCAAAATTTATATCCTTCAAAAATATACATAGTAATTATTATGTCATTTTTTATAAATATTTACTCCTTGCCTTATGCAGCACAGGATCTTCTGCAGTTCTGATGTAAATAATATCATTAGAATATAAAAGGGAAATTTTATTTTTTTTCACAGAATTCATATGTTGTATAGTACTTATGCTGTGGCTTTATATGTTGTGATGGGCAGCAATGTGAAATGATTTACCTACTGCTGAGATTGCTGGAATGTAACTCAAAATACTCCTTCAAATTTCTCCAAAAGCAGTGCCATGTCCTTGACAGGGGACACATTATTATCTCGTATTTTAGTTTATAATGGCAGACTATAAAATCTTAGTGCATGTACACACAAATTAATAGCAAGCTGAAGCAAAGCTTTTTTCTAAAGTGATCAAATCATTCAGTAGAAATCTAGCAAAATTACTCTACTGTTGTGAAAATTATTAAAGAGAAAACATACTTTGCAAATCATACAGTTTTAGAAAAATAAAGCTAGAAAGCTAAATCAAAACTGCTTCTGTATCAATCAAACACAAATTAATGTTTTACTTGATTATTTAACAAGAAACCTTAAAAATTAAGCTGCTTTTAATGCATTAAAAAACAAATGGAAATATAATCTTTCCAGATCATTGTGTTTCAAACCAAGAAGCAAGTTCTGGTGGAACAGTCAACTAACTTTTCCTCATCTGAGTCGTTCAACTTTTCATCATTGTTCTCTCTGTTCCTCTTGATAATGACTGTTCAATAATTCCATTGGTGTCACCCAGTCATAAAAGATACGTTATTGTTTGGGGGTTTTTCACACTTGTTTTGACCAAATTCAGTGTAGAAAACAATACTATAGGGTGTTCCAGCTCTCCTACGTTGAAAAGCAGGTGGTTGTTAATACTGTCCTGCATAGGTGACACTAGTAATGAAGGCTCAGATGTCAGATGAAATTGTTAAAGCCAAATATGTAATGTGGGTACATGTGATGGTGGTTGCTAGCCCATGTTCAAGTCTCTGCCTGCACATTTTGTTGCAGTTAAAGATCGTTTGAGAAGGCATAATCACATAAACACCACACATTCATTTAACTGTATAGTGTTCCCATAAATTCAACCATGTTGACTCCCTCTGTGTAACTGAGTAGTACAACTTGTTCCCATGGATATTTATTCCATTCTAAAAATCATGATATCCAAGTTCCCTATACAATAGTAATGAGAGTTATTTGTTGTGGTTTTTGTTTGGTTGGTTGGTTGGGTTTTTAATGGGATGCTTTATGTTCTTTTGCCAAAGTACTTTTGCAATAGTGTGTATTGGGCCTGGCTGAGCCCTGTAGCAGCGCTCATAGTGCTGTGCTTTTTGTGTTGGTAGCTACAAAGGTGCTGGTAACACACCAGTGTTTGGGCTACTGCTGAGCAGTGCTCGCACAGCACCAGGGCTGTCTCTCCAGCACTCCCCCCACCTCCCCTCCCCAGTAGGCTGGGGGTGGGCAAGATCTTGGGAGGGGACGTAGCCAGGACAGCTGACCCAAAGTGGCTAATGGGATATTCTATACCATGTGATGTCTGCTCAGATAGAAAAGCTAGAAGGGACAAGGAAGGGGGGCATTTGTTATTTACACTGTTTCCCTTCCAGAGCAACCACTATACCTAATGAATCCCTCCTCCCAGGGAAGTGGCCGAACATCACCTGCTGATGGGACGTTGAGAACAACATCTTTTGTTTTCCTTCACTTCCAAGTCGATTACTTTTGCTGTTGCTTCATTAAGCTGCCTTCACCTTGACCCACAAGGGTTTCTTTCCATCTTATTTTTTCACACCCCTGTTCTGCTGAGGAGGAGAGCAATAGAGCAGCTTGGTGGGCGCCTGGTCTCCTGCCAAGATCAACCCACCACATAGCGGAAGAAAAAGTCTAGTTATGTTTTATCCACTTCCAGATTTATTAGAAACCAAAAAGGCTTTTGTAGGCACTGATGTTTATTGTCCCCTTCTGACCTGTTACTAAGTCAATGCCGAATGCCTAGCGCTGCGCAGAAGTACAGATGTTAGAACTTCAGTAAGAATCCAAAAAAAATATTTCCTGAGTGTCTGAAGGTTAAAATAAGATTTTTCAGTTAAAGTGATATTTTGTTATTTCTTGTTTTGAGTTGTTCTGTATTCCAGTAATGCTAACCCATCATGGTCTTGGGCTTCTTCATGTTGCCACCAAATATTTACCATGCCTTCTTATGAAACTTGCAGTGCAGGAGGACTTAATGAATGGGTTTGATTTTTAACTATGAGGCTTAAATTCATGCCTAAATGTAAGTACATGGTTAAGATCATTTCCTTCAAAGGAATGTGTTCTATTATTTCATAAGTCCTTAATGGGTTACTTTTGGTAGCAGTAAGTATTGATATTGTAATTTAGAGAATGCCAAGTTCAGTGAAATTCCCATAATTATTTTGGATTTGCAGTGCTATGTGAAATAATAAAAAAAGTGTCTATGAAAACAAAAAATATTTTAGCACTATTGTCCAAGTACACTTGATAATTACTGATGTTTATGTGGACGATGAGTTGAGGAATACAATGAGTTGCAAACAAATAAGTGATTTAAGCTCTTTAAGAGACCTCTGTAAACTAACAAGTGAATTACATGTTATGAGAACCCCAACACATAACTTTTTTAATGTTATACTTAAGTATGTAAGTCTACATACCCAGAGTTTTAGTTCCAGAATTTTTTTTGCTATTTTTGTTAAATAGTTGCCTAAATATTTTAGTTATTGAGCAGAAATATATCAGGCTCCAGGAAAACCTACTAGTAATCCTTGTACTCTTAGAAGAAAATCAGGTGAGTTAATTGACTGCCTTATTACCATAGTAGTAGTAAAAAGGATGCAATATTATTTTTTTGCCTTCTTCTTCCCCTTCGTCCTCCTGCTTGAACAGTCACAGGAATACTCACAGCTGAAAACTCCTCTTCAAAATGGTGTTAATGTCTCTTTGGAAAGAATCCTTTTAAAAAGAGTTCATTCTCAGCATAACACGAAATACCAGGGAGGTGGAATTTGAAGTTGGCAACTATTCCTTAAAAGCAAAAAAACACATTGGAACTAATTGCAAATGTTACACATTATAGTGCAAAAAAAGGCAAAATAATCCCACCCTCTATTCACCTTTTTTTCATTAAGTATTCTTTGTTTCTATTTGCAAAGCAGGTTTAAGTCTACAACCTTAATTATTATTTCCTGTTTTACAGACAGGTTTAAAAAAATAGATGGTTTTCTTTTTACTTCTGTAGCCCTCACTGTTTTTCCTAGAGTCCATGAAATGCTTGCCTATTACATCCTTAAATATATCCTCTGTCATTTGATTTTTTCAGTGATTTAACTTAGTATAACAGGCAGAAACGAAGTAAACTTTTTTATATTTATGCAAACTTTCAGAGGCTAAAAGGTGTTCACAGTAAACATGATTGCATATTCTGTGATACTCAGAAAAATTTGGAAGAGGGTTAGTATATAAACCTGTAATCAGAGATCCTTCCTTTATCATTACCTGACCTTATCTGGATAGTTATTTGTAACACTTCTAAAAAACTGATTTCATAGATCATTAAACAAAAAAAAAAAAAAAAGCCACAAAGCAAATGGTTTGTTTTCTCCTGAATGATGTATTAGATCCACATTTGTGCCCACGTGTAAAGTCTTTTATTTGCCCCACACCTTTTCATTGTCTTACTTCTAAGCATGTTGGCACAAGCACATATGGAATCCAAGTAGTCTGTGCAAAGAAGGTACATCACAGTACCCGAGGTGCTCTATTTAGACAGAATATGCATCTAAATAGATTTAGATGTAATATTCTCTTTGGCAAAGAGCTTTGGCTTTCACACTTAACTGTAGGAAGATTCAGCAATGAAATATAACCAAACTTAAAGAAGGCAAAGAATTACAGGTTGTCTTTTAGTGCATTCTGATTATGGAAGGACATTTCACTATAATATGTGACTTTATTTGAAATGCAGAACACTGCAAAACAACATGTTCTGTTAACCATTAGCATTACCAATCCTCTTTATGTGGCATCTCCTGTCCTCTGGATTTTGTTCATTGGTGGTCAGTTTAAACATGTGGATGCAGGGGAGTCTACTTGGGATCACCCACACAGCCTACTAGTCACCCATCACACTGTACCTTGCTCTTCTATCATCAAAAACCACATAATTTCCCATCGCAAACTAAAAACGATACTGGATCCACTCTGCAGCAGCACTTCCCTGTGTGCCTAACTGATTTCTTAGTTACTGTCTCTGAGAACTCAAGTCTCCCATGAGTGTTCATCTTCCCATGGCATAGACACTCTCTGCCTTTCCTCAGAGACCCCAGACTTGCTATTGCTTCTCTTTTTTTTCCTCCTTAGCTTCCTTGGTGTAGAAAATTAACCTCTGCCGAAACCTGGAGGATTTGCCAAATCTACAGCTGTCTTTAAAGAGGGAGTGAGCCTTTGGGAACAGTAGGAGGCCTTAGTACTCAAATCTGTTGAAATAATAATGTTCCTTTTAAATAGCTATATTCACATGACGACATGATAATTTGTTCTGTCATACACATGTTTTTGTATGTAAGTGTGTCATATGTGTCATACACACTTACATTACATAACTGGGTGTTGTCCCATTAGGTGATGCTTAGAATGTTAATCCTTTTCATTTAAAAAGCTTTTGAGAGGAAAAAGTCATTGTTTAAGTAGCAAATTTAGTTAGATGACAATTTTTTTAACTTTGTGAGGCCTCTTAATTAAATATAGTATCATAAAACTATTTTGTGTCCAATTTATACACTTTTATATTTCTAGAAAAAATCCTGGTAGGTTTTTTGAATGTTATTGCTTCTGCCTAACGTGCGTAGCGTAAGCAGTGTGGAAGGCCCAGATCCCATTTAGTGTTAATTGGCTCAGCTTTAGTGAAGCTAGAGAATGAGTGGCAGTGCTAGGTATGGCCAAGCCATTCTAATGAAGCAACTTGTTTTCCAGTGATCTGCATAAAGAATGGATGCATTGCTTGTCTTACTATACACTCAGTATTGCTGATGTTTTGAACTTTGCATTTAAGATGAAGTTATGTATTACGAACTTCAAGTCACTGATCAGTAGGCAGACATACAGCTCCTTAATTGACCTGAAAATGAATTATACACAGAATTCTTCTGATGCTCCTTTACTGTATTTTATTCAATAACAGTGAGATGCTTATGTGCTATGAATCTGTAAAACTGCAGTGTTCACAGGGAAGCTGTCTGCATCTTGCAGTGTTTCTCACTTCAGATTATTACCTATAATTCAAGATTTTTTAAAGGAATGGATACCTACAAGATAAACATATACGAAGATGAAAACTGGGCTGTAATTTCAGAGAAATTGTACAGGATTTAGGTCATTCTTGTTTGCAGATACGTAAAACTGAAGAAATTAACTTACAGATCCTAAGTTACTGGGATTTGCCATAAATTACCTGGTGGCTAAGTGCCTTTAGAAAAGCATTCCCCACCCCCCCCACCCCCCCGCAATAATAAAGCCTGAAATAAAAATGGAGTGAAAGTAATATATTACCTTAATTAATTGTTCCTCTTGAAAATAATAGAAAATCTGATGTATCCTGAATACAATTATTTATAGAAACAAGCTTTACTTCGATCAGACATTTGACTGGAGTAATTTTTTCATTATTCAAATTAGTGAAGACTTCAACAGGTGGCTGATAATGTGAGGGTTTTTAGTAAATACCTTTGTTTGGCTTTAACAGAGGTCAACTGTCTTGTCATTCTGGTTTCCTGACTTGTTTGTTGTTGTTGCTTTCTATCTGTGACCTTAGAAACACCTTTCCATTTCTGGAAATACTGAAGAAATCAGTTACTCACATTAAGAGCATGTAATGCATTGCAAGCCCTAGCTTTGGCAGTAGAACTCTTGTGGTTTACAAATAAAAATAAAATAATAAAAAAAAAGTTTTATACTTTTCTGGTGTTACTTCCACTTTCTTTCTTCAGTTATGAAGTGCCCATGGACACATGGAAAATTGCAGAAACATTCGCTCATCTGTGTTTTATTGGTCAGACCCTGCCTGGCCTTTGACAAATACTGACCTGTAACCTGAAAAAGTGGCATTTTATAACAAGCTGGGTACTCTGTCCTGCTCTGAAGTGTGCATGGCAATTCGAAAACTCCTTTTTCATACAACTGAATGCTTTGCTTTTATAATAACATTCAACTGTCATCCATTAAGGCATTTATTTCTGTGTTAAGGCTGGCACCAGATGTTAATGATAAAAGTAAACTGAACGTGAACAATCAAAGAAACATAGATGCATGTAGTTTAAGCAGCAACTTTCTTCTCTGGGAAAATGATGTGACTTGATAATAGTAGATTTAGCGTCTCTTAAGTAAAACAAAGTGAGTACTGTAGTGAAAAGTCCTCTAATGGAAATAAATGCTGTTTTTTCTTGAGGGCTCTTTGTTTTTCACTGTAGGTCTAAAGTACTTTTTTAAGTATCCAGGAGAGGTAGTACTTCTGAACACCCCCTGTGTGCATGTCTGTTGTTGTGAGGAAGGAGGTGAGGAAGAAATCGTGATTTTGTTTAAGAAAAATGTTTACTTCATTTTCTCTGTGAGACTTTTCTGTTGAAGAAAGTGTTGGAGGTTGAGCTCTTCAGACCTTGACAGGTTATATATCCCCTCAGCTCCCATTTAATTAATGGAAAAGAATGCTTAACAATATTTTGATTTGAGAATCTTCACAAGAGGAAGTGACAGAAGTTGAGCCTATTATCCACCTTATCCTGTCTGTTATCTTTTTTCTTGTCCGCCTATCAAGCGCAGATTCAGTGCCTCATCATTCCCCTTGCTGTACGCTACTGACCCACAGGGTCTGCTTCAGTGCTGATACGGGTCAATCAGTCATGGGATGGATTGCTGACTACACTGCAGGAGGTTGAAATGTTTCCCAGGGTTCCTTGGTAGGATGAGAGAAAGGAGGCAAGGGATGTCTAAGGCAACATAAATTAGTACAGAATTTCACTCAAAAGGGTATTTTGATTTAAATACTTCTATTAAGAGTTTAATAGAGTTGTAGCTTCTATCCCCACTGTGCTGACATGTAACTATTTTTCTCCCAGTCCTTACTGTTTATTCTCACTTCTTTGCACCAAATGTCTTTTCCCATGCGATTAATAGAGATATACTTGAGTTGCTGTATATCTCTTGTAGGAATTAAAATAACAATAGGAAATATTTCGGCTTTCAGAGACAAGTGTGTGGAATAGCAATCCTTAAAAATGAGAGGAATTTGAAGTCTTCAAGGACAACTCTCTGAGAGCAAGCAGCATGAAAAGTTGTGAGTTCTGTAGGAACTGCATGGAAGTAGTAAAGACACAGGCAAAGAATAAACATTCCTCATACCTCCTTGAAGATAGAGCCAGTCATCCCTTGCTGAAAAGAAACCTGAAATGAAATTGAGCTTCACTGTAGAAGAGAGAGCTGAAATAATAGGCACTGTAGAAAATGCAACTTGGAGATAATAGTGAGGTTGTATGGAAATGTAGAGGGAGATGTTAACAGAGGAATATAATTTTTTCAAAAGAAATAGAAAAGGCCTAGCAAAAGAAGCCTGCAAAGTGTCTCAGAAACACTCTGATATTACTGTAACCAGGTTAAAATAACTGTATAAATTGATATTTCCTAATAGGTGCATGCTTTGTCAAGACCAAGTCTAAGATTCCTGTTGTAATCAGGAAATACTTTTTAATAAGTTCTCTGTAAATAGGAATGGTTTCTGTACCAGTGAAGACTTCCTTAGCTTCCTCTCCAAGCAGAAACCGTCTGTAAGAGCTCAAGCAGTAACTGGCAGGCTGGCTCAAATGGATAAGCAAATTCCTCAACGCTAGTACCCTCAGTTACTATTTTCAAAGATTATTTTAACTGTTGAATGATCTCATACATATGTGTGTGTATGCATACATATATTTATGCTTAGATATACACCCATAAATTACCCTTACAAAGTAGGTCTGTGTGGGAGACTGATTTTGGTCCCATTTCCTGTAACCATTCTTGAGAGAGGATCTGTTTGCACTAGTGGTTACATTGGGAAGCACTTCCAAATTACACTTCCAAATGCATTCCCTAGCATATCTCAGCAAATTTTGAACAAATCTAAAAGAATGGCAGGCTGACATAAGGGGTTTGAAGTCTTTTCTTCCTGCACTGACCCGTGTGTCTATGTAATGGTGCAGTATCATCAGGCAAATTTTAGAATGGAGTAAGGAGTCACTTGGTGTTTGCCAGTCCTCTGCCTTGTTTGACACAGGATGTCAAATACTTATCCTTAAGGAGAATATATTCATACTGTGAGTTTGGTGAGTCTTCATAGTGCTAAACCAGTGGTGTCCCTGGTATACTTAGAAATGGGAGCTACAGGCTAAAACTCCTTCTGCCACCAGGAGGGAAGCGAGCTTTGCTACTGTTTCAAACGGGGGATTAGTAGGGTGAACTGTAGTATAGACTCAGGTCTTGGGTTTAAGCAGCCTGTTATTATAGAGTGTATGCACAAGGAGTTGTGTATGCAATTGCTACCATATAAAGTGCAGAAAATAACGATTTTTTTTTGTTTGTTTTGTCAGATCTACAAGTAATGGTGATAGTCCAGGTTTTCCTGCAGGTAGCCTGCAGTTGTACGTAACACCTACTATTCCTCTGCCTAAAGCGTGCAAGTTTTGTTTACATTTACATTGATGCCTTTCGGTAGTACTTGATAGCTCCTTACTCATTTTCTTTTCCTTTCTGTGGCTTAAATTTTGAATTTTTATAAATTGTGCACCTATGTGAACTAAAATACCAATAATTCTTGATTCTTTTGTGCAAAGCCAAACCTGTGCAGTTAGCATTATACCTCAGCTCCAGCTGGCTGAAATTGCTGTGTTTATGTGAATTCATACCATATGCTAGCATTCCTATTTTCCATCTTTATGTTGCATCTTTAATAAGTCCTAGATCTCTTCAGTTCATAAATAAAAGACTGTCCTTTCTTCTATAGACAGAGGCAGAAGTTACAAATTAGAGCAGGTGAGTCCCGTTGACTGTAAATCAATAGTGGGCGAATATATTTTCAATTATTAACGAAACAAATCAGCTTATTTTGTTTCACTGTATTTTTGCATACACTGGCAACATTGTTAAATAGAAATTAACCCATAGCCTTGAATTACCTACTGTTTAATATTAAGTACTACTTTCCTGTGTTTTTTTTTTAATGCAGCCTGCAAAGCGTTTTGTCAGTTCTTATCAGTCCTGGTAGATGTTTTAATTTGCCATCTCACTTTTCTATGTGGAGCTCTGTGTCATGGTTGCCTTACATTTCAGTAAGGCTACAGTTCTGCAGAGAGTCTAAGGGATAAGATCCCGTTCCCTTCACCAGGTTTTCAATGATTTTTGTGGCATTCCATGTGTGAATAAGGATCTGCTTAACTCCTTTTACAGAATCAGACCTGGAGCTTACCCTTGCAATATTGTTTTGACATTGTAAGTGTATTTTCTAGAAGGACAGATGAGAGGCTGCTTTTGCAGCTGGTATATAAGTAACTCCGTCGGTCCCCTATGGAATGTTGCAGTGTGGAGCCTTACATGCTGTGATCCATAGAGGGGGTAGGCATTATCACTTCCTCAATCCAAACTGCTATGTAAATTAGCCAGGGCTTCAAGGTTTTAAAAGCTGTCTCTGTTATGGGTTTGTGTGTATATATATATATATATACATATATTAGAAAAAATGTAAGAAATGCAGTTCATTATGTGCTGTTAAGTGAGTTCATTTTATATTTACAGACTCAAATGCAAATTACTCATTATACTTTGAAAAGGAATATATTAATTTGATTATTTTCTTACCTTATTTAAATCTTATGAAATGTCACCTGCCATTCAATCTACACACCAGTTATAACAAAAAACCAAACATTAAGAAGAGGTGAAGCATTAAATTTCTCCTAATCATAAGGCAAATGTGACAGGTCTCAGTTTAAGCACACAGACATTGATGAGTATGCTGAAAATAAGGAGATATTTTTTCTCCCTTCACAAAACTCATTAGAATAAAACCTTTGGTTTTAAATGTGTCATGGAAAACAAATACAGAGTTCTCTAAATTTTCTGGTGAGACTGTAAACTAGATTTGATTTTCTGTATAGGCAGAACCAAAATATGAATGAAATACAGAATATTTTGAAATTTCATTTGGGGATTTTTGGAGGGTGGGGTGGGTAGCTGTTTGTTTTAGGATTTTTGTAAGGGTATGCTTTGCTGTAGGCTTTTAGAAATTTTGTTTCTGAAATGCATTCCTTCCTTCATACCTTCATTAGATATAAAGGTAAAGTACGCTATCCTCCTGTGTTCCCTGGGGCATCCTGTCAGTTCCATTACTACAAGAAGGCTTCTCCCAGCTGTCTTTAGCCATACCTCATACTTTGCTGCAGAATGTTTGAAATCTGTTGATCTGAGCTTCTTTTCTGTGAAAGAAGTGTTAGTCCTGTGTTTAGGGCTTAAAGATCTTGTCTCGCTTGAGTCTGGGCAGATAAACTTTTTTTATGCCAAAGCTTTACTTACTATGACATAGATGATTGCAGCCTTCCTAAGAATTCTGTGAAATATAATGATTTTTAATGTTTTCAAATTAGCTTGCTGTCTTCTAATGCAAGCGATATTCAATTCTACTATAACAGTATTGTAATTGTTATTGTTTCTTTACTTCATCGGAGGCTTGCTAATAGATTTCTTATGGTGTTAGGCGTCACTACTTACCTCTGATTTAAGACATTTTGATCTCCAAATGTTTCCTGAGACTGACAAAGCACAACATGAATTAGCATTTAAACTTCATATGAACATATATAGATTTCTGACCACATATAAAACATAGGTGCTGACTGAAACAATCTTTGCTTTTTTTGAGAAAGGGATTCTCAGTTTATGAGTGCTTTGTGCACTATTGGTTTGGGGAGCAATTTGCTTACTTGTATCAAAGAACCTATAACACAGGTTAGAATGACCTTGAGTAGAAAGAAATATAATATTTCCTTAGTTAAATATGCATATGAAAAGTATATTTCAAAAATTATTCCATAAGAGAGTAATGTCTACCTAGATTAATAGGGTTTTTTTTATTAATGGTTTTAGACTATATTATATCATTTAATTGATGTTTATAAATAGCTTCCTTCCCTGTGGTTATGAAATATAACATTTACCAAACTTCTTCTTTGATGGAATTTACATATGGCACATCATGATGATTAAAAGCCAGCCGTCTTTTCACAGCATGGCAAGAAATAGGATTTGATTTATCTTTGTTGCTCGCCTACCACTTGCTGTGACTGTACTTTTTAAATTTTAATATTCTCATTTCTCAAAAGGAGCTTGTTATGTAAGGTATTATGTAAATATCTTTTATGCTTTGTTTTTGGCTTTCTATATAAAATATAGTAATTTTAATGTGATGAGCAAGTACACCAGGAAGGTGGAATGAAAAGTCTTCTTACTCAAACAGATTTTTCTCAAAAGAAGCAGATTTCTACTTCAAAATCTGCAATAACTCAAGTACAGTGAACAGTGTGTCTTGAGTTCTTTTCATATGAACTGTTTAGGAATTGATGAATGAATGGCTGGAAATGTGTTAGTTCTAGATATTTATTCCTAACTCTTATAAATTAGTCCAAGCACAGTACAGTGTTCTAAGACAAACAGTAGAGCACAATCCTGTTGTGGACAGATCGATCTCTTCTACTCTCCTCGATCACACACCCCTCTCAAACTGCCTTCCCAGTAGCAGATACGGTGCAAGGTCCAGGCCTCAGGCTAGTCAGGCTGTTACGTGATAATCTTTTTGGGATGGAGATGCAGCAGTGTGCATCTGCTACAGCAAACTACGTTTTGAAAGAGTAGGGATTGTGTATTCCTGTTGCATCTGCTCAGACTGTAACACTCCCTTTTAAGGCTGGCCTTCCCAACACGAGATTTGATCAAGGTGTTCTTCAAACTTCTGTGCCATGCTGGGAAAGTCTAGTGTAAACCTGTCACCTTCTAATTTTTTTTAAGCAATTAAGCACCTGCTGATTTACTGAGGTTACACTAGGATTTTTACTTTGATTTTTCTCCATATTTTAGCTTGGTTCTTTTTTTCTGTTGTTCAGTTCAACAAGGGAGCTAA
The DNA here is from genome assembly GCF_023634155.1 of Falco peregrinus. NCBI lineage: Eukaryota > Metazoa > Chordata > Aves > Falconiformes > Falconidae > Falco > Falco peregrinus. The sequence continues at coordinate 10,108,776 of NC_073724.1, read as the reverse complement.
AACTAATTTGACTGTCCTCCTTTCCCCTCCTTGTGCAACAGCCTGTGTCTACTAAGCACCTGTTTCTTAGTAGAACGAAAATAAAGACAAATTAAACGTACTCAATGCTATGGTTTAGAAAACTGAATACAAAAGTAAGTACTAAATTCAAAAATAATATTGTGTAAAACTACACACAACAGAGATAACTAACATCTGTACCAAAGGTTTTAAACAGGAGGTGCACAGTAGGTGGTTCCTATCAAATACAGCAAACCTACAGATAGATTGATTTTATTTTTTTTTAATTGGATGGTGTTATTTTAAAAAGTCCCATTTCCCTTGCCAATGTAGCTACATCCAAAAAACCCAACCAACCAAACAAAAAAAACCCAAAAACTTGCAAAGCCTTTAATGTGCATAGTAAGAAGGAATAAGTATATCAAGGCCAAATAAAGTATATGTAGCTCTGGCAGTTTGAACTAGGGGATGTGAAGAAATTATGTCCTTTGTACAAAGCAATCCTACTGTGTTACACTATGAGAAACTAAGAGGAAGCAATCATATCCCTCTCTTAATGTTTCTTAGACTATTTCATACACTTATCAGTTTTCTTTGCCAGTTTTTAGAAATAAGTATGATAAAATGAGTAATTACTATTTCTAAAAATAACAGATAAAATAATTCCAGAAGTGGAGCCCTGCTGTGGCTGTAAAGCTGGTTAAGATAGGGTTTTTCCTGGAATGCTCTCAGGTCCTGCCCCATGAGATGCTGTACATCCTTAAATCCTGTTGGATCTGAATGGTAAAAAGGATTAAATGTTTTGCAAGGCAGAGTAAATTACTTCCTGTTTCAGGAAGAATAAACATTTAAAACTACAGCAAAATATATTTTTCTTGCTCCATGCATTGTTATAAATGCTATTTGTTGTGATAAACAGTATATACAAGTAGATTGTAACCATATTACCACGACTTAAACTTGTTTTGCTAGCTATAGGAGAAAAAAATGAGGATTAGGTAGGACTTCTTGGGATTTAGTTTATAAACTGTAAACTGTGGCAAATCTCCATTTAAATAAACCTGGAAGGAAGCGTGACACTCCTGAGTTTCAAATTCAGAAGTTCCTCACTTGCTAGCTGGGTCTGAAATAGTGAACTCATGCTGTTACCAAACAACCGTAAAGCAAAAGACTGCTCTGTCTGGAGTACAAAGGCTTACAATTTCTAGCACAGCAATTTCAGACGCTCTGGTTTTTATTATTTTTTTTCTTTATTGTTTCAATTACACAGCAGTATAGAAGTCAGTAATTAACCAAGAACATATGAGGTGAATTATTAAAATAATTGATCTAGTAAATAGATTGCTATTGGTTATTTGTCTTTAATACACACTTCCAAATCACAGTGAAAACTTTATCAAGATATTGGTTGTGGGATGGGAAATTATATCACACAGGTGCAGTTTAAATAATTTTCTGTGTCCAAAGGATACACTATAAGGAAAACCAAATGGTAGAAATGATTTCTGGCTGATCTTTCATAGCCTTGCAAGAGTATTGTAACAAAGAGGAAAGCATTTTTTTTTGTCTCCACTATTGTTTTGTAAGATGATTGTTGAGGATGCTGAGCTGACAAACATTCAATTTCAGTGCAGGTATTTTAAAAGTTGTTATATAATGCTAATATTTAAGCTGGGGTAAATATCTTTTTATTCCAATCATACATTCATTTTTGTTGAAACATAAAAAACCAGCTTATCTTTGTCTTGCAGAACAGTGTATAATTTGTATTTACCATTTCTGAGGAATGCTGTAATTACACTTGCGAAGATTAAGACACTGATGAAAAATGAGGGGCCTTTTCATTGCACATGCCAGGTAGGGCGTAGACTACACAACAGTGCTTATTTTGCTCCAGTGCTGGTCTCAGACATGCCCTGTTCTAATAGAGATTTTCTGTGCCTGCTTGCCTGATCTTCTACTAAGCACAAACTGTTGCTGCAGTATGTCTGATAATTTTGTGCTTTTGTACATAGGAAACAATAAAGTATGTATGTGGTCTCATGATGGTGGGAATAGGAACAAACAGATGGCTTCAGTTTATCCCTGCAGTGGGTACCCAATGAGCAGAAGCGAGTTATATTTTGCATTGTTCTCATAAATCTCTCACTGCACTTACTCAAGATGTGACTAAGTTCAGAATAACAGCAGCAAAATGTGTATAAACAAGGCTAAAAAATAAAAATATACTTTTGTGTCTAGTTTTGAATTTGTTAAATGATTGTTAGATACATGCAGTGTTTATCAGAACATCTCTATAATGCTATTAAAATAAGAATATTGCATAGCTTAGTCATAGTATAGATGTGTGGTAGCCGACAGCTATCCTGACAATTGAATGTATCCCTTGTCTATAATGATATTTTTTTTTCCATTGTTTTTCATTGGGATTGAAGCATTGAGTGTTCTGATATTTGGTTCCATATGAGATGCTCTAGCTAAAATGAAACTGCTTTACCTGATGGCTCAGCTTCAAGACAAATGCATCCCAAAGAGACTAATGCCCAAAGAAAATTAATAGCAGAAAGCTTTGTACAGACCAATGAAGCGTTTAGTGGTTGGGAGAGGGGGTCAAAACTCCTACTGTTCTGATTTGTTTAATATACTTGTAAGACACTTTAAATTATTAAAAAGGTAGAGAAGAAAGGGAAATAGACAATCCTTTTGGAAGGATGGGAGATACTGTTAAAGTTGCTAGCAGTTGTTGCTAATAAATCAAGGTTATCTCTACCAATCTGTTGTAAAGAATTTAGCATTACAGTCTTTGCAGTTTATATGGACCAAAACCCCACACCTTATGTGTAAAGCAAGTTTATTGTTAGTCTAACTGAAAACTTAGCAGTCTCATCAAATAGTTATTATTATTATTATTGAGCTCTGTTACATACAAATAAAGTTGAAGAATGATATTACATAGAAAGTCTCAATAATGATACATTAAATAATTGTTACATACACTTCCTAGTATATTCCTGCTTGCTCTGATGTTATACTTACCTTGCAGTTTCTTTCTGGGACCTCAACATCTTCAGTCGTGCTCAAGCAGGAATCAATGTAAGAGTGGGTTGAAATGAGTCATCAGCATCTTAACTCCTTTACTGGGACAAGTATATTGTAAATGCTTTCTTTCCCCCTCACTATAGGGTTCCTTTGCGGGTGATTTAATATCTTGTTGTAATGTGCTGGACACCTTGCTCTTCCACTCATTTACAGTCCCACATTACATCCTAGATGGTATGTTTTACAAATGCTGGATGCTTGTTCTTTTTTCTCTTATGATCCAGCTCCCAAGATTATATCCTTTAGTGACCAGTAATTGACTACCAAACATTTTTCATCAGTCCTGGGTCTTCCATCTGTAATTTGAAGGCTTCTGCTATCATTTCATGCCTGCAATCTAGCATTTTTACGCTAGATTCATAGAGAGCTTGCTATATGCAGAATAACAACTCACTAATAGTTTCCATTAGTTATAAAAATACATCAAAATTCTAGTAACAGTAGGGTTTCCACACACCATTGTACTAGGCCATGCCAAATTAGGTCAGGTAGCAGTTACCTGTTAATTAGACAGTTGCTGTTACAGCTTACTCTGCTAAAATAATGCTCTATGCAAGCCTACAGCAAGTCTAGACAGAAGCTGACAAGTCCCTGTCTTGAGGCCTTGTAGAGTTAGTGCAAAGCATTTGATCTGTTGCTAGCAGTGGCATCAACTTTACTGGGTTGCAGAGCTGCACAGCAGCTTAGTGAATGGAAGCCAGTGTTGCCATTCATTACTACTGTTTATATGATTTCATCGTTAAATCGCATGATTATATTTTTTCCTTCTCTCTGTTTGAATTTTTTGGAGTTGTTTTTCTATATTTGGAATTCTGGGTTGTATTAGGGTTGTTCCCATCCTATTCTGAAAGCACTAGATGGGAAGAAAAAACAGAAATATGTCTGTTGTGTTCTAAATATTTTGGGGGTAGGTTTACTTTTGCTTTACTTTAAATTAACAGATTACCAGCTAAATCATGGTAGTGATACCTTAAAAAGGTCATCCCTCTCTGAAAGCCTGAAAGAAATAATCGATATTCAAGGTAGCCTTCAGAAAGCGCTTTGAGGTAGTGGTTTCAGTTGCCTCAAGCTGACTCTCAGCTGGCCTAGAGCCTTGCCCCTTGCTCCCCAAAACAGGCCAAAACCTCCCTCTGGAAATTCTCTGCCATGCTTGGCAAATACACCCAGACAGAATCCCTATAACAGCTTTCACTGTTAGAGATTTAGTTGTCCAGTGATATCCTTTTCAGGACATGTATTTCAATAAAACTCAACGTGGGTAGGAAATAGAAAGACAGTGGCAATAGGTCATTACAATTTTAATTCATGTGCCTCTTGAAGTTAATAGAAAGTATCTGTAAGCAAATCAGCAACTTCTCTGTGAGGCATTCCAGTACAGCGGGCGAGGGGAAATACAGCAGCTTGGCGAAGCACAACGTGATATAAAACACCTGGGAGGACTATGCCCTTAGGCTTAGTTACTTGTATATGATCAGTATAAAATGGTGTATTCCCCCTCATGAGAGGTTCATTAGCTTCTTTTCACAGATGCTTTGTGTATGTTGGGCCAAGGGCTGAGCCGGTAGTCATCTTCAGGGTTTTCTTGCAACTAATCTGAATGTTCTGGAGGTTTAATGATAGATAAGTGAAATTATAGATTTAGATGGATTATGTGCATATGGGTAAGGAAGCTGTAGAATGGGAAAAAAGTACTTGGTAAGTATCTTTTCTGTGAAGTAGGCTGGAAATGAAAGATGACTGAGGAAGGAATTAAACATAGGGGACTGCAAAAATAGAGGATTACTAAAATCATGAGTACTAAAAAAAGAGGTAATAGTGTTAGAAATAAGTTTTACAGTACAGATATATAGGTGCTGAATGGAGATTTGTAGGTAATTTAGCAAATTTGTAAATTAGGAAAAACCAAAGGGAGTACTTTTTCAGATTATTCAATGTGAAGCTGATACAAGTTGTTGCTCTAGAATATTGTGGATGGCCAAAATCTGGATGCATTGAAAAAATATAAAACAGATAATGGAAATTAAAACTATCAAGACTTTCTCAACACAAAAAAAGAAATGCCCTTTGTTCTGGGTAATTCTTAGACCTCAGTCTACATGAAAAGCCACTGGAAGCTATGCTATTTTTGCAGTCATAAAATCATAGAATCATTTAGGTTGGAAAATATCTTTGAGATCGTCAAGGCCAACCATTAATGCAGGGCTGCCAAATCCATCACTAAACCATGTCCCTAAGTACCACACCTACACATTTTTTAAACACCTCCAGAGATGGTGATTCCACGGCCCTCCCTCAGTAGCTTGTTCCAATGCTTGACATTTTATTTTTTCCCTAATGTCCAATCTATACCTCTCCTAGTACAACTTGAGGCCTTTTCCCTCTGTCCTGTTGCTTGTTACCTGGGAGAAGAGACCAACCCCCACCTCTGTACAGCCTCCTTCAGGCAGTTGTAGAGATCAATAAGGTCTCCCCTGAGCCTGCTCCTCTCCAGATTAAACAACCCCAGTTCCCTCCGCTGCTTCTCATAAGCCTTGTTCTCTAAACCTTTCCCCAGCTTAATTACCCTTCTTATGACATGCTGCAGCACCTCAGTGGCTTTCTTTTAGTGAAGGGCCCCAAACTGAACATGTTATTCAAGGTGTGGTCCCTCCAGTGGTGAGGAAGGGGGCCTCTCTCTTCCCTTGTCTTGCTGGCCACACTGTTTTGGATGCAGGCCAGGATGCTATTGGCCTTGGCCACCTGGGCACACTGATGGCTCATATTCAGCTGACTGTCAACATGCACAACCGGGTCTTTTTTGGCCAGGCAGCTTTCTAGCTACTCTGCCCCAAGCCCGTAACGCTCTGTGGGGTGGTTGTGACCCAACTGCAGGACCCAGCACTGAGCTTTGTAGAATCCTGTACATTTGGCTTCAGCTCATTGTTCCAGCATGTCCAGATCCCTCTGCAGAGCTTTCCTGCCCTCAAGAAGATCAACACTCCCCTCCAACTAAGTGTCATCTGCAAACTGACTGAGGGTGCACTTGATTCCCTTGTCCGGATCATTGATAAACAGGACTGGCCCCAGCACTGAGCCCTGGGGACACCACTTGTGACCAGCCGCCAGCTGGATGTAACTCTGTTTACTACCACTCTTTGGGCTTGGCCATTCAGACAGCTTTTCACCCATCATAGACTATACCTGTACAAGCTATGAGTAGGCAGTTTCTCCAGGAGGACGATTCAAGATACAGTGTCAAAGAGTTTACTAAGGTCAGGGTAGACATGATCCACAGCCTTTCCCTCATCCACTAGATGGGTCTCCTTGTCATAGAAGATCAGGTTTTTCAAACAGATTTGCCTTTCATAAACCCATGCTGGCTGGTCCTGATCCCCTGGTTGTCCTGCATGCACCGCTTGATGGCACTCTGGGTGATCTGCTCCATAATCTTCCCCAGTGCTGAGACAAGCCTGTAGCTCCTGCCCTACTTGTAGATGGGTGTCACATTGGCTAACCTCCAGTCTTCTGAGACATCCCCAGTTAGTCAGAACTGTTGATAAATGATGGAGAGTGTCTTGGCAAGTTCCTCTGCCAGCTCTCTTAGTACCCTTCCGTGGGTCCCATCTGGCCCCATAGACTTGTGCGTATCCAAGTGGTGCAGCGGGTCACTGACTGTTTCCTCCTGGACTGTGGGGACTTCATTCTGCTCCTCCTTGTCCCTGTCTTCCATCTCAGAGGCCTGAGTACCCTGAGGTTAACTGGTGTGACTGTTGAAAGACTGAGGCAAAGAAGGCATTAAGTACCTTCAGCCTTTACCTTGTCCTTTGTGGCAGTGTTCCCCCCCTGCATCCAATAAAACATGCAGATTCTCATTGGCCCTCCTTTTGTTTCTAATGTATTTGTAAAAACATTTTTTTGTTATCTTTTAATACAACAGCCAGTTTAAGTTCTATCTGGGCTTTTACTTTTCCAGTTTTCTCCTTGTGTAACCTAACAACATCCTTATAGTCCTCCAGAGTTGCCTGTCTCTTCTTCCAAAGGTGGTAAATTCACTTTTTTTCCCTTAGTTCCAGCCAAAGCTCTCTGTTCAGCTAGGCCCGTCTCCTTCCCTGTTGTTTGCCTTTTGGCACATGGGGATAGCCTGTTTCTGAGCTTTTAAAATTTCCTTCTTGAACTATGTCCATCCTTTCCTGGACTCATTTGCCCTTCAGAACTATCTCCCAAGGGAGTTTGTTAACCAATCTCCTAGAAAGGCCAAAGCCTGCCCTCTGTAAGTCCAAGATAGCGCTTTTGCTGGCTGCCCTCCTTACTTCTCCAAGAATTGAAAACTCTATCCATGGCCACTATGTCCAAGACATCCTCTGACCACCACACCACCCACCAGTCTTTCCCAGTTTGTAAACAGCAGGTCCAGCAGGTCCATCTCTCCTGGCTGGCTCACTGACCAGCTGTGTCAGGAAGCCATCTTCCACACACTCCAGGAACCTCCTAGACTGTTTCCACTGTGTTTTATTTCCAGCAGACATGGTAAAATGAAGTCCTCAATGAGGACTAGCGATCATGAGACTTCTTCCAGTTGCTTGTAGAATATTTCATCTGCCTCTTCATCCTGCTTGGGTGGTCTATTATAGACTCCCACCAGGATATCTGCCTTGTTGGCCCTCCCCATGATCCTTACTCATAAGCTTTTGACCTTCTTGTTACCAGCATTAAGCTTTAGACAGTCAAAATTCCCTAACATACAGAGCTACCCCACCGGCTCTTCTTCCTTGCCTGTCCCTTTTCGAAAGTTTGTAGCCATCCATTGCAGCACTCCAGTCATGCAAGTTATCTCACCATGTTTCCGTGATGGTGACTATGTCATAGTTTTCATGCTGCACAATGGCTTCCAGCTGCTCCTCTTTGTTGCCCATCCTTTGGGCATTGGTGTAGATGGATTTCAGTTGTTCTATCCATCTCGCCTCCAGCACTGGCATGATGTCTCCAGGCTCATCTCTAGCAAGCCTGGTTTTTTTTTCCTCTTCCCTGTTCAAATTTAGTTTAAAGCTCTATCAATGAGCCCTGCTAACTCCTGACCTAGAATCCTTTTTCCCCTTTGAGACAGCTGAACCCCATCTGTTGCCAGCAGGCCTGGTGCGGTGTAAACTGTCCCATGATCAAAAAAACCCAAACAGCCTGTGACACCAGGCCTGGAGCCAGGTATTGTTCTGTGCGATCTTCCGATTACTCGCACCATCGCTTCCTGCAACTGGTAGGATAAACAAAAACACTGCCTGAGCTCCTAATCCCCTACCAGTCACCCCAAGGCCCTGAGGTCTCTATTGATTGCCCTTAGACTACTTCTTTCTTGGACTTCAGTACTCTCCTCTCTATCTGCTTGCTACTTGTTGGTATCAGAGACTGACAACTCCTGGTTCACAGGGATGAAAAATTGAGATGCAGCCATCTGTTCCAAGGGGGCCTAGATATCTGTCCATCAATAAGAGGAAAATGCAGACCTTAAGATTCTCCACTATATTTCTTAGTCCATGTTTATGCTGTCTTCAAAGTTTTATTCTTCATTTCTTAGTCCTTACTCCCTCTTCACAGAGGCCTGGATCACCATATAATTTTGTCTCTACTTTCAACATTAAGAAAAGTGGGTATAGATCTCCCTTCCTTTTTTGCCTGCCTGTGTCCAAATGTTAGTCCCACTCATAGCTGTATAAATGAGTGCTATATTATTGCGAATAACCTACTTAAAATTATCCATTATTTGTTTGAATAGAAACAGTGTGGACCCCTTGGTTTAGCAAAAAAATGAAATGTCTGCACAAAACATTTGAGAAGTAGGCCAGCATTCCCCAAAGAACAAGAAAGAATCTTTCTTCTGCAGTGTTACAGTATTTTCACAGGGGCTGATACCTGTAGTAGCTGGGTTTCAATCTTTGCACCTGTTGCAAGATTAATGAAGTAAGTTTCCATTTCATTTTAGAAATGACTGCAAAAAGTAAGGCTTGGATAGAAGCATTTCTTTTTCCTTAAGCTGAGACATACCAATGCATGTGGGTTGAAGCAATTTATACTATTAAACTTTTATGCAGCAACACTGAAAGCAGAATTTTAAGGCACTTTTTTTTTTTTTTTTTTTTTTTTTTTTTTTTATCCTTTCTTCTATTCTGCCATGGGCCTTCTTCTTCTGGTAATTAGCTGAAGCTATCTACTGCAATCAATAAACTTGTTAAAGAATAATTATCCAAACCTGTGTTTTCAATGTACTTTGAGTTACTTGTGTGTTTGTTATACGTGCACAGTATTGATGTTTGTACTGTATTAAACACAGAAAAATTAAAAGAATGAACTACTCTTTATTAATAAAGAGTGTTTTAAATGCATTGTTTTTCACTGTCACCAGGAGAGCAGAAAAAATTCCTCCAGTATACTGATTAGGTAACAAGGCATCATTACTGTATGTTTCAGTGCTGGCAATTATGATTTAGACAATTATTATTATAGGAATAAATTATACACTGTAGGAGTTGACTTGTCAGTTGCATGTGCTGCATATTACTTGTGATTGTTACTTATAACAAAAGTAAAGAGAGGAGGAGCAATAGATGTCAAGTTAAGAATTTTGGTGTATATTTAGAGATGTGTGCAGGGATCTTGTGTGTTCATCTTAGCCACAAAGTTAGTCTAATTAACACCCTTCTACAGATGATATGTGTAAACTATCAAATGATCTTTTGTAAATGAAAATACTAACCCATCCAAAAACACCTAATTTTCTAGACGATAAACTTTTTTCCTCCCTTTCTAGCTGTCATTCACAGCATGTGCAGATAGGCATGGCTGCCAGTGCTGCCAAAGCCTGTGTCTGTGTGGAAAAAGTGAGAAGAAGGGCAGGAACAGCTGTATTGTTTTTTGAAGTGACTCTCAGGAGTTTGGATTTGATGCAAAGTTTGTGACAAGCTAAGGGTTATAAATCTTGAAGTGCTCTAACTGTTGAAAAGTTTATATCAACCTTGGCAAATCACTTACAGTCTTTTGTTTGTGAAATTATGCAATGTTAATTAAAATTGCTGGTTTAAGGTATCTGTAAAGAAAGGAAAGCACCTTTTCAAAATCAAGTGTGTACTAATCCTGTAGTACGTGCTTGAATATACTTGATTACCAATCTCTTAAGTTTGAGCGGGGAGTTGGAGCCAAGTGGAAATTACTTATGTTAACATGTGGTATTTCTGTTCCCCATTACAGAGGTACAAGGGCTTGCAGAGTCTGTTCTCTCATGCTAAGTGGGGTAGGTCATTAAAAGCAATCGCTTTGGGTAGCTGGAGTACCTTTTTTTTGTGTGCTCCCTTTCTGCAAAGACAGAGCTCTAAGAGCTCCTCAGGATGTACTGCTACTGGGCAGAGTCACTGCTGGAGGTGCCAACTATATCTTTGTTGATTTTTGTCATTAGGCATAATCTTTAATGATGGGGTTAGTATGTTGTTACGCCTTTTTTCTTGTAGTTCACAGTTACTTTTAAGTGATTTTTTAAAAAAAATAATTCACGTTGTGCAAAGAGCTCTGGGTAATGGCCATGATATTGCTTATATGGGGGACACATGCATTACTCTGAATCAAGATACCTGCCAGCCACTGGCTTACACTATCCCAGAACTCTTCAAGGAGATCGGAAACCAAGTCTAAAAGGGTGTGGTCTTGGTGAGCAACAGTTTGCCAGCACAGCTGAAAGTTTTGCTTAAACAGGGGTTTCTCCACAGCCTGAAAAAATTTTGGCCTTCATGCTCAAGCCCCTGCTTCAGCCTTACATGCTACCTCATTTTCTGGTTCCCAGGAGCAATCTTTGCATCCCTGCTTGGCATCTATATTTTTTATTGAGTCCTTTTGCCTCATTTCTGTAGCCTCTGGCTCCAGAGTTTTCTGGCCTGTTCACCCACTTACACATCTCATCAGACAGGCAGTAGTTGCTAACACCACTTTTTAGAGCATTTTCTTCTGACTTGGTAACCCCCCTTCCCCCCCCCATCATTCTAGACATATTTTTTTTTCCCCATGGTATAATTTCACATGCAAACATATCACAACTGTACATCCTTTTCTCTGTCTTCCATACTTATGTGTGTGGCAATCATAAGCAAAACTAACCACAGGATAACTGCTACCTCCATGCAGGGGTGGGTGATGCATATTAGTATCCTCTAATCATAACGGATTATAAGAAATGTGACTGTATCATCTATGCAAGCATATGTAGTTACTGCTTGTCCTTCCTTCTACTAGCTTACTTACCTGTCTTCTGCATTCCCTGTGCTTGTTTACGACCACTTGGTGTGTATTGCTGTTACAACAGATTTTAGTCTATTCAGGGTATAAACCGGTGTTTGTACAACTGTTAGCACACTACGGATACAGACCTGATCAGAACTCTGTGCACCTACAAAAAGTAATCTGATAGGTAATTCTTTTAGGGCATTTTTCTCAGCAAGATATTGAGTGAATAAGTAAGTCAATTATTTTTGTTTCTCTTGATGTATTTTTCAGCTTCTGTAACCTTTAACTGTATAAAGAAAAAAAAAAAAGGGGGGGGGGGAACATGCAGAAATTGAATATGTTTTGGAAGTGCACTTCAAGATTTTGATAGTCACAACAGACAGCAGAGTATTTAAGTAAATCAGACCTCAGTTGGCTTGCATGGTGGGGGAGAGAAAAAAACACAAAACAAAACCAGAACAAATTCACAAACATTTTACCTGCTTGCTATGCTGAAGAATTAGCAGACATATTAAAACAGATCTTAGCATTTATTTTTTATTAGGCAGCAACTACAATTTTATAGTGTTAAATGTTAATAAAAATAATTGTTTGTTTTAATAAACTCCTAAAAGTTGGTTGTTTTTTTTTTTTTTTTTAATAAAAAACGAAGGCCTAGTCTCATGGAAATATTACCAATGGCTTGACCAATTCTTCATATAAGTTCAGTAAATATTTTTGCTTTCTGACTATTTCAAGGTATTTGCTACACTCCGGTGCCCAGGAGCATACTAGTGCAGCTCCAGATATGAGTGATAGGAGCTGAAAATTGGTTACAATCAGTTTCATCACTTTAAAGAAACTGGTACTATGTCCAACAACACAGGCATGTAAATTGACAGCTATCATTTCAGCTATAGGCCATTCAGCTGCTGAACAACTAACTCCTGGAGAAATTAATTTTTCTTTCCACTGGCTTTGCTTACAGTTTTAAGTAGTACGAGAGTGGAATACATTTCTCCAACTCTTAATTTAGCTGAAGCACAGCATAAAATAAGCCTCTGTTGATTGACAAGGAAAGTTACCAAATAAAACCATTATGTGGAAGACGGTAAACCTGTGCAATTCTAAGTAGCAAAGCTCACACGTGCTTAAATGGCATTAGGAGTTCTTTCTGAATATGCTCCATGTGTATGTGTTAAGGGGTGGGTTTTTTTGTTGTGGGTTGGGTTTTTTTGTTTGGTTTTTCTGGGGGGTGGGCATGTGGGTGTTGTTTTTTTTAAAACTGAAGTTGTTAGTTCTGGCACTGAATTTAGGATTACATTACCCACTGTGTCATTTGCTGCTTTCCCACCTACATCCATAAATGAAGGGTTGTTTGCTGGCTGTGAAACTGTTCAATGCTGTTTGTAACCAAAAGGAACTTTTAAGACTTCAAAGTGGTGGTCACCAGATCAGGAGGAAGAATCGAAGAATCAAGCTTCATATACATAATGTCATCATTATGTATAAGGTCTTGTCCAGCATTACCCTACATGAATCATGAGGGTTTAGGATCACCATGATACTATATGCACAGTATTTCTACTTTCATTTTGCTCATTTTTTGAAAGACTTTGCAGGAGATACGGCATGGTTTACTGTCAGAACATTATTTTTTAATAAAGTCAATATTAAATACACATCAGTTTACAAATGCAACATATAGTGCCTTTGTCTATTCTTATGTGTTTCTTTGTTGTTGTTTTTTTTAATTTATGTGTTGTGTTTCATTTATTTTTACTGTTCAAGCTGCAACATCAGGGAACAGAAGCAGAACAGAAGCCTGAAATGAGTGGGCAGCTTTACAGGATATGCTTGCTATTGAATATAGATATGAATCTTGCATTACAGGTATGGCCAGAATGCAATTGGCAATTAACACTATGAACATAAATCAAAGTGATATAGTCCTTTTTATTTTATTAAAATCTCAGATAAATTACCTTAATGAGTACTTGTTTTAAAATTATCAAAATGTGCACTATTTAAATCAGAAAGTTCTTTCAGAGAGAATTCAATGCTAAATTGGCTATCATGGAAATGTTAAAAAAAATAATAATTATAGCAATCAAATTATCTTTCAATTATATCCAATAAATTCAGTTAATGCATATAATTCTTTATTTATGAAATTTCTGTTTAAATGTACTGGAATACCTTTAAACACAGGAAATACTAAAGCAATTAAAATTCCACTTTGTATGAAAATTCTCAGTTTATGAATGCATAAGCAGCCTAAACTGGAATTACAGTTCTACAGAAGAATGTGTGGGGTTTCTTTCTCCACAAAGAAAAAAATCTTTAGCTTCCACTTTCTTTGCTTTATTGAAATGTCCATAATTATTATATACTGCCTGAAGTAATGGAATTTGAATTTTTTTTTCAGCTTGCGCACTTCTTATTCTTCCTGACCTTTCTCTGTAATAATGCAATGGACATATACTTATCAAAGTATGTCAGCCAGTAAATGACTTTAGCATTTTGATGTTTTTTCTCCTTGCTCCACCCTATACTCTTTCCAGGTGATTAGTGAGTAAGGACAAATTAGGCACACTCTGCTTCTACCGTGTATGTTTGTACTGGAAGCTTATACTGATGAATCCCACCTACGTTATTGTTTGGGAGGGTGTTCACACTGGTTTTTTGCTTATAACCTATTTGACATATTTTCTAGAAAGAAAACATTTTTAATTATTGAGCACTCAAAGATGTAACATGAAGTGGAAGCTGAACAAACACTCTTATAACCTGACGTTCTATTGTACAAGAAGGACAGGTTGTAGGAAGGTGAGGCAACAGCAGAGGAAGAATATTGAAAGCATACAGCAAAACAGAGAGTACTGAAAAATAATAGTGAAGAATCTGGGAGATGAGACAAGCCCGTTAGGCTGTAAGCAGGAGTACAGTGATGCAATTTCCCTTTTCACTTCCTGTTTGTATGTTCATCCTTACAAACACATAAGTATAAACAGATTATTACAGATGTACTTCCCCTCAAGCATTAAGGGTCCAACATTAATGAAGACATATTGTTTTATACTCTGGTAACAATATACGTATCATATTGTCCATATGCACAAGTCAAAATGGCAAATTCACGTAACTGAAATTTATTAGCTTAACTTTTTAAATTCTTTTGCTGGGATGTATTACTTGTGTCACTCGATTCCTGAGAACTCTGCAGTTCATGCAGTGACCTTGATACCTCTTTATGCATAGAAGGTTGCCTGAAGTTTTACAAATCAAGATAGGCATTGACATATCCAGCCTTAGAAAATTGCTGCTGTGTGTCAATGTGGATAGATTTTGACCTAGTTTATAAGATCTTACTTACTTCAGTGAAGCAAGGCTTTTACTCATGAATACATTTGATCACTATTCAAGAAATACAGACTATTTGGTTGATACTACTAGCTCTCTTATACTCATGTAGCTTTATAATATCCTCCTGACTCTGTGTATCATTTCAGTCTTGGGGGGTAAGGGGAAACAAAATTGCACTGCATAGGTAAGTGTCTTTTATTTATTTATTAATTGATTGATTGGTTTCAAAATATTTTTTTCTTTTCTCTCCACATTATGCAACAGAGATTTCGTCAAATTAATTTACAGTACCTTTCCAGGCTGTAAAGCAACAAGAGCATAATGCAAAAAGTCATTGGAGAGAAGTTTGTAATCTTTCCCACAGTTTTTCCTTTTGCATCAGAGTACAGTATTACTAATACTCCATCCAAGCATTAAAAATAATGATAATTAAAAAAAGAAGAGGAAAGGTCAGATAAGGGAAAGCCAGGACTGTGAATGTCCCGATGGTTTAATGTCTCCCACCCTTCAGCCCTTGGAACAGTAAAATCAATAGGCAGGAAATTTCTGTACACAGCGCTAGGGATGTGGTTTTGCATTATTGGATATACCTTTCTCCACCTGAGATTCTTAGCGTGGAATGCTCTCCTGACAATGAACTCTTACGTTATTGCTGCCAATGATTTGAGGGTTTGGCTGCTTGCTTGCTTTTCTGAAAAACAGGAGATCTTTGTATCTCTTTTTCTTATGATGTCCTAATAGTTGGTGAGATAAAACATCCAAGCTTCAAGCCTTACAGATGTTACAGGTAGTTATCGGACTGGGGCCACTTAAATGACTTCTCTAAGCTCAAGGGTCATTGGGACAGTGGGGAGATAAGAAAATAAATTGTAATGGTCACCACTTAAACTGTGCAACCAAAGTGGTGAAAATCTGAATTTCTACTGCTGCTCCGACATCTAGGTATCTGTTTTATGTTGAGTTTTCCAACAGCTGCACGATCTGGCCAAAGCAGCGTTTGAATAGAAATGAGCAGTTGTCACAGCTTGTGGAGCGGAGCCTGTTGAGATTGCTGTGTTAGAAGTACATTTACGCGGCAGACTGAACTCTTTAAAAGGACTGGGTAGAACACACCAAGTTAATGAGTAACCTCAGTAAGGCCTTCCTGTGAGCTACATACTGAGTTATTGAAAGGTTTAGGATGTGTGCAGTACTCGTGGGCTTGGAGTCAGCAAACTTCTGTAGACTATGTGGAAGGGAGGAAGATGGATCACCTCTATCTAGCTTTCTCACCAGCAATGTAGTCTCTTGTAATTCACTGCACACTGTTCCTTACTTCTGCGTTTTTGTCTGCTGCCCAAACATTGTAGAAGGGCAGAAGTGAAAGTCTCACCTCACCAGATTTCATTGTACAAGATCAATAAAATTAGTTCAGTCAGAATTTTAGGCAGGTAGGATATATAGTCTCTGATAAAGCTGCTATATGTATATATATGTGGGTGTTAGCTTTCTGGGGAATATGGTTTTTACAAGCATTTCTGGAGAAAGCAAAACAAAGTATGTAAAACATATGATTGGTTAAAATAGAATTGTTCTTCTCATTCAGTAGGCTTAATATTCTGCATAGTATCTTTGGTTTTAGTATCTGCAGTAAAATATATAATTAAACTGAAAGATGTTTACAATGTCTCATGTAGCGTACAGATGTATCTTTACCCCTATCCATATGTCTTGTCCTTTCAAGGACATCCCACTAGGTCCGTTGCCTTCATAGGAACAACATCATTTTGGAAAGAGGTGATCTTTAAAATTTAATTTTATCAAAGTAAACTAGATCTCATGAGTGTAAGATGGTTGCCAGAAACTAATTTTCTTCATTTTTCATCCAGATCATTTTTCTTCATTTTCCAGCCAGACCTGTTTGTAAAGGCCAAAGAAACGATTGCTGTCTGTGTCATATATAAGAGCTGGATAGAATTAACATCCTTGTCTTGGCTGTGGAGTGTTTTGGCCCTAATCTTTCAATGAATTCCAAATAGATGGACGACTATTTCCCCACAGTACAAAATGAGCCTCAGGGACAGTGAGGCTGAGTTACAGCTCATTACTGTCTCATGGGTTTTGTGTATGTGTGCCTTAACAAAGTTGAATTTGCTTTCTTGTGTTGTCTTGTGATGATGTGGTAATAAATTCTAATGGCTTGATCCTCCAATATCCTAAGGCTATGCTAAACCGGTTTTAGGAGATCACAGGTCTGTAAATTTGACTTCAGTTTGGTGGGGGAACATAGGATTCAACAGGAGTAGCAGGCAACCTCTGTAATAGACGAATACTTAGTAGCTAAAACTCTATAACCCATAGAAGAAAGAAATTTTGAGCTGTATTCTGCTCTGCCACTGTTCAAGTGACAGAGAAGACAAAAAATTCATGCCTTTCTAAAAGGGATTAATTCTTATCCACAATAATTTGAGTTCATATCTGCAAAGACATGAACAAAGACACAGTAGCAAAAAATCCAGAAGTATCACAGAAGACTTGCTTGGCCTGTGACTTTTGATTGAGTATCACTGGTTTTGACCAGCGATAAGGATCAACAGACTTACAATGTTGGGGAGCAGGGGAGGAAGGATTCCAGTTTTTATGTTCTCTGAATCTTACAGCTGGCACATGCATCACATGGCTGCTGGCTCCAGTAAAAGACCAAACACCGTGCATGAAAGAAACCTCTAAGAGCAGAATTATCCAAGCCAGCTACATAAGGAAGTAGGGCCAAATAGGTGCTGAAACATTTATGTGTTGAGGGTTTTTTTTGGTGTTTTTTGTTGTTTTTTTTTTTTTAAAGCATCTTTTTAATTTGTTCCACAAGCTCCCCAGAGATTCTGTTTTATTAATTAAAACTGTCTTTCCATTTCCGACAATGTCACTGGTGAAGAAGACAAATTGCTGTCTGACACTATTAGTACTGAATACCTCTGCAATAATCACTGTACTTTTAGTAAATGGTTTAACACGTAGCTTCTGTTTTCTGGATTGGCGTTCTCTGACACTGGAGGTGCAGTTGCTGCTGATGTAGGATTAGACCTTGTATACTATATATTCCTTTGCCCTTTTGATTAATTTAATTTTTGATTTAGCAGAGTTTGTTAATTCTGCGTAGCTTGTTATGTGAATGACAATGAAGTCCTCTTTTAATAAAATCAGCCTTTTTATGCTGAAAGAAATCATGGTACCAGGAGAAGAAATAATAAATCCACCAACTCTACCTGAATGCTTATATTTGTGCATAACTATAGCACTGCCAAACTATCAAAAAATGTTTTTTTTGGACAACAGATTTATCCTGCTATGATTTTATGTGCACTATAGGAATATAGTTATTAAATATAAAAGCGGGGGGGGGGGGGACGGACGACGGACGGGGATGGGGACCAAACAAACACCCAAACCAGCCAAGCAGCACTAACAAATCTATTCAGCTTTCCTTCATGTGGAACTGTTCTGCTATCAGTTCTTAAACAGAACAAGCTTCAGATTTCAAGGAAACTTAGCCCCACAAGCTGTAGTCTGGTCAGGAACTCTTAAGGTTAATGTCCTTCATGGCTGGAGTAAGTGGTAGTCTCTTCTGGTTTGGTCTTTTTCTCTCTCTAGAGAATTAACACTCTAAAAATAAATTGCCCATGCCATGAAACACATAAAACCTGGGGGTGAGCTCTAGTTAAACTCTCATGTCTGCATTTATTTCTTAGCTTAATGCTGCTCTGAACTGACCTACAATCTTGGCACAGATGTTTGTCCTTGTTACTGTTCTGTTTCACACATTAGGATTGTATTATGATTTGGGGCTTTGTTTTTCCTTTTTTTTTCACCTGAAATATCAAAATACAGGATATGGCTTATTTTTTTCTTCTGTACTCATGATTTGCAGCAGGAAGTATTTTGTAATATGTCTTTACACATTCGGTGTTTTGTACGAAATATGTACCATGTGGTTGGTTTTGCATTAAACAGCTTATATTTATAAACATAATTGAAAATTCGTTTTGAAAAAAAAAAATAAACAGATCTTAACAGATCAAACATTACATAGAAACATGTCAAAGAAGGGCTGGAGTTTCAGGCACCGTGACTTCAGAACATGTCACTTGAATATGCATTTGTATATTTTTTATACAGATCTGTATTTTCAGAATGCATTACTGTAGTGGATTATTTTTCACATTGATGCCAAAATGTTATTGCAACACTAGTGATGTTAGGCAGCATAAGTGAGTTTTCTGTGCATTGCAGCAAAGGCTAATGGTGTCTCTCTTCTCTTGCTGTCCCCAGGCAGTCCTGGCACACGGCAGTTCTGGGATCAGTACCTGACACACCCTAGTACAAAGAAGGGTTAGGACCTACTGCTGCTTCCCTTTCTTGATGTCCTTGGAGAAATAATTAGTTTATCCGAAATATCTCCCTTCTGAAAACCATCAACCAACACTTATCTTATGCTCAAACTAGTTCCGTTTTGCTTAAAAGAGGAAGGAACAGCACTCCTGAAAGGGACAGTGGAGGGAAAGATGAAATGTGGTTCGTCTCCAGCTTTTCTGTGTCAGCTGACAAAATGGAGACACAATGTAGGTGCAGCTAGAGGTCAAGTGCCTGTTCCCCAGCAGGGTCCTACTCACTGGTCTAAATACTTATTTTTGCTCTCTGGCAACATGCAAAGGCTTGCATCAGGGTGCTGTTACTCATATTTTCCTGAAGCATGAAAATTTTTATGCCAAACTCTGCCTCTAAATCTGGGAGAGAAGAGACTTTAGTTTGTCTGTGTTAGCCATCAGGTGGCTGTCTTCATTACTGGTTCACAGGATTTTCCAAGTTGAATCCCCTTTCATCATTCCTTTTCAAAGTCTGCTTTTCTCCATCCTTAGTTTACTATTATGGTACTCCTTGTAAACAGAGAGAGGCTGAGGGCACTCTAATCAATTTGGAATCACTTATAAAATGTGCATAGTGCAGATGGAGAAGTCTGATTATTTATTTTTTTTTAATTATTTTTTCCTAAGGCTTCTGAAAATGACACAAGTGAGTGGTGACTATTAAAGATCTCGGGGGAAGAGTTCTGTAGTGAACAGTCTGAGAGTATGCCATGCTATTCTGGGTGTGTTTTAAGCTGTGACAATATAGTTGCCATCGTTACTAAACACAAATGGTGATTTCTGTCTTTGACAGCAGAACTTCAACTACAAAATAAAAAGAACACTTCTAGCAAAAGTCTTCTATCCTTCACACTTTATCTGCATTTCAGACATTGAAATAATAGGGCCGTAACTGCTAGATATTAAGGTACTGAAAATATGAAGAATAATGCCTTTATATACAGGACAAGTGGTGTGTTTTCCCTGCTTCTGTAGTGCCGGGTGTGTTTCAGGAACTGGAAGGAGTGTCCTTTGAGAGCCTGAACACATGTCCTTTGGTGTACCTTCTGGGTGACTTGTTAGAAGTCCTGTGATTCTTACAACCTCTTCCTGTGAGAAAGGATAAATGAATTCAAAGGAATTTAGTCAAGATGCTTATTTTAACAGTCATAAAGCTCTTCAAATTCAAGAGAAAATGCCGCAATAGTCTGCATTAAAAAATATTAACTCTCTTCTGAAATACAATACTCAAATACTGCCAGATTTTGTGTGGACAGAAGTTACTGGAAAAAGAAGCAGCAGCAATGTACCTACCTTCTTCTGTCTCCAGATCCATGGTTTGACACACACAAAATACCTCGAAACACAGTTCATTGAAGCAAGCATCTTTGTCTTCACAAGCTGCTTACTTGTCAGTTGGTTGTCAGTTATACCACTGCATACTAGTAAAAGTAAACGTGTTTTACTAAAGTAACACATTCAGCTGGGGGGGTGTCTGGGGAAAATAACAGAATTCTGTGTACACCCATGGCTGTTCATCTGCCAGGATGTCTAACTGGCAGTCTAATGGGAATATGAAGTACGAGGGAAATAAAAATTGCTTAGCAAGATGCTCTTTACTGCAGACTGTATATAAACTATTTTTTGACATCTTGTGGAGTTGTTTCCATTTTGATTAGTCTGTGTATTCATTATTCAAAAGGCTCTTCAAAGCTGTGAGTTGATCTAGAGATTTTTTTAATATTTTTTTTCTCACTCATGCTTTACTAAGCAATCTGGATGGAGAGTGCTATTTTTTCTTAGTCATGTGTGATTTAGCAAATGTATAATGTGACCTTACAGGAAGATGAAATACTGTTACTGCTAGAATTTCCTGTAAAGTTTGTTTGTGGTTTTTGGTTTTTTTCCAATGGTTTTCCACATTTACAGTGGCCAAACAATGTACACACCAAATGGCTATTAGTGTGCTGCATCCTTCTGCCCAATTGCTACAGGCATTCCTAAAGGGTAGTATTTAGGCTGTTTGTAAACTGAAGCAGTTGATGGATAATATTTCTAGAGATGAGGGGTTATATGTTGGCATCAGTAAGGCAGATCTAGGAAAAGAAACCAATTTAGAGTAGAGTTAATACTTTCTTGTATATGGAAAACTCACAGACTCTCTGCAAGAATTACCTAAACCTGCTCAACATCTAGATTTTCTTTTTTTCATGGTAAGTATGAAAATGTCATTCATTATTTAAGCATGCTTCCCAAACAGATCAGATAAGCTCCATGACTGGAAGACAGTGCATGTAATTTCTGGCTGCGTTTTCAAGGTGTTGTCTGAAACCAGTGGAATTTTAAATGGTTCCTTGCTGGCTGAAATGCTTTCTTTGCTTGACACTATAGCAACAAAGGTCAGATGATAAGCTGAAAGTAACCACCTCTTCATGTATCATATGAAAGAGCAAAATGCAGGTGCTTTTTTAATGAAGGCATGATTGTCAAGTCTGCCACATCTCTTCTGTATTTGTCCATCTAACTGCAAATTTGTTTTGGCCTCAGACTATTATAAAGCATATCTTTGTTTTGAGGTTTATACATGGTAAGACAGGAGAGAAGATGACAGTGGGTCTCTGGAGAACTTTCTTGTGAGAACTTTTTTACTAAATTTTATTTCATTCCTGGTTTATATGCATGCAAAGCAAATAATAGAAGAATGACACTGGTTTGTTTATAAAATAATACAAATGGAAGTATCCAGATCATCAGTGAAAAATCTGGTAGTTTTTCTAATGAAATTATACATGAGAATGTAACAAATACTGGCTGCAAAGCATAAGGACAAGAGATTCAGATTTACTTTTTCATATTCTTTTATACAAACAATGCATTAAGTCTTATAGTGTGGTGGTGGGGCTTTTTCTTGACAGTTATTCACTCCCCTTGTTTTCTCAGTGAGCTTGAGAAATTAATGTTTGATCACTTTCACTGCTGTCCAGGTCAGGTAGGTTGACTTTCTTAGTAACTTACTAATGGAATGTGTCTTAGTAGTATATCTGGTTCAGAAAATTAAAAATTTCAGCAAAATGGTTTTAGCATAATGATGTGCACAAAATGATTCATGCTCATCTCAAGTACAGAATGTCAGTTTTGGATGCCAGACAACCAACAGAAGTTGGAACATTTTTTAAATAGGAATTAGTTCAGGAGCAGGAATGTTGTCACTGGGAAACAGCTGGTAATGAATGGATCTTTCTGGAGGAAAAGGGGAAAATTTTCTGAAGTTGTAACTGGCATAAATAGGTAAAAACAGTCACTTAGCTGCAATTGGAGGGGATGTCAGAATGTAAGATATTCCACAATTTCCTAAACCTGCATCCAAATGGATTTAAATAATCTTGTTTTGTATTCATGTTTTTCATGCTGGTGGTACAGCCTTTAAACACCTTGTCCTACATCACATTTAGCAATTAAATTCTCTGGAATGTATTATGAGAAAAGTGCCCGAATATAAATTTAAACCCAGTCTTTTTAATATAATCAAAGGTGAAATAGTTTTGTGAGCAAGTTCCTTCTGGATAATGTTCTGGTTTAATTTGGTGAAATGGGTCTTCCTTTGGTGATCACAAAGTCGATGTCTCTGTTTTTCCAGTACCACGTACATTAATAGCTCTGCTGTACAGGGAACGTGTTTTAAATGAGGAGGTGGAAATTGGAAAGTTTTTCTCTAGCACCAAGTAGGAGGGACCACACTAAAAATATATGCATGTTATTGCTTTGAAATCAAAGGCCATCTCTGCATTAGAAGGTACTGTGTCATTAGAGGAAGAGAGCTCTAGATTGGAACAGCTGGTGCTGAGGATGCAACGCCCATGTTGTGTGCCTTTTTGAAAGTTTGGTTTGGTGTTAGCATTTGTCTTGTGGGCTGGAGCACCTGCCAGAGGTTGGAGAGCCTTAGAGGTGTTCTTGGAGTACATCTAGCTTAGTTATACCGTCAACAAATCTATTTGTGCCTTTCAAGACTGATGCAAGATGTTAACTGAAGCATTATAACTGGGAATGATCAGATTTATTGTAAGAAAGTGCTGCTCATCTGAACTGAGATAGTTGCATAGGACCCACCCAGAGGCAGGTATATACGAAATTTTATTCTAATCAAATTATGCATTCTAATAATGAGCAACTTCTTGTAAACAGGTAAATATCTAAGCAAGATTTTATGCATCAGGTATGTTCTGGGAAATTATGCCTGAATGAAATAGCTTGCTTGCTAGGGTATTTTCTCACTTTATCTAGATAAAAACCACTTCTATAAGATTTGCAGTGATCTTTTTTCTGTTTTTAGTGAGCAGTTAGCAGAGGAAGCTCAGAACAAAGGATGTAAGCCTGGCCTTGCCCAAGTCAGCTATGAACTCTTCTTGACTTTAGAGGCTTATCCTGAGTTTTGAAAGATGTTGCCCTTTCTCCATCTGCTGCTTTTTCAACTGCCAGAAAACTGTCTTGGCGGTTGGCTGGACCTATTTCAGATGTTCTAGGGGGTTTACTTTCACAGCCCTAATGGAGTTGGGGAACCAATCCTGCTGTCAGCTAAAATCTAAGTTTTGTCCTTCCCGTTGCATTTCTGAACTTTTAATAGTTTGTATTTACATACTCTTCCTACCATTTTTCTTTTTCAGTCTTGACTTGCCATTCTCTCTTCCCTCTTTCTCTCCCTCTTAACTTAAAATACTCAACATACTTCATTGTGGGGAATGCATGCTGTGGGTTTTGACTTGTTTAATTTGTCCAAGTTTTTTGTTTGGTTTTGCTTTTTTGTTTTGTTTTGTCCCCTCTGTTGTCACCACCACCTCCCCAAAAAGGAATATACCTCAAAGGCAGCGTAAGTAGATAAAGACAAACCAGTGCCCCTGCGCTCTGTGTCAGTCTGCATAGTCAGGAATTGAGGAAGGGGAGAATTTTGGCTTCTTTGGCACTTCCTATATTCTGTATCCAGTTTGTGCTACAGCAAGACTTGTGGTCCATAGGAAGCAGAGAATGTGTGATAACAGAGAAGAGTCTGCTCCCAATTTCCCTATCCCAGGGACAGAAGCTGGGCTCAGGCAGGTTTGTTCCGAGAAATAAGATACAGGGATCAGCTTCTGTAAAGGATATTCTTCAGGGACTCTCAAATGTTTCCTTATTCCCTTCAGGCCTCGATGTGATGGGAAACTTTCCTCTGATTCTAGGACTCAGTCACTGCCACAACAGCATTGGGCCTGGCTCCTGTTTGAAAGGAGATAACCCCGAGCAATGTTTAAAATCAATCTTCTTTAGTGTGTCACCCATAAGTATTTAGGAAGGATGCTGTTTCTTCCAATTAGGTCTTCAAATACAAGAATTTCTGGGGGAAAAATTTACAACTTTTTTCTTTGAATGAATACAGTATATAGGGAGTTCATGCTTCAGGTAGGGATTACATTCACATTTTGGTTCTACAAACTCAGTCTACATAGTCAGTCTCACTAGGTAATAATATTAAACAGTGAAGCATACAAGCACACTGATCTCCAGAGACAACGTGAAATCTAGAGGGAATACACCCATGTTAGCTGCATGACAGCACCAGCAGGATCTGTCATGAGAAAACTGAAACTTGCCAGATGTTTGTATCTGAATTAAACCCCAAGCCCATAAGACATCAGAATGATCATTGTGTCAGAGCAAAGGCCTTTTCAGTATGGAAACCCTGCATTTACCATACAGGTAAAGGTGTTTTTCAAGACAGAGTAACTAATTCAAATGGGAGCAGTTACATCTCCTCATTTTGTGTTGAGGATGGCAGTGAAAACCTATGTCTCTAGAAATAATCTGACCAATACTAAAAGATGAACTTCCATGTATTTTGAGGTGTATGCTGCTGTTGTGGTTTAAGACCACAATTAATAATTCTGGAAAATGATGCCTGAACACTTTAATCACACATGCTCACTTTTACAAGTTAAAGGATTTCTGTGCCTTGCAGGAGAGGTGGTGGTCTGAGAGAGAAGCTGGATGTGTCAATATAAGGATTTCTGTGACAATGTGCTCAGACTGAACACAGGACTCCAGGGTCCCCTGGGTATCTACCTTCGCTTTCTCTCTTCTGGAGTCTCTCGTTCTCTTGTGTACCCTGGGAACCTGTTAGATATCCCCAAGCATCACCATTAACTGAAGTTGTTTTCCCTCTGTGTGTCTCCTGGAGTTTCTTTCAGAATGTCTACTCATGTTTTTGTTTTGTTTTGTTTTTCTCTAAACCCTCTTTCCATGTGTCTCCTGCCACCGTGGCAGCCACTGTCATTCGCACATGTGAGTGCTGGGGTGCTGTGGCCAGCACTGCTGGACACATTGGCGTGTTTCTGCCAGTGCTGGAGCTGGCTGCGACTGGCATGAAGCAATTTCTGGCCTCCTTGAGCAACTCCCCACCACATAAACTCTACTAGTTTTGCCCAATTTAACCGTGGTTCATTTTTCTTAACTAAACATTTTCATCAAATGTTTTTGACAACAATAACTGTTCTATTTTTGAACCCATCTAAACTAGAAAGACTGAGGGACAGAGAAGAAAACAAATATCAAGTAAGGCTCCCTGTCTGTAGCTGTGTTGGAGTAAGGCTCCCTGTCTGTAGCTGTGTTGGAGGTTATCGTCTGACCCAAGCATAGACCCCAGACTCTCCATGTCTAGCACAGGGTCACTAGGTCCTGACCCTGCTTTCTTTGATGACAGGAAGTTAACATAGCTCAGTGTCATTGTTGATACCATGACTGAAGATCCTAACTTGTCTATTCTGATGGCTTTAGCAGTGATGATGTGAAATGCCACCATCCACTGCTAGCAGCTACCTGTTTCCTGGGGGTTACTGCTGCAGGGGAGCATACTGCCTAATACAGAGTAATGTACCTTAAGAATGGGGCTTTGGGAAGCAGATTCACATCCACTTCTGATGCCTCCTCAGTTGATATAGTCATGTCCCTCCAAGTTTTCTGCAAGATAGCTGGGAGCAATAACACCTTCAGTCGCACAACTGAAATTCTTCTGATTCTGTTTAAAAACCGGAGGCATTATGGAGAAGATCTAAGCTAATGGAAGATAGAAGTATTTTTCAGTAAGTTCATTACGCATTGAAAAGCAACTCTATTTTGTTTATTTATTTTCATTTATTTAAAGTGTGTGAATCCATAACTCTATTAGCAGATGGGAAAGTGCTATCAATACCCCAAAATCCATTTATCTAATCCCCTTTATGGAATTTACCTCCATTCAGTTTAGAATTGTTGGCTAGTTCCCAACAGTAATTGATTTCTTGCAATGTACCCATATATGTACATTTTTCTTTGTGAGATAAAAGCAAAAGTGAAAATAAAAGCAGTTTAGTTAACATAATGTAACACCACTTTCACGTGTTACAACCTGTTTTAGAAATTAATACTAAAAAAAAAGAAAAATTCTCAAACAAACTGAAGTACAGCAGTAGGTGGTACTGCCTGTTTGTTTGGTATTGGTGTTTTGTCAATGTAGCAACAGCTACATTGCAAATGGAAATATGACTGAAGCACAGTTAAGTGCTAAAGTGATATTGATTACAATATATGGTGTGGTGGAACTAGTGGTGTGTGTTTATGCTTCTTTCAACTTTTAACTTTGGTTAAAAGGGTGGTATATTGTGTCTATACGTGGCTCTTGAAGGGTGAATTGAGTACAACTTTAAAACATTTCAAAATCCTTGGAAACTGAGTTGCTTTGAATTTGTATGAATCTGTTAATATCTGTTGTGACTGATACAGTACTTTTTCACCATCCAGTATATAACTTCAAGAAAGCTCTGCAGTAAGACTTTTTTTTGAATGCTCTGTGCTTGAAATTATTTTGTTTTCTGGTATTTGATTTAAAACAAGACCAAATCATCCATGACATTGCAATTAAATAATGAGATAGAGAATGAATGAAGGCAAAATGAGATAATCAACATATAGAAGCAGTTAATCATGCAGGTGTCTTATAAGCACTGACTTGGAGGATTTCTAGTTGTGACGGCCGTGGCTCATGAAGGAGGCTTTCAGTACTGACTAGGTCTAGCTTGAGAGTGTTGCATTAAAGTGAATTTCCCTACAGTTGCTCCACCTGGCTGCCAGACACCAAGACTTTGAACAGGACTGTAACACAGATTCAAGAATAATCTGTAATTCCATAAAGGGAATTTGAAAATAGATTTTTGGTGTTTGTGAAGTCCTTAAATACATCAGTGGAATATGGCAGAAATCAATTTACTGCAATATGCAGGAGTCCTGGTAGTGAAAGGTAATATTTTACTGTTTAATTGGGAATTGTATCATAATATAAAAACCCTGGATTTTACAGGCTGCCTTGAGTCTGGCATTTCTTCTTTTTGAATACTTTGCTTAGCAACTGCCTGTTTATGTGATTTTGTGGATGCAATTTAATATTTATATAGTGGTAGTGCCCACGGGCTTGATCACGATCAAAGACCTGTTGTACTAACATGCATATAAACACAGCTCCTTTGCTGTTAACTGTTTCTCAACTGGAACTTCTGATTCGATGTCATCAAATTAAAGCTTCAGGGGAAATGTGTCATGTTAGAGCTGCTTCTAGATTAACCGAATTGCATTATGACTTTTCAAATAGTAATCTTTAATTTTTTTAGAAGATACTTGGGTTACAGAAACTTCCTTGAAGATGAAATAAAGCTGAAAGGAGTGCTGAAAATGAAGGTACCCGTAAGAATAAAATAGTATTTTTTGGCAGGGTGATACAGGGACAATTTTACTGAATATCCTTTATTAATTTTTTCATACCTATGACATAGTTAAATGAGAGGTAATGGGCTATAGCAGTTTTGAAGAAAATGGCAATGTTTTTTTCTCTCTCTGCCTGCCTGGTACAGTGCAAAATCAATATAAAGAACATAGCACTGTGACTGGGTGTGTGGGGGTGTATGTGTGTCATGCTCTTGAGCATTATCCACATTCAAAAGATAGCATTCTTACTTTTGGAAGAAATATTCAGACCGAATCCCGGGCTAAATTTTCAGTACTGATTCTTAGATCATTTCTCTTCAGTGGACAAAGAGAAGAAATAAAAATATTACCAGGCTTCAAAGATTTACTTTATGAAGAAAGATTAAGAGGCTTATTTTGACTGAAAAAGATTAATATATTTTAAAGTGATTTTAGCAAACTATATATTTAGGGGAGGATGGCTAATGTTAAATGAACTCTATTCTTGCAGGAAGAAAAAAGAAAAGGGGGGGGGAATCAAAACAGATTAGGAAAGGTTGAGAAAAATAGAGTTGAGTGAAACATTTTTACACAAAGTAATAAATGTATGGAAGAATACTGGAAAGGTTATTGAAGCATGAAGCATTGATGGATTCTGAAAGCATCTGGTTTAGTTTCTGAGGGTAAGAAGATACGGAAATAAAATGGTCAAATAGAAGTGAGGAAAGTGTAGATAAGGTTCCAAGGTTTGTTTTTATCTTTTCTGGAAATTAAAGTACAAATGTATGTAAGCGAGATGTATTTTAAAGCAAATTATTCTGTTTTTCTTTTTCAAAAATATCCTTATGGGATGAAATCAAGATTTCAACCTCTAATATATCAGATGTCTATTGAGATACACTTTAAGTTCACATTCACCATCCTTTAATAACTGTTAACTTTTGCTGGCTATGCATGTTGAAAAATCCTGTTGTAGTGCTTAACACTTGTGGCTTCTTCCAATTTCAGGGAGAGTGTCTGTGAACTTTTCCTTTGTTAGAATTATCACTGGTATGAATGTAGCCAAATTAACTAAGACATTGTTTCTGGAAAATTAATATGGGCTGCCCCATTAAACATGCCCAGAACATTTTGATTTCAGCAGTAAGCATATGTTAGCATAGTCACTGTTTTCCACGATGTATAAGACAAATATCACTGCAAGATGAGCCCTTTCAAATATCAAATTTTCTCTAGGAAAATTATCCTAAATAATGTGTTGATTAAGTTTTATTCTGGTGCTGAAAAAAACCTGAAATTTGATATTTGTTGCCTGTTTGATGAAATACATGCAGATTTGTCAGGGTTGGCTTTCCGTCTCATATCAGAATTGTAACTAAGGAAACATTAAAAAGAACCCCAACGTTATGGTTTGTCAGGTGCTTCATGTTATTTGCACAAGCATCTGCTCTTTAACCACCTTGCTTTTACTGTAAATTAAACCAGCTGATTCCTGACTGGGGCAGGAGAGGGAGCATGGTGTGAGCTACCTGGTATTCTACCATGAAGAGCTCTGTGCCATCTAGCCGGTCTAGTGTGTCTTGCCCAGATGGCTGACTAAGCCAAAGGAAGGGAAATGAGAGGGAGGGAAAGAAGAACCTAGAAAGACAATTTTGTCTGATTCTTGCTGCTGTCGCAAATCTGTTGATCTTCACCTGTCTGTCCACCAAACAGCTGGAGTAAGCATGCCTCCACAGCACAATCCTGAAAAACGTGCACAGTGGCAGGCCGGCATTGGAGAGTTGGACCTGGTACCCAGACTGAGTTGGTTTTACCAGAAGACTTGTGACACTTAAGTCAAAGAGGAAAAAAAGTGAAAGTGCAAGTCAGCTGACTTGTTGAAATTTGCTTTTCTATCATTTGTGAAGCTGTTACCTCTACTGTTACAGAGGAAGAGAAGCAGTGCAAAATGTCTGATCTGAGCATAAAAAAAAAATACTGTCTGGTTATTTGGAGTTCTAGAACATAATGCATAGAAAAGCAGGCTTGATTAGGTCTGGTATTTACAAAGCTACTTGTTATGATTACTGAGTTTAAGTTCTGTTTGGATTTGAAAACCCTAATAGATGGTAAAGTACTTTCTTGGACTCATTTATGTCACTTCTCAGTAGTAATGTCCTCATTACCCTTTTTCCTTTATCATGTATTGGAACAGTTCAAATGTCCATTATTTTTTTTTACTTCTTACGTTATTCTTCCTTCTACTTAATGGGACATAGGCTGCTTAGATATGTTAAAGCTTTTTCAGAACAGGTTTTCATACCTGGATGCATTTTGGGAGACTTCAGCAGCCCAGGACTATTATAACCTATCACAGGAGTATGCAAGATAGTAGATGATTTGTAAGTATTAGCTCTTCTATTCAGACTTTTAAAAATGCTGAAAAGGCATTTAGCAGCATACTGGATATAGGCAACTACCCTTTTTATTTGGTAGCTCTTCTGAATCTGAGATTAGATACAAACGAAGATATGAGTTTAAGTAAACACCTACCAATTAGCAAGTGCATTTCCCCTCTTCAGAACTGAGTATTCATATTCCATGCAGGTTGTAGCACCCATTTTTTTTAGAGGCATCTGGATCAGAAAAGGTCTTATACTGTGCTTAAGTCAGTAATTGGTTTACAACTTGAGGAATGCTGCAATTTGCAGACCGTGTGGTAAGACTACGTGGTGTTGCAGAAGAGATGGAGGAAATGTTTATATTATTGTGCCTTTTTATAAATGTTCACCAATGACACTTCTGTTAAAAAAACCGATTTCTAGATTAAATGTGCCAAATTCCACCATATTTTAGTTTTTGTCCCACCAATATAGTTAGATGTTAAATCAAAAACACCATGTATGTAGTCAAGTGCTGCCTAGTTAAGTAGTGTTGTATTTAAGCATATGTAATATGGATGAAAGCAAGTCGCTTGTCAGTACTACTTCTTACTTCCTCCTGTAGGTCATGTGTATGCCAGCTAATATAGTTGTCTAGACTATCCATCCCTTCATATTCAATGGAAAGAAACAAACATCCCAATATTGAGTAGGGGCCTAAAATCAGCCAGATGGATGAAAGAGAAATGCTGGGTTTTCTCCATGGACTCTATATAAAGGGGGGTCTTTAGCTGTCTGAGCAAGACACCTAAAATTAGGTGAGCTGGATTGCACGCTTCTTTCCTTTGCCATGCCATCTCTACAATATATGTTTATCTGTATTAAACCAATTAATAGGAGGATTATAATGCTTTTAGGATTTCTCCTTCATACATAGTGTTACCTGGCCTGCAGATCATAGTAATGTGTTACCTTTTAGACATGGAGATGACTCCTGGCTGTAGGAGACTCCTGCTGCTGTCTTGCCCTAGCTGTGAAAAATATATTTCCAACATAGTGTTAGTGCCTTAGCATGGTTGTTCAGGATTCGGTGAAGATTGGGACCCAATGACTATTGAAGTCATGTTACTTCTGCACTTTTAAAAATTGCTTAAGTGCCTCTTGCATATGAAATTGTTCCTCAGTCAGAGGGTTCATGAATTTGTTACTAAAATTCCTCTAGTTCCATATTCACACACCTATATATAGAGAAGTCTGTTAAATAATTCGGATGTTAATGCTAGTAAAGTATAACCTGAAGCTGGAACTCAGCTAATATAAAACAATCCTCTCTGTTCCAGCACCCACCAAGTTAAACTGTCCATAGGACACTTTTCAACCCTATCATTTCAGTGGCTTTGTATGAACTGAAACTTAAAATTTAAAAGCAATTACAAATAAAGGTTTTCAATTTAGGCTTTTATTAAAACATAGGCATACATCTGCTCTAGACAGAAAGGTAAATTTGTTTAACTGAGTACAGCTGGGGATTTCAATAAAATCTGGGTATTTAAAATCATTTTAATTTATGTTCCCTGCTCTTTGAACCTTACCTCATAATGTAGTTATCTTGATAAGTCCTTCAAAATATTATGAAAAATTACAACAGGAAGTATCATGTAATATAATGTAGAGAAGTTTTTAAATTTACTAGTTGTGCTCAGTGATGTGCAAGTGCTATGTGAACAGAGTCCAGGCAAAGTTTTCTGTATTGCTACAGCTCATGTAGGCCCATCGCACCAGGAACCTCAAAATGCTTCAAATTATGCTGCAGGCACAATGGAGTTTAAGTTTAAGGAACATACTGTAGTAGTGGTAATTATATGTGAAGCAATAATAATTGCCAAGTTTTCTGGTGAAACAGGTTGTTTCAGTCCAAGATTTAAATCATCAGAGGTTTTCTTGGTTGTTCCTCTTTTAGTCTGTTGTGACACTGAATTAACAACTTGGATTTGATACTTTTGTTTTTCACTTAGTAGACCAACAGGGTAACTTAGATCTCAGTTCATACTATGACGTTTTGTTAGTTGGAACATACTGTTTCTATCAAGTGATTGAAATGGGGTTTCTGGACAGTAGAGCGTGTTTGAATTCAGACCTGCTGGACAAACTCACTCAACTTCTGAACCGGCTGCCTGATCCGTGTCTTCCAGGTGGGTGTGTAGTCAGGGTCTGCATCTCTTTGGAGAATTCCCAGAATGTAGTCTTCCTGGTAGTAATCAAACAGCTGTGATACATGCCACTTTAGCTTGTATCATCCTATAATAGATGGTTTTCTTCTTCATGAGAACCTGCTACAAAATCTCATCCTTTAGACTTTTGAAAGGTCTTCAAGATGTTTTCCTGACTATTCAGATCTGCCAGAAATCACAACTTAGTCCAGAATGTTTTAGTCCTGATGCTAATTTTGGACCAGACTTTACCTTTCTTACACATACTGCTGAGGTAATCCATCATCATGCTAAAGCAAGGGAAATTCAATCCATCAATGTTGGATTCTGATACAGGGCTGTAAGGGGGATGCAAGTCATCTTCCTGGTAGTAATCAAACAGCTGTGATACATGCCACTTTCATCTTGTATCATCCTATAATAGATGGTTTTCTTCTACATGAGAACCAGCTACAAAATCTTCTGACAGATGGACTGTCTTGCAGAGGTTTCTTTTTGTGGAGTTTAAGGCTGTGAACTAGTTATTGACAAATACTACATCATCAGTTCCAGCTGAAGACACAGACTAATAAGTGGAACATTGGCACTAATCCTTATTTAATCAGCCTTAAAATGGTAATTTCAAATTGATGAGGGCATAGGGAATAGATTTTATACTTTTAAAGTGCTACTAAAAATACCAAGAATATGTGTGTACAACCCAAGGATGAAATTAAAGTGCATTCTGCATGTATGGTGAGTGAAGCATGCTACAGAAAGCTGAGGTTGAAGTCAGACTGGGACCAAAGAATTCCTTGTTTTAAAAACAATGCACTCCCTCTCTGAGTTTCATAAAGGGCTTGTGGGAGCACTGTAGCTTTATTTTTGTTCTTTCAGGGTTTTTATACTACTCAAGTAATTTAAAAAACTGTTAAACCATGCTAAAGTGTAAAGAAACTTTAATATTTAAAAACTCTAGCAAGCTAAAGCTTCAGAACTCATGAAACTGAATTCCTTTACCTATCTAATATAGCCTCAATATTGACAATAATTTCCCAGTCTACCTTACTGTATATTTAGAGATCCTAAAGCTGACAGTTAACTTTTTGCTTTGTACTTCGTAATTCACCAATTTCTATAATTCATTTATTTTGCAGGCTGTTTAAAAATTGTACTGGTTATTGTTCTTAAATAAGTACAATAACTATTCATACAAAAGTAGAAATACTTCCTAACTGCTCTTAATGTTTCAGCACAAAAACACACAGTGTAGCAGGGGAAGGTTGTCTGTTCAGATGGAGTAATACAAATATTGTATAAGCCTTACTGAATACATTAGTCTGCAAACATCAGTCTCAGTCCATTTTGAAACTTGGTTAGGTGAGCCATGAAACATGTAATAAGCATACGAGTGCTTTAGTTGCTTTTTGAAATTTCCTAACTTGAATATTTTGGGATTTGAAGTTTATCTTAATGCAGTTAATTAGTCATTTAATGCTGTGAAGTAGCTTCATTGAAAGCTGAGGTCAGAAATGTGTATGGGCACCAAATAAAAGGGTGCCCGTAAGATATTTAAAGTATGGTCATCCTGTAGTCTTAAGCTATTTGAGTACAAATATTCATGTAGCTATAGCAGAAAACGTTCAGACTGGGCTGACTTGCACTGGCAAGAAGAGGGCTGAATTCATCCAGTGCTGAAGTCTGTGCTGCTTAAAGGAGATGGCTATTGGCACTGGAGTTAATTAAGTGAATCTGGGCTAGGGTGGCTTGTTACACTGCAGCGCAGACTGATTCTGAGGCAAGAATGAATGATGCAGTATCTAGAAATAATCTCAGTAATTTTATGTGGAGATAGTTATATGTATAACAGGACAGTCATACTATTACGGGCAATATTTTGCTTGTTCTTCAAGTAAATAAGTAGCAGAATTACTCAGGATTACCTTTAAACCTTTCCATTCAGAAGCAGTTCAAGAAAAGCCAAACAAAAGCAGAAAAAATGTTACTGTGTTAATGAACTTAACCTTCTATTTTCCTCTTTCAGTTCTTGCTCCAAACCTACAAGCAGAGTTAGATCATGTTTATAAAGCTTCTGATAGTTGGTACAGTAAATCTGCTAGAGATAATTTTGTATTTTTAAAACATCTTTAAAATTAATTTTCTCATTTCATTTAAATAGTCAGTAGATTTACTTCCATGAACATTTTTAGTTATTCAAAAAATTTTCATCAACTACTGTGGCAGTTCTGGATTTAGCTTACAAAAAAGAAGAGGAAATCATCTAAACCTTATTTTCAAAAAAATATACCAGGAATAGTATACCAGGTGATATAGAAAGCCTAAAGCAATTGATAAGACACCTGGAGTACTGAAGATAAGTAAAATAGATACAGAGAAATGGGTCATGCCCTTTGGTAAGTAGTAGAATTTTGAAGGCATGTTATAAGCTTATGACGTGCCTTTCTCCCTTTCTCTATTGAAAATACCTCAAACCTAACAAGCATCCATGTATGCACGCAAACACACAAACAAGGGATTTTTATTTTTAATATCTCTTGCGATATATTGGATATGACCACTTTCTTTGACAGTATCCTATTGTGAGTTAAAATTGCTAAATGCTGGCGAATACAATTACAGGACCCTTTTGTTGTGGTGAGTATATCTTTTGTAAATCTTTCAGAAGTGCAGCCCTGATGTAGCCATTTAGACCAATCCACAGCTATCTCATTCTTTCTATAATCTCTGTCTACCTTCTGCCTTCGATGTCCTCTCCTCAGAGGTAACCCTAGGCACTGTGTAATGAACCCTCTTTAAAGTATTATCCTTCTTTTGTAGAAAACAGTAAACTACACTTTGTAATTGCTCTCTAATAATTGGATTGAAAGTGACTATGTCAAATCCAAATACTAAATTTAGATCAAATAGTTTACAGAAGGAGAAGGAAAAGAAGTGAGACTATGGTACACCAATTTTGGGTTTTATAGACTTGCTCTTTTTCAACAATGGCTTTGGTAAAGAAAGCATCATGGAAAACAGGATGCCATAAACAGAATTTCAGTGCCATTGATGGCCGTAAGCTGCAGGCCTGTCTGTCCAGGCAAGAAAGGACAGATGAAGTTTACAAAATTCTGCTGGAACCAGTTCCATTACTCAAACAGAAAACGCACAAAATGACACAGGGGAACTTCCATGATCAAAGTAAACTGTTCCCTTTGTTTCTTCCTCATTGTTCCTGGGCAAACCACAGAAGCCTGTGTCATTGCTGTGACTAGCTCACCACAGGGTCTTTTGTTTGTTTTTCTAATTACTTAATTCCTGTGTAGACTATAACTGGTCAGCCACTGAACTGGTTTAGTTCAGCTTAGGCACCATCTGTCAGGAAGGGCTTAAATAAAGAGATACCTCTCAAATAACCAAACAGTGACAATTAATTTCCTAAATTGCTTTTAAAAAGATGATTTAGTACCCAGTACACACAAAGGTGGGAAAAAGGGGAAGATGATTTGCAAGAGCAGATTCAGCATTAGAAATGACAGACATTTGAGCAAAATATGCATGATGTGGTATAGACGAAGCCTCTAGCACTAACAGTTAGAAACTATGAAATATTAGTAATAGTACAGTTTGGTAGAAGATACTCAATGTTTCATGTACATAGGTT
Source organism: Falco peregrinus (assembly GCF_023634155.1). Lineage (NCBI taxonomy): Eukaryota > Metazoa > Chordata > Aves > Falconiformes > Falconidae > Falco > Falco peregrinus. Next base: position 10,072,763 of record NC_073724.1, on the reverse strand, counting down.
GGAGCACAGGAGTCCTGGAAATCATACTCTCTCATACTGAAAAATATAAGAAATACTTTAGCAGTGAACAAACTATTTTATCTGGGACTTTTTCAAATTACGTACTCTCGATACCTAGTCAAAACTACCAGCTAAAATTCTAATGCGCACTGCTGACTGAAAGTTGGCAAATGAAGGCTAAGCCTTTATAATATGTTATGTAATACTAATGATTTTTTCTTGCTGAGCTCAGTTTTCATTAATATCATCACTCATCATTGCATTTTTCCTAACACAGATATTATAAAATACTAATTAAAAATATGGTATAATAAGCAAAATAGAAGAGTTCTAGGTTTGTTGAGTTTTTTATTCATTTTTTTTAAAGCCAGAGGACCAGAATGTTAGTGAATAGGTTCCTTACTGGGACATGTGGCAGATTGATGGCATTTGATGCGGTGGCTCATGAGTTTATATGGGCACTGTAAAGGTAGGTATTTGTTTATCTCCTGTCCAGAAAGTCCTAAGTGACATGATGTCGATCGAAAACAAGACAAATAGACTTTGTTACCTCAGCACCACACTGCATGGATGTTACTATGCTGATTGATTCATACCAGCCTACAATTCCAATGACCTGTGTACTAAAAGGTTGATTTGAACTTGGAAAAGGGCATTTTAGTTTTTATCAAAGGAAAATACCAGCAGCTGTAATAATTTGCTCACAGAAATGAGGCTTGACCCAGGCCCTGCTTTACTATTTTTTTTCTTGTTGATAATGTGCAAATAAAACCTGTTTTTAAATAATTAATTTTTAAATAAATAAATAAATAAATAATCCAAAGTTAGATGCCCAAAGATCAGTGGTTCGCAGAGTACAACGCTGAATTCAGTGACAGCTTTAATATGAAGTGTTGTGTCTACTATTTTAAAGTATTATTGAAGGTAATAACTAAGCAACGGTGACAAAAAAAAAATGGGAGTTCATATTTAAAAGAAAATCATATATTTGAGGCTTTTGTCCTGTGCTACAAACCCCTTTCATAGGCATTCCAGATTGTGAAGTCAATTGCTCACTTTCCTGTAGCCAGACACCAAAAAGCAACTGTCTCTCTAACAAAAAGATCAGAAAGCTTCTTCCAGAGGCTTTGAGTTACTCAGACGTGTCATTTATAAACATTAAGCCGTGTTTAGAGGGTCTACAAGTTCAAGCTTTTGAGAAAGCTTCCAAATTGCTACCCTGCCTAACTCATGAAAAGGCTTCTTATAATCTGGAATAGATAAGACAGCTGCAAGAAGTGTAGCACAGTGCCTGCTGGCAAGGGAAAGGGGTTTATTCCAGTTAAAGAGTGTGCAGAAACTGCCAGAGATCTGGCTCACCCTCAATCTGGAAGTCTCTCGATCAAGATAAGATCATGATAGTCAGTCTCTCAGCCTTCAAGGGGAAGGCTGCTAGCTATCTAGTGTGGCCATTGCACATGTTGACAAGGAGTAACTTCCAAGATCTGCAAATATTTCATATTTGCTATCAGGGAGCAATGCTGTGACTATTGCTGCTGTTTCCATGCCATTACTGTGAAAGTCAGAAGTCAAATTAATGTAAAATTTCCATGTCTTTTTAATACGTTAAGAGGATACACAGGCAGAAATGAGAGAGGCTGGGGATCGTTTACTAGGAAAAACCACCTTTTGCTGTAGTATTTTTAAAACCCTAAATGTAAATCCAGGAAAGTTAATAATATCTTTTTCTTCAGTGGAAGTCCTTTAGCATTAGCTAAGTTTGTGCTTTTCTTTTTTAATCTTTTTTTCTTTTTCTAATTTTTATTTGTTTGCCTCAACTGTGATTTTTTTGGGTGGTTTGAGAAGTCTTCTACAGCAAAGCTAGACAAAGAAGTTTTAAAAATACTAATGAGTCCTGCTTATCCATACTGAAGTTAGTTTAAATTTAGATGAACATATCAGTAGGAAGCCTGAGTGGTAAATAAATTCACATCTCCTAAGTACAGTCAGTTTCAGCTCCTATCTGATGAAGTAAAGTTTAGAGAGCAGATGAAATGTAAATGCAGGTGTCTTGTTAGAAGCAGCATTCATTTCAGGTGTCAGTGTAACTAATATTCCGAAGCCTTCACTTACATGTAAGACATAAATGTCTTCAGCTGATATGTTAGTTCTAAAGGTATGAAAAGAACTCTCAGTAATTAGAGGAAGTGAATCTTGAGTGTTTTGGAAAATGAATTTGGTTTATACAAAAACTCTTGTGTCATACTGAATTAGTTGGTTTCTATTCTGATTCATGGAAGCATGTGTTCCTGTTGTAAAAGCTGAAGGTAACAGGTTGCTGATGAGAAAAGGATTGCCTGATTTATTTTACTGATGCTTAAAAGTATACATTATCTTTTTCAGCATTCGATCAATCAATTCTATCAGACAGATCACAAAAGCTGGCAGTCAGTATTGTATTATTAAAGAGATAATTTGTATACTAACTCATATATATATATATATATATTTCTTTTAAAATCCATTTTGCTCAGTGTATTGGAAGCTACCTAGATGGGATGTCAAATAGGCAATATGGTTTTGCACAATTTCCACTGCAGCTTCTAATGTTCTTTGGCAGGTGTTGACCAAAATCTTCTCAAGCCTTCTGACATTTGGGCTGTTTATACCACTGCAGCAGTACTGTGATTATGGAAGAAGTGCCAATGGTTGCACTGTAATTAAAGCTGCATCTGAAGTAAGAACAGTTTGGAGAGGGGGAGAGAGATTTTAGATGAGAACTGAAATGGCAAAATAAAAGTTATTTTAATTTTTTTTGCTTCACTTGATACATTCTGTGAAACAAAGGAAGCAAGAACCCACAGCATGTTATTTGATGAGCTGGTATTTGTGTTGGATTAACTTCCTGGCCCTTTCCACTGGTCTCACAGCAAATCTCTGCTACATGTTCTTTTAGACTCATATGCCCAATTGATGATGATGTTTTATTCGAATAATGGAGGTTAGGGAAAAAAAGTCATACAAAAAACTGACGACTGTGTCTGATGCACCGCCATTTACCTTCCTTTTTTTCCCCCAGAGCCACTGTGTTGGGCCCTCTCTATGTTTTTGAACTAGAGCAGCTTTCTGAGCTGCAGGGCAGAGGATTGGCATGAGCTGCCAGATATTGGGCAGCTCATGAGGGAGAAAATGAGAACTGCAGCAGAGGTGGTGGAAGACACAGTTTTACATAATCTATAATGCCTCTGGAAAAATAATTTTAAAATACAGTATTTTGACTCCATACTGACTAATACTTGTTTTAGATTTCAGGAGAAGCATATCTTTATTACGAGAAAATCTAGCAACATACATGAGAAACTTCATGTGTTGGGCATCTTGTTAGCAGCAACCTATCAGTAGCTTGATGCTGAGTTGCTTCCAACTAGCTGTTACTGCTGCTAGTGCAGCATGTGGAAAATTTACCCGATGGAAATTATATTAAACAGAGGTATAACCACGTAAAAGTGTCTGTTTCAAATAACGTTATGCCTGCTCCTTTCTTCTTTTAAATAAATGTTAAAACATGTGATCATATTACTCCTTTGTATTCTTATTGAAAACTTTAAGTCACTGCTCTGAAGATCTGAAGAGCTATCACTTCCATTTTCTTCATTAGTAGTTATTGATCTTTTCAGTATTAGAAATGGTGGCTATAGGTATATATATATCGTGTGTGTATATTAATTGTGTATGTATATAAGTTTGAGAAACTTCAAATTTAAATGCTTAGTTGGGAAAAAAAACCCCACAAAACAAAAAAAACCAAAAACCAAACGAACAAACAAACAAAAAAAACAACCAAAACCAACCAAACCCAAAACAAGCAAGTCCCAACAAAACAAATGCACTCTTTCTCTTCAGAGAGTTGTTCCCAATGTTATCTCTACTGCGAGATGCATCTTACTATGTTAAACTGTGGGCCTGGATGCTCTTTGTCTGTCTTCCCTTGAGAGTCGAGTTCTAGGGGGGACACCGTTTGTCCATATTGGAGTAGAACACCAAAAAGAAGGAAAAATGGTATGTAGATAACCAGAGGAACAATAGTAAAAAAGCTTGTTCCGAATGCTACAGCCAAGAATATATTTCAACCCAAAATGTTTCCCTTTCCCTCCTCCTCTCACAGAATCCCTTTTTCATCTCATCTTTGCCTCTTGCCTCTTACCTCTACTCCTTAAACTTCAGCATGAAAAACATAGAAAGGCGGGAAGCTGTGGCTGTAGAAGCTTGAGAGTAGTAGAGAAGAATGACACATATTCAGTCATAGGGACAGGAAGACATTGCATCTTGAGAGGCAGAGGTTTGCTACCACCTTTGTTCTTCAATCGTGTATCCAAGAACACTTCTATTTTCTAAAACTTAAAACTAGCTATTTATTACTTTCAATAATGTTATATTAGGGAGTGTGGTTGCGTTGTTTAAGCATGCATTTCCTTTTTCCAAAATAAAAAAAACTAAGCAAAGTTTGTTGTTTTTTTTTTTTTCAGAGTACCAAGATAAAATATAAGCAAAAAAAACTGGGTCTAGACTACTTTCTTTTTGAGTTTTTACTTTCAATAAGTTCTTAAGGCTCATTTCAGAATCCTAAAAATGAGTTCTGTAATGGGAATGCATTAGTAAGAGGAGCACAGATGTGACAATTTATATGGTCCGATCATCACTGCAGACCTTAGATATCCCCCTGCATACAGCAGAAGCAAAGGAGACAGTATGTGCTGTTTTCAAATGATGTAAATGTGTATTTTAACATCATGGATTACAAAGATTACAACAAATTGCTTAGCAAGAGCTGAATTACAAAGTTAAAAATTATTTCAATTTCTGTTTAGAAGGTTTCTTGATACTGTTTTTTATGTGGTACAGTTCTAATGTGAACGTTGCTTTTAGAGAACCTATGTTCTAAATTAGTAAAATTATAATAACTAGGAACAGAAATAACCTGTATGATCAGATATTTACTGTTCGATCCATTTCTTAAGTAATAGTTAAAAAGAAATAATCTGTGTGGGTTTTTTTTCTATTTAACTGCTATTTATTAAAACTAGTTTCTAATAATTTGTTGAGATGTGACCTGACTCTTCCATATAATGAACACAGGAAAAGCCTTAAGTTATTTTTCTGTCTGCCTACTTACACTTGAGGGCAGGAGAGACTGGCTGGATATGTTGAACAAAACGCTTCTGTAGCCTGAATAGAAAAATGTGTAAGTATTCTTGTCTATGTTACATGCATTTATAATATGTAGAGTTCTGCATACAAATGTAATAATGATAATATAATGAAAGATGTAAAAACCAATTCAAATAGGTCTCCATAAAAAGCAAAAAAGGAGAGAGAGAGAGAGAGAAAAGAGAAACAAATTGCAAGCAATTAGAACTGGAAACAAACATTTAGTAAAGTCTCACTGCATTTGCAAGAGCTTAGCACTGAATAGTATATTGTACCATTCCATTAACTTCAAAATAAGCATAATTTAGGCAATTGTTCCAGTAGATGAATTTGTGTTTTGTGATGTAGGCTCTCATAAGGATAGTATCATTTGATTCTTCTCTGCTCTGGATCACTCTCACCAGGCTACCCTACCTTGACATTAATTACTTATTAATTTTGTTGACAGAGTATTCGAGAGGGCAGCAGAATGAGAAGGAAACTAAAAAGCCAGTACGTCCACAACGGCAGAATTAGTGTTCTGTTCAGTCTGTGCTATGCCAGAGCCACTACCCAAGTTATGTTTTGTTCAAATTAAAATTAAACAAAAAATGTAAGATTTTCTTGTTTTGGACAGATCTCTATTGATGGATCACTTGCAGAATGTATTTCAACAGCAAAACAATTACAAAGAATTTTAATAAGAATATATTAGAAGACCCTGATGATTCTCCAGGCTTTTACAACATTTGAAAAACATAAAACCAGCATTAAAAGTACATTTGATACTAAAAAGCAATCTGGCAAGAGAAATAAGGGCCCTGTATACAAATTTTGAGCATGCTCTGAAGTACAAGCTCAGCAAATAACCCGTAACACAGTTGCTTTTCAACAAGATAAAGGAAATTAAGCTGTCAAGTTATTAGAATAGCTCATACTGGGGGGATAAAACAGGTGCAATAACCTATATTAGTATGCTGGTCTACATCAAAACAAAAATATGCAGTTTTCAAAGATTTAATTTTGACACATCGATGCATTTTCATCCTCCAGTAAATAGTTACCCGCTTTTCGATAATAATTTCATTTCTAGAGCATTTTAAAATTATTATATTTTTAATTAAATTAAAAAACCCCAAAAGTAGCCAGCAAATATTCATATAATTCCAAATACATTTTAAAACCAGAAAATGGTTTTGAATTTTAAGATTTAATTCTCTTTTTTTCTGCTACAGTAATGCTGTCTGTAACTAAATGCCATATACAGAGTTCAGAGTTAGTTTATTGTTAGGTTCACAACTTGATTAATCGAAACCAAACAAAACTGTTGCAGGTGAAAACTGTTACTGGACAAGTAATCTTTTTTGACAAATTGCTACTATATCAGAAATTTAGCCAATATTAATTTTTAACCTGGATTACTCCTCAATTTCCTTACCAAAAAAATGGGAAGGGAAGCTTGTAAGGAGAAAAAAATTAAATCTGGGTTTTCACACACACATACATCCACACACACATCCCATAATAAATAAATAAATAGTAATAAATAAAGGATTTCTCTAGTTCATTGTCTCCAGTTTCTTTCATGTTTCTTTTTGGAAATTCTCAGTTGCTCAAGTCTAATGGATTCTCCTGGTGCACATACTCTTGGTGCTTTTGCATTAGTTTTGATTTTCTTCCGTGCTTACCTTCGTTCGTATTATGGCTTTTTGTTAAATAAAAGCATTCCGGAGAGTGCTTGTCCTGAAGTGGCAATTTTATTTATAATATGAAAGTTAAATATTTTTATTATTCCTGATGATAAACTGTCTGTACGGTATACTACCAACAGGGAAACCAGCTGCCAGATGAACGATGTCTGTCTCTTTGCCTCTTCTGGGGAAAGCAAAGCAAAGCTTTTCTATGACCAGTGGAGAAGTCTGGAAAGATTCAATCTCCAGTTCAATGAACAGCTCTCAGTCTAAAATGGCAGTCTCAAATTTAAATGAGCATCTTGTGAAGTGTGGGGGACTTATGCAAATATTTGCCTAATAAATTACCTTCTTCAAATTGGTAATTTGGAGTAATGTACCAACGGTAGAGGAAGCAGTAGGAATGTAAGACAAGCATTAAAAGCAAAAAGGATATTTTATGTTTCTCTCAGAAAGTATCCCTCTTTCCTGATGGAGATCAATTCCTAATAAAAATGGTTTTATGCAGTTTCAAAATGCTGAAGTAAACTGCTGACCAGCCAGTGAATGCCATGTAACTGTACCATGTACACATGTAAAATAGAAAAATATAACCAGAAGTATGAAGTAGCATGAATATGCTAAAGAAAACAGAATTTCCTCCATACCTATACATTTTGATCTGCAGTCGGCTGCCTCACTTAGAATCGTTTAGTTCTACGGTAATCCTGGAGACTATCACTGCCTGCACTGTGGAAAAATGATTTGCTTAAACTTGGTGAATTAACACAATCTGGTTTGAATGGGTGTTTGTTTTTAAAGCAATTTGGTAATACTCTCTTCATGTTTCTTCATCTAACTTGGTTTTGCCAGACCAATCTTGTTGGCTAAGGATTTATTCCTGGCCTTTGACAGGAGCAAAAGAAAGAGTAAGGAAATATCTTACCCTTGGACATCTTACTCTTTCTTGTATGGAAACACAATGGTCACTTCTAAATCAAAGTCAATACTAGATGTCAGAAAGTACAAGGAGTAAGTGGAGCGATAGTTCAAGCTGCTTGCCTTGTGTATTAGCGAGCAGCAATTCTGAACGTGGTTTCCTAAGAGGCTACGTGCACTGTCTGTCTTTTCACCATCACTTGGATTTTATGAACCGATAACTTCAAGAGCATTTCTCAAAAGGTTAGAGGTCTTCAAGATATTCAGTGGACAGAATTCCATGAAAGCAGCAGTGGCAAGATAATTGTAGTAACTGTCTAGGGTGGGGTTGGGGTGGGGGGAGTGGAAATAAAAAAAATAATTGTATTCTGTTTTAAAGCAGCTAGCTCTCTGGTCAGTATAGATATACCAGCTAGAAAATCAGCTCCTGTCTAACCATGGTATGTGTTGTTCCTCTTGTCCAGTGGGTGTTTGATGCAAGGGATATGGGAATTTTTATGATGGAGGGAAGAGATTTAGTACGAAACACAAATCTGTAGGAAGATAATTAGTTTTGCTGACCAAAGAAAACATATTTAAGTCCTCAATGAATTGGAGCATGCTGGAAAATTGTGTTTGGATATTTCCTTAGCAGCACAGTAGAGTCATAATGTAAGTTGGAAGGAACCACCATAGGTCATCTAGTCCAAGCACCTCCTCCAAATGTGTCTAATTAGGTCAGGTTGCTGAGGGTCATGTTCTGTCGATTCTTTAACATCTCCAAGGACAGAGATCCCACAACCTCTTTGGGTAACCTGTTGCAGTATTTAACCACCCTCATGGTTTAAGCAAACAAAAAAGCCCTAACCCCTTTTTTTTCCTAATATATAAAGGGAATTTCCCACATTTCCACTTGTCCGTTGCCTCTTGTCCTATCTGCACACCCCTGAGCAGAGTTCAAGCTCCATCTTCTCTGCGTCCTCTGATCGTTGCTTTTCCAGACTGAACAGCCCAAACACCCCAGCCCTCTCAGCATCTCCTTGTATGTTGTCTTCTTCAGCCACCTGACCAACTTTGTGGACCGCCAGTGGTTCCACTCGCATGTGACAATATCTTTCCTGTACTGGGAGCCTGAAACAATATCCAGATGTGGCCTCAGAGGCTGAAGAGAGGAAAGCAGTCTCGCTTCCATAAACCAACAGGCTGCACTGTTACTAATCCAGTCCGAGCATTGCCTAACGTCCTTTGCTGCAAGGACGCGCTGCTGGCCCACGTTTGACTTGTCCACTAGAGACCCAGCACTATTTTCCTTAATAAGGTGCCGTGTGTTAGGGCACAATTTAACTGCAACAGGAATTCTCAAGATGAAAAATTAAGTCATGCTTTTATTACACAGGAAATAATAGCGAATGCTAGTCAGTTTTGTTTATTCGGGGTTTTTTTGGATTGTTTGTTTTTTTTGCCGTTCGATTTGGTGAAGAATTGCTTGGGCACGTTTTGTATTTCTTTTCATTTTTACACATTTGACTTGTTTTAATTAGATTTCTGACAATTTTTATTTCATATCAATTTATTGGTAGAACATACTTTGTATTCTAGAAACCTCATCTGCATCCATTTGAGAAAAATTTGGAGTTTTGTTATGTTCCCCTACCCCCAGCCCTGTATACCCCATAATAAAAGCATTATGATGTGTTCTGTTTTAGATCACAGAAGCAGTAAATTACTTTTTAAGTTCATTCTGGACACTAGCCTGTTATTTTGCTTTAAAAATGCATACTTTATTTGCTTAAGAAAATCAGAAAATACCTCCAATGAGATTCTGTGTCTGATTATTCTTTCTCATTATTTTTAACCTATTTGTTAAAATCACCAGCTGGGTAGCTTCTTTAATTTACTTCTGAATCTCTCTGGAAACCTTTTCTAATCGGAATACTTTACCTCGTGCACATATGAAAACAGCTGCTGACCAGAGAGCAGCTTATGGCTGTCGGAGTGTCAGCCTTACGTGCAACACCTGCCTTGCCTTTCTCATATGCTGTAAACAACAAGGTGAGAAATAAATACACTATGGAGCAATAGAAACACAAAAGGAATCTTAATGTAGATGCACTGTGGATAAATCAGTTTGGAAAAAAATGAAGCTGCAAAATATGTAAAACCCGCACAATGACTGTTTTGTGTATTCTCCAGCTGCATTTTACGCAGTTAGTTTAATGCATCTTTTATTCCTGAGATAGATGTATATACAGAGAGAGAGAGAGAGGTAGAAAGCTAATGAGCATTCATTTTTCTTATAACAAAAATTATTGGTATTTAGGTGTAAGTCTGTTGGTGTTACTTGAGGTTTTTTCCAAACATTGAAACTCTTTGTGAATCAAAAAAGTAAAGGGTTGAAGGAGGCTTAAGTGTTTACTTAGCTATGCTTTTAGCAGAGTTCTCTTATACAGACCCTGTATAGTGGGTTTGGAGAACATTCGGTAACAGATTGTTCAGCGGGTTGAGATCATCTCTTCCATTGCTTTAGTTCTTTTCTAGGGGGAATTTCTTTTTCATGCCTTCCTGGTAGTCAATGTGAATCTTTCCCTGAAAACCGAGTCCATCTCTTCATGTCCTCTATCGGAGGACAGGGAAAAGTATTGACCAACTATTCTCACAGACTTTCATATATTGGGAACCTATGATCAGTCTAGAATTCAAGCATTGGATTCAGACACAAAAAACAGGTTTCCCTTTAACGTTGTGCTGTAAGTAATGCATTTTGACCTATGTGAACTTCTGAAAGCTTCTTCCTATATGGGTCTACTTTTATATTTGATAATGTTATGTGGTATTATTTGAAGAACACATACTTTACATAAAAAGAAGTCTTCTCTGTGTTGGTCAAAAGCTATCAGAATTAAAGGGTTTTGTACATATTTTGCTGCTTTTTGATATTAGACAGCCAGCAAGCCAAGAATAAAGAAAGTTCAAAGCTGATTTAATCCTTGTTCCCCTACTCTGAAAATCCAAATCACTTCAGTAATTCTGCCTTGACTGGGTCAAGTGTCAGCCTATTCAAATTTCCTGTTGGAAATAAAGGCTAGTTTATTTTTCAGTATGTTTAGTTCCAAACTTCAACTACCTGATTAAAAAGTGTACTCTGTGTGTACCATGGACATGTACCTATTTTTTCTAGTCTGGAAACTGTAAAGTAACATTCACCAATTTTATTTATTTTAGTTGTCTTATTTAATTGATCTTGGTGGTAGTGGCCTGAAATTGCTCTTTCGTTCTCTTTTTGGAAGAGGAGATTTTATCAGACAATGGAAGTCCTAGCTTTGCACTCTTTTTGTGACAAGAATATTATTTTGTAGCCGGTTGTGGGGAAATTTTACAAATGTTGACATTTATGGGTTTTTTATTTTATTTTATTTATTTATTTTATTATTACAAATAATTTCTGCAGAAACATCTCAGCTTCTAGTATTTCAGGCTATGAATGATGGCCGTATTTAAGGAAGTACAAGTCATTTGCCTCCATGGCACCACTGCCTCTAGACAACATACCCAAAATCATGTTTTACAGTGCTCTGCACCACAGCTTAGCTGTGCCTGAGCGTATGCTTTCCAGGCTAACTATGTTTTTAATACAGCAACTTTGATATATTTTGGGCCCTTTACCTTGCCACATATGCATTTTTGGTCTTTGCGTAATTTCTATTTTTGAAGGACCCTTTCTCACTTCCTGAAAAATGAATACATACTTACTCTAATAAAAAAAAAAAAACACATTCTTTTTCTTTCTTTCTTTCTTTTTTCTTTTTTCTTTTTTTTTTGATATATATATTGCAGACAAACAGAAGAGTTTCATCCATATACAGCAGTATGTAATCATCCCAGGGTTCTTGTTTCTTTAGTTTTACTTATGTCCGTAAATTAGTATATCTGAACATATTTTTGGCTGGTGGTGGTGGTGGTGTTATTTTTCTATATACATGTCACAATTTTGCGTAAAATTTGTTATAGTAGAATTTCTGGTTCTAGCTTCTTCCTTAAACATGTCTTCTTTGTTACTATGAGCCTGTTGCTTACACATCTTTTGGATTCAATTCCATATCAGATTAATCACTGAAGTTTCCAATACAACAGGAGCAACACCGAAATCAGTGGTGCATTTCTAGTCAAGAGATAGTACAGCAAAATTGTCCTATCCAGAACCCAAAGTCTGAATATGATTGCCCACAATCTACCTTGGTGTTTATGTTGTTCACAACATTATAAATATACTGTACCCAACAGTACATTGCTTGTAATGGATGATTAGTACTTAGATTGCATCAAAGAAAATCATTGCATTATCATTTGGTGTGATATCTTAAAATTGTCCTTACAGTTTACAGGTACTGTGCCCTCTATGTATTCTTTCAGCTATGGTGCTTAAACTGCACTCATCAAATTTCTGTTAGGTCCAATTTTGAATTACTAAAGCTTGTCAGAATAATTGGATTTATTGTCAATGTCTAGCTTATATCAAGAGTCTTTTTTTAATCAAAATTAGTTGTTCCCTTTTATACTTTCGGGTTCAGAGTACTAAATAAGCATATGTACAGTTACAGTTACACAGTCTTAAATTTACACACCATTTATGACCTCAAAGTCAAAAAGGAGTTTTTTTCTCTACTCTTTCCTATCTTTGTACCTCTTCATAAAATCTTTCCTGCCAATAAATTGAACACGTCTGTTTTCCACCAGAGGCTGAAATTTTACTAGCAATGTGCTGGCTCTTTACATGTTAAGAGGCATGTTGATAATAAGTTTAATGCAATTTCACAATGACTATGCATTAAATGTTTTTCACGTTTAGACAGGGAAAAACATAAATACCTTCTATATGAGATTCTATAGTTATTGTAGGTTATAGTCTGCAGCAAGGTCTGTCACAAGAGAAAGGCTGATCTCAGGAGTGATTTCTTCTGTGCCAAATACTAGACTGGTTGATACCTTTTGCCACCTCTGTCTATTTCTTCTAAAATACAAGAACCTTCTTTGACTAAAATTCCTAAGCTTTTTTTTAAGACTAGGTTGCCAGCCAAGTGGAAAGTAGACCAATACTATCTAGAAGTTATTTGAAGAAAATTGAAAAGAGCTTTTGGTGACTGTATCTCTAACGGCCTGCTTTTCGTAGCTTACTCTCAATTCTGCCAACACAAATTATGTTGCATATCTAAACGGTGTAAAATAGCTTCTGTCTAGTCACCTTACCAGGTCTATGTAACAAAGCTAGTTCAAGCTCGTTCTGGGTCTCTGTTCGATCTTCCCATTTTGTGACTGGTTTTCTAGCACTCACATATTACAGACTGTTACTGATGTTTACATTTCGGCTTGTGTGTATATATGTGTGTATATATATATATGTATATATATATAACAATTTGTTTACATTCTTGCTTATCTATCATTGGAGATACCACATTAAGGAGTACAGATTCTTATCTTGGGAAGACATTTCTTTGTACACCATCTATTTAGCTGTCATTTCTTACTGAAACCTCTGTGATTTGAGTAGACATGATCTGAGAGGTACTTAAGAGGTGATTTAGGATTTCTCAGTACCTTTGTCTAAATCTAAAACCTCTTGGTTCAGTATGAAAACTCTCCTGGGAACACAGTTTTTTTCCAGTGATGGATAAAGATGAGGTAACCACTTTAATGGTTCTGATGATACTGGTGACTATGGTGCAGGTGTTAGGCTGATGTGTGTAACCCCTGAAGCAATGGACAAGGTAAATGAGTGTTTGCTGCTGTCCTTCCGAGAGACCCAAAGCAGTATTTCACCTCTGACTCCCTTTAGCTATGTTTAAGAGGGCAGAGCACTCTCTTAAGCTTTTAAAAGCAGTATATAGTAAGACATGTTGTCCAGTCTTTCTCATTGCAGGATAGGAAATGCTTGGATAGTGTAGAAAATGTATAGTACTTCATGGATGGAACATACTAGCCTTAACAGTTTGCACTGGTTGTAGGCAACAGCTCGGTTGCAAGTAAAATTTGGCGTGTCAGTTTTTACCTACATCAGTTAGATTCTCTTTTCTGGAAAGACTTCTTCTCTCCCTCTAATGTTATATTCCCAAGAACTTTTTATGCTGTAGGAATAGAAATGAAAGAAGTTGTTACTGAAGTCCAATGGCTTATATGCCATAAGAAGCAGGTATTTCACACTTTGCAGTCTTATTGTTACTGTTATATCATTTTTTCCCACTAAAACATTTTGTGTTCACACCAGCTTACGTGTTTCTAGGACACAAAAACGCACAAAGAACTTCAGAAGCATATCGCTTTTAGAACTTTCACTGATTCTACTAGGATTTTTCATTTTATTTATGTTATCCCTAGATAATTGCTAACACAAGTTTCCAAATATTTTAGGAGGGCCTGTTAATCTCTAAGAATTTCTGCTGGAAAAGTTGTTGAAAGGTAAGAAATATACAATGACAAAAATTAGTACAAAACAAATTATGCCTTTTTCTTTCACTATAGGGCAATTAGAACATTCTGTATGCTGTTTCGTATTTTAGTAAAACGTATTATGACATTCTGTAAAATACATAGTGCTGCATCAGTCTAAGTACTTTTAACTCCAAATTTCACAGCTTTTTGGACTACGTTTCGGTATTGGGTCTGGCTGAGCCCTGTAGCAGCGCTCATAGTGCTGTGCTTTTTGTGTTTGTGGCTAGAAAGGTGCTGGTAACACACCAGTGTTTGGGCCGCTGCTGGGCACCACTGGCACAGCACCAGGGCTGTCTCTCCAGCATCCCCGCCTCTCGACAGTAGGCTGGGGGTGGGCTAGATCTCGGGAGGGGACATAGCCAGGACAGCTGACCCAAAGTGGCTAATGGGATATTCTATACCATGTGATGTCTGCTCAGATAGAAAAGCTAGGAGAAGCGACAACGAAGGGGGGCATTTGTTATTTACAATGTTTCCCTTCCAGAGCAACCACTATACCTAATGAATCCCTCCTCCCAGGGAAGTGGCCGAACATCACCTGCTGTTTGGAAGTAGGGAATAACATCTGTTTTCCTTCACTTCTGCATGCACAGCTTATACTATTACTTCATTAAACTGCCTTTATGTAGACCCACAAGTTCTTTTTTCCACCTTAATTTCTCCCACCGACCCCAGTTCTGCTGAGGAGGGGAGCAGTAGAGCAGTTTGGTGGGTGCCTGGCATCCAGCCAATGTCAACACACCACAGTTTTGCTAAAATGTTCCCCAAAATTTCCTTTATGCTGTCCTCTGCATTCCTTCTGTTACACTACATGGTTTTTTATGAACTTCAGGTAACCCTGCAAATGTCCACCTGTTCACTGAGGATTTTCTTGGCCCCAGGCTCTTTGATTAAATCAAGATCCATGGTGATCATCAGGCTATATTTTTCCTTTCCTTTCATTACACAGATTTGTTGTTTAGGGGACACTGTAACAAGGTAACATATTTTTAACTCCATAGAGTGTGTTCTTATAGAATTAACATGCATGCATCTTGTGGAAAATAAATTACAGCTTATATTTTCTACGCACTTTCAAATGCTTTGCAGTATTTAGAAGCAACGGTATTGAAAAATGAGTAGACTGATATCCTCAGTATTCCATTTCTCCTCTGGTCAGTTTAAATGAAAACTTCACAGAGATTTTGCATTTTTTTTAATTTAATCTATTCATCAGTTTTATTGAAAGTAATATAAAGTGACACTTAATTCTGTCATATTTGGCTAATATGTAACTCAGCTGCCATGCACCCAGAGAGATTCTTTAGGGTGTTCAGCTGTCATGTGTAATTTATAATACAGTTTTGTTGAATGAAAAATGAAAATTTCAAGCTGACTATATTTGGTTTTCTTTCTCTGTGAATGGAGGGGACAAAACTGATGGTCTTTTCAAGACTCAATTTCCATATATTTGCTTTGATAATATTGACCTTGGATTTCTATAAGAAAAACAAAGATTCAAAAACTCAATGAAAAAAATTCTTCCAGAAACTTTCTCTCAGAAATTATATGCCTGTAACATGCCAGCTATTAGGAAGAAAAAGTCAGAAAGAGTAGAAAAGATCAGATGAATTCAAAGTAACAACTCACCCAACGCAAATTACTATAAACACAGTGTTTAATTTGTGTAATGCACTCAAAGTTCTACTGTCTCCTTGGCAGCTCTTTTACTAGGTCTTCCCAGGTGTTGCCTACAATACTTGGTACTCAAAATATTGAACTAAACAGTCTAGCTTACCGTCAAAGGAAATGAATCTCAGTGGAATACATCAAATATGTCACCCATGAAGGGTGATTGTGTTTCATTTTCTGAACTATTGCTGCATGCTAGATTTCTTTCTTATCATACTTGTGAAGTAACAGATGCTACTTCTATATATGACACAATAAACATGTCAGTATTTTTTCAAAATTTTACAATTCTGTTGGATAAGAACTGCGAAGAGAACTTTAAAAAGTACTGTTATTGTTATAATGAACCAACCAGTATTGTTTTTAAACTTTTTTTCATGCTCTAGACAAATTTTCAGCACAAATAAATCAGCCTCTCGTGATAATATATTTCAGGTTTTCTCAGTACATCGTTTCTCTGTCATGATTTTAACAATTTATACAACCTCAGGAATAATGTAGAAGTAGCATGGGTAGCAAACCTGATATTTGTTTTTTGTGGTTCAGCGACTGACTCACTGCTTTTTTGTTGAAGTGCTACCTAAAGGAATGATGATAGTAAAAAAAAAAAACAAAAAACAAAAAAACCAAAACCTTGCAGCTTATAACTCTAGTACACTTTTTGTTGCTAAAGGAATCAAAGATACATTATCAAACCTTTATTTGTTAACAGCTGTAGATTTACGACTGCCTTTGGAATTTTCAGATACATGGGAGAGAAACTTAACTTTGATTAACATTGCAGCTTACTCTGCTTCTTGTCTTTTAGTAAATGCTGTGCATCCAGCTTTAATTGCCTTCCTGATGCTTTTTTCATAGCCATATCATAGCACTTTCATTATGGCCTGGCTATTTGGGGATGAGCATAATTTTAAAATGGTATAATTTTCTTATATAGCCTCAAAGTTATAGCAGCTTTTTCTGTTAATTTATTGAAAATGTATGAACACCAGTGCTATACATGAAACTATGTTGATGTAGAGGAACAAAATGTCCTGAGACATGTACTGTTTTCTGAGACATTTGGAAGAAAAAAAGACGCTGTGACTTTAGGCTGCTATGATATTGTTCATAATGGACTATCAAGCCACCAGGTAGTTCTAGATTACATAACTTGCAGCAGCTAGAGAAAGACAAGTGTAAAGTTTAAAAAAAAAAAAAAAAAAAGTATTGAATGGTGGTCTGAGAAACTATCTTATCTCTCCTTTAAAACATTCCTGATAAATGAGACTAGTTTTACTGAGGTCCCATCACTAGCTTTGTTCCTGAATGACAGTCACTGCTGGCGTCTGAGTGACAGACACTCACCTGATGCTCCACACTCTGCTCTAAAAGATGTTTCCTTCTTCATTAAGGGGGTGGGGGGGTATGCGCGTGAGGAAAAAAAGTTAATGGTAATATTTTTAAAGAAGGGGGAAAAAAATACAGGATGACTGTGTGGTTTATTGATGTTTGCACTGAAAGTGCATGAAAGAACTATGTTGTTCTAGTTCACAGAATCACAGAATGGACAAGGTGGGGAGGGACCTCTGGAGATCATCTAGACCAAACCTTTGCTAAAGCAGGTTGTACAGCATTGTGTCCAGGTGGCTTTTGAACATATACAGAGAAAAAGATTCTGCAAGTTCCCTGGGCAGCCTGTTCCAGTGCCCTGTCACCTTCTAAGTAAAAAAAAAATCAGATTTTTAAAATGTGGTATTTGCATCATTCAGTGGAAACCATTCCCTTTTTAAACCAGTAGTTGAATGTGCCAGGTTTTTTTCAGTTGCTGATAAGGGAAAAAAAATATGGGGTTCTTTTGACAGCACTGTGCTCTTCGGTTCTGGTATTTATGGTAAGTTTTATAAAGGCAATTGAATTGCATTCTATGGAAAGTATAGTCTTCTGTAGGCTTTCCAGTATAGATTGTGACAGAAACTTACTTATGTTCAAGCAAGATTCCAGTTTGCATCTTTGTTCCCACAGCTACTTTTTATTTTTGTCCATTTTTAAGGCCTTTCTATGAACACTTCAGCTGGGAAAAGTACAGATTTGAATCAGCAAGATTAGTTTTCAGCCTCCTACTGGGATGTACTTCATGTTATTTGGTGATACCATAATGAAAGACATAGATGCCTAACTAAGAATAGTTTGCAACCTGAAAAAATACATACAATACATATTCTGTCTCTATGCGACATATACATGTCAGTTATTAAAAAATTATATAGTCACTGTTTAGACATCATCCTTCTGCATCAGTAAATGTAAATATCATACATATTGACTCATAAATCTTTGCTTTTTTCAGAATCTAAAGTCTCCACTATTCTTTTGCCACGTTACTTCTTGTACTCTTGGCTGATTTGAAACATGCTTGAAAAATCCCTATTTACTTATCCCAGTAGTTTTCTCTTGCCACAAAACATACTGTCAGAAATGCTGTGCTTTATAGTTTGCATGCATTGTATGCACATTAATATAATTTTAAGACACTTAGTCTTCCAGACCTGTGTACTCCTCCTGAATGCAAGCAAAGAAGAAAGGGCATCAAAAAGTACCTAAAAAATTGACCACAAAAAGTACCAGCCTAGCTTATGCCCACTGCCACCAACCAACTATGTACACATTGCTTCTGTCAGTGCACCTTCAAGACCTACAATTATTATACTTCCTACTAGTCTAAAATTTCCATCTCTACTGCACCCAAGATGTTTTTCCAGGCTCTTCCTCCTGCCCTATAGTTTCTGTTCCTTCAATACTTCAAATATCTAGGAGGAAGGAAAAACATGACGGGGGATGGGAGAGGGCAGGGTTCAGCCAGGGGGTCTCTGAGGGAGGCAGGGGTCCTGAGGAACACTCCATAGTTCAGAAGTCCTTTAGTCCTGACATGCTTGCTTCCTTTTGATTGTGAGCTGGTTCCCATCAATTCTAGCGCATGAGAAACAGCAAGGTATTGTTTCTATCATGTATATGTTGTTCAGCTAAGATTAATTTCTGTGGGTTGACAGACTGGGAGGAGATAAAGGGAGGGGGACAGTTAGGACATGTTCAAAATTATACCCAGCACATCTCAGTGGAGGCAGCAATTGAAATATATGTTCTAAATAGATTCAATTAGTTTAGCATGAGCAATTTTAACAAATCAGTTACTGGGATTTGTTACGATCGTTGCCTACCTCTGTTTCTTAAGAAAGATCAGCTTAAGAGAAGAAAATTTTGATCATAAGTGAAGGACTAGAACAACACTTAGTGTTTTGTTTTCTGTTTTAGTTGATAATGTAGAAGAAACAACCATTCATTATATTTCTGCCTGCAGGCTTTCTAATATCCCATTTCAACCTATTCTTGGATCCTTACTGAATCAGAATGGGGAAGAGAAAAACATATTATTAGGTACTACTAACTTCCTCTCTGGGTTCTCTTAAGGAAAGGAAACCAAATTCCAGCCTTTCTTTAAAGAATTAATCATTGTGGAAGTGAATTGATGAAAAATAAAGTGTATCTGTGCTTGGGAAGGAAAATAGTCACAGGATCTGAGATAGCCATGATTAGACCCTAGACCATTCAGTGATGCATCCTGTATTTAAGGTGATCAGTATACATGTCCATGTTCGGAAAACAATGTTTCTTATAGCTCTTTCTGCAGTCCAAGAACTACTTCCTGCTCAAGTAAGCCTTACTTTTCTTTCTTGGAGTGACTGATCACCCCAAACTAGGTTCCCTGTTTTCTGTAATTTCTATAATTTTCTACAATTCAAGCAACATATATGGAAACATAAGAGGAACAGGTAAGACGTGGTAAAACCGACCAAGGCATAGGTACTGTACTTTTTAATTCTACAAGAAGTCTGTGCTTACAATTGTTGGGTATTTGTGTCTTTTCTTAAAGGTAGACAACATTTTCAGAGTTATGACTAGGAGAATTTTGATGAGAATTGAAAGGTATGTTTTCTTAAATGGACAGCACCATCAAAAACAAAATTTCAGGCTTCACTTTCCTAAAGCTATTAAAAATTCTGAATCTCTGTTCTCTTAGGAGTGTGCCTTAGCTGTCATGTTTTCAAGGATGCGGAACTTGGGTGATCTGTCTATCTTCTTTGAAAACTTTTACACTCTTGTAGATATAAATCAATGAAGCAGAAACTGTAATAACTTCTAGTACAGTGTCACTCACCACAGAATAGGGAAAACTTTTCATTCTAGTGATGTTTCTGTCAGTGACTGTTTACATATTTTGCATACAGAGGCATAAATACAGCAGGTTTCAACTCAAAATATCTTGTCACGTGTTAATTAGGAGTTATTTTACTGTAGTATGGTTATACTTACCTTTGTGTGTTTCTTAAATGGAAAATAAAGACATGGTATTTTCCTCAAGTTAAAATATTTGTGGTGTTTTCCAGTAATATCTTTCATCAGGAGTTAATTATATGATCAAATTGTTTTGACACGAGGCGTCTTGCTAGATACTTGAAAGATTAACATGAATATGAGCATGCAATTTATACAGCTACTAGGAACTGGATTACTTTAGTATGTTAACAAGTGTGGTGAACAAATGAATTTGTAAAGGAGGTGAAGATCTGTTTAAGGAGATCCTCAGCTTGCTTTCAGTATCACAGCATCATGTTCTGACACACTATATAACAAGTAAACAAGATCAGGATGAATTCTTGTTGGAAGACAATTGCTTCAGTTGAAGTAATAGTATTTAAAATATTCTTCATAATTTCCTGCTAGACTGAACCAGTGACTTCTTGTTAAAATTGCTGGGGGGGGGGGGGGGGGGGGGGGCGGGCGGGGAGAAGAAGAAGAATAATTAAAAAATCCCTAGCAAAAGTATTAGTGTTACTTTAGCTCTATTCAAATCTTACTGTAATCTGACACCTTGATCATTATAAATTTGATTGCTGTTGGATAAAATAGTCCTTTATGTCTTCCTAATTATTTTTGTAACTCCTTGCCATGGCTTTTCTTCTGTGTGGCCAAAATTAAATATTCCGGATTAAATTTAAAGGTTTCATATCAGTGTCTTGTATGTTCTGTACTTGCCTTGGCTATATATTACCAATATATGGCTTGAAATAAAAGCCTTCCGTTTTTTTGTTTAAGTCTGACCGCTAAATTGGTTTTCACCTAGCTGTGGCTTTGATAAACGATCATTGGGAAACAAGAATATCTATTTGCAAAATTGAAAAAAATCACTTTGCCTCAAAGAATATGCAAGCTATCAATGGGAGATTAACATGAAAAAGTACAGATTGCAATGAAGGTTAAAAATATTTTTTTAAAAAAAGTGAAAATGACCTCAGAACCACCAGAAATTGCCATCAGCAGATCTATCAAAAATGTATCAAAAGATATGCATAGGAAGATTAACAGCCATTCCACCATGAATTTTATGACCACAGATGCATAAAAATTAAATCCCTAGCAAACTTTTATTCACTACAATTTCATTGCTAACAAATGGAGTATTCATTTGAAGGAAAGGGAATGATAACAGGCTTCATTACTTCTAATTTTCCTATAAAATCTGATGTATGATTCATGATAAAGGGTCTGAAGTTCGTATCTTGCCTTAGCATACTTTCATTGTTCTTCACAAAGTAAACTTGTCAACATCCTGGTTCCTTAGTTCATTTAAGTTACGATTTTTTTATTAAATTACATATATGAATCATTCCAGTGATTTGTTACGTGAACTAGCAGAGGCAGTTATTAGAGCAATGGCTAGAACAGACAGAGAGAACTGTATTCCTCAAAAAATAAATGGAATTTGCTAGGAAAATTAGTTTCCCCAAGAAACACAACCAGTGTCTTCCTGTTGTGTATTGCCTTTCTACAAGAAAAAAAGCTTAAACAATATAAATTACCAGTTTGCTGGTTTGTCACCAGTTTTGTTGTGGTTTGTTTTGGGGGTTTTGTTTGGTTGGTTTTGTGTGTATGCGTTTGTAAGTCTTTGGATTTCATAACACTTTCATTTTTGTAAAGACGAATAAAGTTGCAGAGATCAAATAGATGGACTGATCTGAACCATTGGTCTTCAAAAGATTTTTGCTGAGTGTTTGGCATTCGATCACTTACTACCCAAACTGAATTGCCGAGTTGTTTCGCTTTTTGAAGGAAGAGAGTGGTAGTGTTTTAATTCCTTACAGAAACAACCTTTAGTTTAAAAAGTTCTTGATGTTTGAAAAATAGCTGTTTAGATAGATATCATCTCAACTGTATGTTTCAAAGTCTTTGCAAACTCTGAACGTGTGCCTTTCCCTGCATAATCCATTTCATACTGAAGTTTTACTTCAGTAAACACTAAGTTTTTAGTTATGCTTTAAACATAAATTAAATGAGAAATGGCATTTATTTGTAGTTGGTTGAGACCTGGGAGTTAGGTTGAATGTAGGACGTTTCATCGACAGAATCATAACAAATGAGTTTATAGGCACAACATTTTGTGAAGACCATTACTGGCAAAAATTAGTAGTGCTCTGTCCTGTGGTTTCCATTAAAATAGCTAAGTTATTTTCTAACTGTGCTTTCCAGTTTTTGAAATAACTGCCAAAATCACAACTAGCCGAGTTTAGATTGTGCCTGCAATAACAGGAAAATAAAAAATTCTGTGGAGTTATGGTATTGGTTCTGCAGTCCTTTTATTTTGTGTTTTTGAGGATGTTTTGGAAAGCTTCTCGTTTTTGTGTTCTGTATTGGAGATGGGAAACTCTTACCAGGTTATGGAGTGCAAAAAGTAAAAATATGGTGTTTATTTTTAATGGGCAACACCTAGAACATTATATCAGAGGGAATATATTTATCATCTAATTCATTTCATTTGTATTTGAAATGAGCTTAAAGGGTGGTTGCACTGTTCAGCGGGGAGATAGCTGGTGTTTTGCTGTGGAGTATAATATGGGATATATCAAATGTCACAAAGTCTGCATTTCATGTTTTAGAAGGTTTCATAGTTACCTTTATTAGTTTCTTGTTCCGAATTCAGTTAAAGATAATTAAGAATATGTCTTATGCATAAGTATTTTACAGGGGGAAGGTGAAGAACCAGCAAGTAGAGATGTGCTTGCTATGATTTCATGGCAATTGTTAAAAAGAACAGAGAGTTCCTAACCTTTTACATTTTGATCATTAGTCAAACTTATATAAATACTATATTGATGAAGCTATAGTTTTAAATCTGTATTTTATTTTTTTTTCTAAAATTTATATACCGATTATGAATTGTAAAACCTTTGACAGTAATATCAGTTATGAGCAATCGGTCATTTTTGTAACGAAAGACTGTAAAGCAACGTTAGTACTCAAAAATTGAAGCCTGCCACATCAGTGAATTGGTGACACTGTCAAACAGTGTCTTTAGTATTCACTTTCCTCGGCCAAGCCTCTTCCTCTTCTATTGTTCCAACGTTCAGCTAGAAAGCAGAATAGAGAGATGGCAGCCTTTTCTGGGGAAAAAGAGTTAATAGTAATTCAATTAAATCAGCAACTTTGAGGAAATTATTATACACAAAAGGATTATAGACAGTAGAGACACTTTTTACAGCCTTTTTTACTACGGCCTGTTTTTGATGGCTAGATACATCTGGCTAGATAATTTATTTCATGGAGGATGTACAAAATTCATTCAAGTTTGGAACAAAATCTCACCATTTGATTTTTTTCATTAAATGAACTCTTGAAGAAATATTTTAATTATATTTTTTTGATTCATAGTAAATATTTTCTTAAAAGCTTATCTTTCAAAGGTCTATAATACCAATACAAGATGTTTTAAAATGTTAAATGAAAACTAATGGTAAAAAAAAAAAAAAAAAAAAAAGCCAGGTGTTTTGTAGGAAAAACTCCTTTTAAAATGTTTTTAACAGGCTCCAAGTGCATTTTTGTTATTGACATGTGTTTTCTCAAAAAAATCGACCCATTTCAAGTTTTTATTTTTTTTAACTTAATCCATACTTTATTTAGGACCGTACTTCAGTTCTTTCTGAGTCTATTTTTTTGTCCCAGTGTCTTCTGTACAGAGGTAGACAAGACTGTTTTTTAGTAAATTAGGCGTAAATGGCTGTTGGCACGTCCCCTCCATGGTCATCTGAGCTGGAGGAGTGTCGTCTCACACTGCTGCCTCCTTGCTCAGTTTCCCCACAGCTCGGGCGATGCATGAGTGGGTCTCCATCGTGGTGCAGATCTGCAGGTCTGGAACTGTGAAACCAGAAAGAAAGGAGGCAACTTTCATCAACTCAGATGAGGAAAACTATAGGTAGGATACTCCATGTCAATGACTCTTCACAGAAACAAAATAGAGCAGAACCCCATTGTCTTTCCCATTTCACTGTTGCTTTCAGAAATAAATGAAACCACACAGTCTAATTTCTTGATTCGTGCTGAACTTTTTTATTCTATGTAAGGTAATTTTTTTTTTTTATATTACTATTATCTTCTGCATGTGGTGTAGTGCTACTTCTAGAAATTTATTCTAAAAATATTCAAAAAATGTTGGTTGTTGAAATTCTGTGTTGGTGTGCTCATCCTTTCCAGATACCTTTTGTTTCCTACATAAACTATACTCTTACATTGCATTGTATTTTTTTAATGTAGCATAGATACCCCTTGAGCTTTAATGGTAGTAATACCACAGCTCCTATCGATGTTCATTCTCAGGACCACATAGAATTCTACAGAGTTTTTATTGAGAGCACTGCCACAATAATAAAAATCAGGATTATTGTTAAAAGCACTGAAATATGGAAAAAAAAAAAAAACACAAACAAAAAACTAACCAAAACAAACAAAAAAACCCCTATGCACAATATCCCAGTTTCTGTACACTAGTCCTGATTTGCAAATGTGAGTGAAAGATTGACTTTACATTTCCAGAGATGATTAGCTGCCAGCTCTAATCAAATTGAGAAGTAATTAGCAAATCAAAACTTGATTAGCTCTTTGCTTGATTTACTAAAATTACAGTTTATGCAGTTTAAATGATGGGGGAGGGGAAATGTCTCTTCTCTACATATAGCCTAATGTTCTGTATTAGGGGAGCAAGGGAAGAGAATCCGTGCTTGCGCTACTTAGTTACTTCAATACCCTGGCACTGTTACTTCAGTGAAAGTGATGATGGATAAGCAAAGACTTCACCCCTTTTTATCTTTGAAGTAAATGTGCTGTGAGTAGCTGTTGTGAGACTTGTTTGTGATACATGTGGCCCAGGCAACCTGAACCAGTACTCCTCTTCCTTCACAAAATGCTGCAGTATCATTACACAATTGGTAAAATGTGAAGGTTACATACGTGTTTCTGCAATAAAGTTATCTAATTCATGCATATGCTGTAAAGGCACAGGCAAATTTGAAAGAGGAGAGTGATCTTGGCAGTTCTGGAGTTCAGTTTCCAGGTCTGCCACCTACCAGCTGTATGGCATTTGCCTTTGCTTAATTCCTGAAATAATGTTTTTATTTCTGTGGAACAGGTGTAATTTATTATGTTCTTTCATCTTATTGAACTTTGAGCTCCTGAGGGAAAAAAAAAATATATAGCTGGAATCTAAAGTGGTCTAATAAGATGTCCCTCTAGCTACATAAAATAAATGCAAAATGTTAGACTTTTATGTGCATGGGGCCAAAAATAAATATATATGTATTTCCAGTATGCAGTTTGCTACAGTCTTCCTTGTCTGTCTTCTCCTTGAGATTAGATGGCTGTAGTTCTCTCTGCATTTACATTGTGGCCAGGACACGTTTTAATGCATCTTTTATACTTGAGTCTTATTTGTTACAGAAGTAACTGCAGTGGAGAGCTTCTCTGAATTAATTTAATGGCAGAATTAGCAGGCCAGCTGTAATCCCATTGAAGTACCTTAAAAGCTGCACTTTTTGGAGGTAGCTTTATTAGAAAAGGAAGAGGTTTGAAACAAATTCAGAACGGAGTGTGACATGCTTCATTTTTTTGGAACTGCTATGCCAGTATCTTAAAAATAAAAAGTACAGTTTAATTAAACAGAAGACTAGAGATATAAGCCTAGTAAAATTACAGTATAAAGTATTGCAGAAATACTGATATTTAGGGAGTCCGGTTCTGCTCTTAAATGCTAAGTATGAAACACGAATTAAAGAAAATGGAATCATCATTGCGTTTGTATATATGAAAGCCAAATGGATCCCTCTCATAGTCTACATTTCAGAGTATATTCCCGCAAACTTCATAAAAAAATGGATGCTCTTTTCAATGGAGAATTTTTTCCCCCTTTAGTTTTTAGGGCACTTTACTCTCAGACATGGGTTGTTTATATAGCAATTTAATATATTGAGTATTTCTGCCTGAGGCTGAAAGGTTGTGCTATGGCAGCTGATCTATTTCTCTTTCAGATAAAGTATTTAATCCATAAAATTTTTCCTTTCTCTAGGGGACGTCAGTAGCCTTAAACATTACTCTTGGGCTTTCAAACTTGGATAGACTATTAAATGAACTGTTGTATATTTTTTATCAAAAGCTTTATTTACTTTTTCTTAAGCTCTCAAGAACTGCACCGTGCTTATCTTCCTCGATTTCTTTCCTTCTGTAGGTTCCACCTGCTGTTAGATCCCTGTCTCCTTTTCCTACCCCTACTGATCGGGAAGCCTTTCCTCTCGTGGGACCGAAGCGTGGTCCTACCATCAGTTTGCAGGAACTGTCATGACATCACAGGATGTCTCCTCTAGTGCAGCAGTGCCACATACTGAAGCGCAATTATTTTCACTGCTCACCTGCAACTAATTTGTGCTATCAAAGGAGGCTGATCTCAAGTGGAACAGCAGTGGCAGGAATCCTTAACAAGCAATGATGCCTGATAGCTCCATGAATGGGATTAGCCGATGTGTTCTGCGATATGGGAGGGCTTAAGCTGATCTCTGATGTCCTGTCCGATGCTTCATTCAGGTGCCTGATAGCTGGAACTTCAAGCTGATATAACTCATATACTTAGGGGAAAATCAGACTTTATCATTTTCAGCTGATGTTCTTACAGGAATAAGGAGGACAAAATTATACATTTTTTTTCTATGTAAAGGTAATTTATCTGTTGTAACTGTGTTGGTGTGGATTGATTTCAGTTAGAGAGAACAGAGTTTTCACTTAAGGAGGGTGAAGTTTGATATTTAGACCCAGAAGTGTTGCAGTGGGGCAGGCAACATTTGATGAAAGTATGCATTTGTCAAAAAATGAAATATATTCCTTTAACAGAGAAGATTAGGAAATAGTGACTAAAAAATCATTTTTTTAAATTATGTTTGATATTTAGAGTGTTTTGTTTTGGTTATGATTTTTATATTTTCATCTGGTTGTGTTTCCAACTGCTTACAGTTTTTCAGATGGTTCACACACATGGTGTGCTTGTACTCAATCTTGTTGATAGAATTATTTTGTAAATTCTTTTTGGTTTACTAGTGCCAGCTGTTTGGGGTGAGGTGAGGAAATTGTCAGAAAGGCTTTAGAATCTCTTTTTTTTTTTTTTTTTTTTTGCAGACAGCAGGTTTTCAGGCTGTGATAAAGGTCTAAAAGGTATTAAGAGATTGAAATATTTTTTCTCCAGGTACCTCAGTTGCTTGGCTTGGGTGTTTGTAGCACAAAAGTCTTCAGAAATGATTGTTGAGGTTACTTTTGTACATAATTTGGGGTTTTGAGAGTCGTGACTGCATTTTCCATTAAATTTGTACCAAGTCTGGCTGGGACAGAGTTCACTTTCCTCACAGAAGCCTGTATGGTGCTGAGCTTTGCATTTGAGGCTAAAGCTGTGTGGATAACCTTGGTGTTTGGCTGGTGCTGAGCATGCTTGCAGAGACTCAGAGCCTTCTCCTTTCTAGCCCTGCAGAGGCTGGTAGGCTGGGGGTGGGCAAGAGGTTGGGAGGGGACATAGCGAGGACAGCTGACCCTAACTGACCAAGGGGATATCCCATACCATATGGTGCTCAGCCGTAACGGCTCAGGGAAAGGAGGACATTCAGGGTCATGGTGTTTGTTTGCCCAAGCAGCCCTTAATGTGCACTGAGGCCCTGCCTAGGCATCTGCCTGCCGGTGGGAAGCAGTGAATATTGCTTTTCTTGCACATGCAGCTTTTGCTTTCCCTATTAAACTGTCATCTCAGTCCACGAGTCTTCTTGCCTGCCTTATGTTTTCTCCCCATCCCGCAGAAGAGGGGAGTGACCAAGTGGCAGCGTGCGTGTTTGGCAGCTGGCCAGGGTCAACGTCCTGCAACATGGCAGAGGGGAAAGAGCTTGGTTGCTTTTATCTGTTGGCTTAAAGGAGGCAATCTGTCACAGGCCTGGAGGATAGGGCTGTCCACAAACCTGCCTCTCTTCTATGGTTAGTGTTAGGAAACAAAACCTGTAGGTACTGTCAGGAGCTAAACTTGGGAGAAAAACTACTGCTTTGTGATTTGAGATCTTTTTCCTCAATATTGGGCTGCAGTTCTTATGTCCCATCCCTATGTTACATCTGCCAACCCTCTGAAACAGGGGCAGAGGTTACGTGGATAGGCAATTCCAGGTTTCTTTTCCAGAGCCTCCAATGTTTTTGGATTATAGTATGTTTTCAGTATACACTTCACAGTGTAAACTGAGTCCCCCTTCAGCAAATTAACCGTTACCACCAGCAGCGGTAGCTGTAGCTGCAGCCATGACATTTTATGTGCAAAAAGGTCTGGTTTGTTCTGACTGACCCTCAGGCAGGCAGCTACTGCTACAGTAGTGCCGTGGCAAATCCCTTGTACCTTTCCCATGGCTGTTCTGTTGTTTCAGTGGGAATTATTTGTGAAATACATTACTTTCAGGTGAACAACCCAATGCTTGGGGAATTCCAAACTCTTATTTATAAGTATTGCATTAAAATACTCATTATTACTGATATCTCACTTTTCCAATAGATACCCCAGTTGAGTACCCATGTAAAGTATAAAAGGTTTTAACCTCAGAAGCATTATTTTTCAACGTATGTGATGCTGCTTCATGCTATGTGTTGCCATAATTAAGTATTCAGAAGTTGGTTTTCTTTCACCAATTTCAGACATGTTCTTGTGATTCAAATTTTAGTGAAGATTGTAACCTGTACTCACTAGTACAATTAAGATAATTGACAAAGGCAAAACTAGTTTGTAAAGTTAATTAGGTTTTTCCATCTCCTCACTTTCAATTAAGCTTATTGTTCTGATGTGTTTCTTCCTGTTTAATTGCCATTATTTTTACACAGCATACAGGTTGTAGAAGTTTAGTAATCTGTCACATAAACCCTGGTTATTGAAATAATCATGGTGCTGAACAAGTTTTTGAAAGTTTTGATTTTCCTTTTCTGGTTTAGCAGTTGGGTGTTGTAATTAATATTTACTTCATTTATGTAGCAGCTTTGATTTGCACTTTAAAGTATATTAGAGTTTTTTGTGGTGGGTTGTTTTCTTTTTTCTTTTTTTTTTTTTTTCTTTTTTCTTTTTTTTTTTTTTTCTGGAGAAGAAGAACCCTACTGTATCGCAGAAAAAGACATAGCACATTAAAACAATTGTAATTACAACAGATGAAATACTTAGAGACTACAAATCCTTTAAACTGTTCCTAGATTAAGGCAGAAATTATAGCAATGCTGAATGTTAAACCTGACACCGTCAGAAAAATATTTATGGCTTTGTTAACACAGCAGTATTAAATTTTGGATTGCTGCCCAGAGGATCATACAATTCGGTCAAACACTGTTCATGGGCAACTATGTTATGACTCAAGCTAAATAATTCACCCCTTTCAAAATATATGTTGGTTTGCAGTACTGTTGAGAAATTTGTTCTTTTGATTGTCATCTAGGTGAAAGGAGGACAAATACAGCTAAAGTAAGACTAGCTGCAAGATCACAGCTAATCTTTATAAAGTACGTATAAATATATACTTTTAACAGAAAATGCATTTCAACATGTGGACGCAAGCGTCTGTCCAGTCCCTGCAATCATGAGACACCAAAATCACTTGGTTCAGTTAACTACTTTGCAGTATGACAAGTAAAAATTTCTGGTTCTTTTAAATCTAATGACATTTTTACATTTTGGAAAAAGTTCATGGTTTGCCAAGTTTGAGGATTGAAACAGCAACTCATATGACCGTATTCTCCATTATGCTGACACCTCCTATATCTTACCCCTCATGAGCCTGGATTTAGCTTTCCTACATGCTGTCCTCCTTTCATTTGCTCCACCTCTCCCCGCTGTATTATGGTTTTTTTTTTTTTTATATAAAAAAACTTTCCATAACTGACCTGAACATAGACATCATCTTCATCAAAGGGGTTCATTAGGAATTAATGCTGCATCTATGGTTGTCCTGGCTGCACCACAGATCAAGTGAACTGGCTCTTTGGATATTGCTGCAGAATGTTTTCCTGTCATGTCTTCTTTAATTCACAAGAGAATGTTCATTGAGATCCTTGTCCCACAGGACATGAGGCAGCTCTGTGCTGATAGTCTTGAGTTCTCCTAAGCGGTGTAAACTGGGCCTGGGTGAGGTCACTCCTGCCATATCATTGTGTGGCTTAAGGTCCTAATGAAAAGCATAGCTGTATTCTTCCTTGTTGATCACTATTTTATGGACCTTGCTGCAAGCTGAGAGCCTTTGGAGAGACTGAATGATTAGGGCATTGTAACAGGAGTGCTTTAAATGGCCAAAAGCAACTCACTGAGCAGCCAGGTTTCTGGTACTTCCCTGACCAAACAATCTCAGCAGTGGAAGCAGCTGTACAATACCTTATGCATTTTGGCTGAAATACCAGTATGATGCAAAGATCTTCCCAACATTTGAGCGGAATTATATTAAAATGCCCCTCTGCGCAGGAACAGTGAGGGGTGCTAACTGACACCTGAGCAGCTGCAGAATTCCTGCACATCTGCACATAATACCATCACTGTGGGGGTCTCAGTTCTGGGGTGAGACAGGCACGCTGAGGAACATTTTGACACACTTGAGGAAAGCCTTCCTTGTTTGCAGTTAAAGTTGGACGTCTGATGCTGCCACCAGTGGTATGTCTGGTGATGGCTGAAGTAAATTGCTGACCCTGACCATCTCACAAGTAATGCTAAAATTCAATGTGAAGCATCTGTGAAGCACCAGCTAAACTGCAATGGGTGGGGGTGTTTCTGATTTTTTTACTTGGTGTTTTATGTATCTGGCTTACTGTTGTTGCACTTGTAAGCAACTCCAGTCCAGCTCCCTAAAAGTTTACAGATTTTTATCATGCACGTTGGCGCAGAAGTCTGAAATTTAATAATCATATGGATAAATGTCCCTTGACTTCAAAGTAATATTCCCATTCTGGTCTCTGCTTCCTAACAGTTTCCAAGTCCAATGTTACCTATATACAAAATTCTTCGCTACAAATGATGTCTCCAGTTTCTTTGAGACCAAAATCCTTTACTCCTCTGAGAGGAGATGTAAGAACATGTAAGGGCACAAAATTTTGTTCTTCATAGGCATTTGCAGTGAAACATACTTGTTTAAAATGTGTTTGAGTTGATGAAGCAACTAGATTTGTTTTCAACTATTGTTCGGTAAAATCTAGGGGTCTTGTTTGCTTCTTTACTCAGTAGAGAACAAAAGAGACTGCAGAAGTGTAGGACAACAGGTTGGTTTTGCATCCATATTTCCCTAGAAAAGACAGATGAAAACAGTATGATATTTCCCCTGCTGATGTATGCAGAGATTTTTCTGAGTGACAGGGTTAAAATTTATGGTGATCTATTAGGCAATTGTCTTGCTTAATGATATGTTTCAAATATATCTATACATGTCAAAAATATTTAGCTTTCGTCTTGTATTTATTCAGCTTTCTGAAGTACTGTGATCTTCCCATCATGAGAACGTGCTGTTTGAATTAAAAGGACTAAGGACAGTCGTTTTGGAAAGCAACGTGGAAGTATATAGCCTGGGAGGTTTGGGGTTTTTTGTTCTTTTTTTGTTTTGTTTCCATCAAGTATGTTTGGGCTTCCATACCAGAAGGTTAACAGAGCCAGCTCTCAACTAATTTAAGATACAAATAAGAGGAGATCAGGAACCTTTGAAATCTTTGCAGACTTTCAGACCCCTCAAACAGTAAGGATAGTTCAGAAGTCAGTTGATCTGTGGCATGAGAGCTGGGATGTATTTCTTAAATGGAAGGCTTTGTGGAATCAGACCCTAATCTGTTTTATTATGGGCTATGTGAAAGTGAGAGGGCATGTCTCTTGTTGCACGTATGCAAATAAATGTGTATTCTTTTCTGAAAATGTCATCAGTTATATCCGTTCCAGAAGACTGTCCTTTTTCAAAGCTGATTTCTTCGTGTCATATATCAGTGCTATTCAGATAGCTGCTTTTGTTTTCTTTTTAGTACTGAATAGATAAGTGGGAACTACATACAACACATTGAAAGCCGTTATTTCTGAAGTGATACAAGCAAGGAAATGCAGGGTCTGAGAGTTCTGTGTCTGGATGCTCAAACTGTAATGCAGGTAATGCACTGGTAGAATAGGCTTTTTCGTTTGAGGGCACAATAAATGCACTATTACATTACAGTAAATCAGTGAATATGTATTTGGGATGCTTCTGGATCCCAGAAAAGAGAGAGCACTCAAAAGAGTTCAAACAGAAAGTTTTCTTTCTATTATCGAGATAAGTATATAAATCCATTTACTTCTCTTAGAAATGAATGCTTATCAGTGTGTGATCTATACAGTACTTTTCCTCAGAGTTCACCTGGCAGACACTGCTGCTTTTTTATCAGTTGAAGCGAGGAACACCAACTTCTACACATTCCTCTAGTGGCTTAGTTTATTAGGGAAATGATGCATTTAACACCCCTACAAACAAATCAGTTGTGTCATGGGATATTAACTTTCTCTTGCCTGAATTAATGAAATCTGTTTGAGGATAATTTTTCCCCAACCACAAGTGCCTTAAATAGAAGGTTATTTTCTGGCAGAAGCAAATGCAGTTCACAGGCGCAGTAAACTGCAAGGTCTAGTGACTGAACCACGAAATGTTAAAGCTAAAATGATGTCGCATGTTAATTCAGAATTCTCCTCTGTGGAGTAATTCCACGGCAATCAGGCAGCCATGTCAATATTTTGTTTCTCTGAGCGGTAGTTTTAGAAAAGCCTAACTTCAAAAGAGAAAGCCTGAAGCGGGGGGGGGGGGGGTGGTGGTGATAAGGCAGAGGATCATAAATCTGTCCATTTTTAGGAAAAGGAAATGCAGATATCCAGAAAGGAAAGCTTAAATTTTGTTTTTAATATTACCTTTTATACCAGCTACTGTCCAGGGAACCTCTGTAGTAGGGAGTTGGCTACTTGCACTTCTCATTGCTATTCTTTAGTGATATTCATGCTTGTAGGTCAAGTAAAAGGTCATTCAACCACAGCAGAAGAGAAGATGCCTTCCAGCCTCAGGTTAGTACTGTCTCTGGAGGTTTATATGTCAGCCACTTGGATTTCATTGCATACCTTTATTAAATACTAGAGCTACCATGTAGTCATTCAGGAGTTAGTGGGAACTGTGTAAATTCTTCTTAATTAAAATACTCTAGGCATATTATAGTTCTGATGTATGTGATTGAGAAGATACCTGAATTTTGAACTGTACGAATTCTGTGCGTCTTTGACTCTTTCTCAAGAGCTAAGACAGAGACACTTGTTTAAATATTGGTCTGAAACTTGTAACCCAAATTCTCTTGGAAACAAATCCTATTTTCCAAACTGAATATAAAGTATGAGAAGTCAGAAAAGCCACGTTTTAGAATTTTGGGGTTTTTTGGTGCCAAATTGTACTCTTAACACTAGTGGGAAATAGATAAAGCAGTCAGCTGCCAGCAGAAATCTCTAAAGGATAGTTCATGTTTTCTTCCTCAGCAGCTGCCATCGTGTTATTTCTGAGTTTGCCTCTACAGGAAAAGGTTCAGAAAGGATGCTGGAAGAAGAGCTCGTGGTAACATTAACCGGTTTAGGTTTTATTCTCTGTAAAATCAAGCCTCCGTCTTTTTTATTTAAAATCTTCTTTTTAAAAAACATAGAAAACATACTAGCCAAAGGGCAGGCAGGCTTTTTAGCACTTAGGAGATTTAAGAATAGCCTCATCTCTTTTTAAAACATTTGACAATAATACAAATGTTTAACTAACATTTTCCTAAGCATCAGTATTTATAAGTACTTTTTTACAAACTGGGAAATAAATTTGAAAATCTATGGTAGTTCTGTGATTATGAGTGAATTCAAACTGATAATTTTATTTCTTTAATAACTTTAATGGCTGGAAGTATTGAGTGGATGGAACAAAAAAAAAAGGAACATCAAAATAATCTAAATAGAGGAAATTTAAAGGCTGCATGTGTTGTAACATAACATTGTAAAGTTTAGGTTCTGGCGCTTCCACTACAGAATGAAAACATTTGGTATCGGCGGAGGGATTTCCCCGACGTATTCCTGTAATGATATTTGCTCTCTGTGGGAGGTGCAGACTTTTAGAGCAAATAGGAAAAAGATTGATAGCTGTGATGATAGAACTGCTTAAGGTGATGAAAAGGAGTGTCTTTGATTCTTTTCTAGTGCTCTAGGTCTTTTAGAGAGTTTGTATTTCTACGTTAGCTTTGTGAGCAGCACTTTCTCTTCCTCATTGTGGGTTAAACAGGAAAAAAAATCCTACTTATCCGATAATTACTGATATCATACTTAAAAGTGAAGCAGGAAGAAAAGTAAAGATGTATACGGTTCTGGGACATGTACAGAGCCCTCCCACCTCTACCTCTCAGCCTTCCAAAAATTCCCTTTCAGATTCGTTTGTGAAAGAAGGTTTTAAGCATCTGCTTCTGGTCTCTTAGTTACATGTAAGTGGGAAATGATCCGATACGTCTTTGCTTCTGCTGAAAAATCATTGATCCTACCATTTCGGATACTGTTCATTTCAGATACACGTTCAGATACAGAACTTTAAGATTCAACTTGTTTGTTGTCCTTGTTAATTAATAGTACCATTTAAGTATAGGTGCATATTACATGTGTTATAAACTTCTTTCTTGATGTAACATCTCAGATTATAGTCATTCCAATATAGATTCTATAGGAGAGGAGACTTCCCTCAGTTTTTCAAGTACTTGGATTAATCTATGTTTTCTTTTATTCTTTTAATAAAAATGCTTGTTTTCTGTAGTTTGTCAGTTCAATCATAGTCTTTCTATTGTATTCATTAATGTTTGTTTTGAATTATGGTTCATCATGACTCATCACCATTAATACCAAGAGCTTAGCGTTATATTTTGACCTCTTATTAGTATTCTTACCATACTAAAGAAAAAAGTCTTTCTTCAAAAATTGATAAGATAAAGAAATGTAATGTTCTGCAACTATCTCATTTTTCCTCATTTGGCTCCTTTATAAAGATGCTGCGCAGCCATCTTCCTAAGCAGAAAGCACATTCCTTGCCTAAGGCCAAAACAATTATCTGCCATCATAAAGAAGTTAAACCAGTGTGGACGAGGGGGGAAAAAAGGCTTGAAGTGCTAGTTATAAATTCTAGCAGCAAATCCACAGAAAAGTGAAAAGCATCAGTAAGGGTACCTTTTGAAAGCAAAGCCATGTCCTATTTGGTATAGGACACACTAGGCTGCAGAGTTAGGACAAACAGAAAGGGTAAACGTGCTGCACGGTCTTTGTATGTTTGCTGTTTGAAATGGCTGTGACTTGAGAAGTAGTTTGGCTAAAGATAGACATGTTTTTATGTTTCTATATATAGTCGTATAAAAGGGTAGCATTGCCAACTGGAAGCTGTGGCTTAATGTATTTTCAAGGAGTATTTTCACAATGGCTAATGAAACTATTTGTCCTTTAATGTTTTAAGAATCTGCATTATTTTTGTTTCTTTTAAGTTACTGCATTTTAAATAATGTCTTTATCACTGATATTAGACATAGGCTTGTCTCTTAATGAGCAGTACTTGATGAAGCAGCAAAGTTACCAGAAATACACAATATTGTATCCAAAATGAAATCCAATGATTTCAGAATCTGAGGCCTTAAGAGACATTTGTGTTCTTGCACAATTTGTCTGCTTTGCTTTAAGTCAAGTATAAGCATACTGATAAATTTATTACTATTCCTCTTCATGAATAAACTACTAGTTTATGGATGCTGAATGTGTAATAATCAAAAGAGCAGAATATAAAACATATTTTAAAGAACTTTATTTTTCTTGTGATAAAAAGTTCTCATTTGAGTATAAATATTAACGGTTGAGTACATTGTCAGCTAGACACAGCTTTTCAATGAAAATATTTAAGAAACATATTGCTACAGAAAACTGTTGATTTAAAAAATCCTCCTCACATAATGCCCTTTCCTGCCCTCCCCAGCTCTTTCTGGTACAGATGTATTTAGGATTTTGATAAAGCTTTTCTTTGGAAACATGTGGTCCTGGAATATAAGTCATGCTCTGCTGTTTTCCAGATTAGCTGTATCTTTTACTGAATTTAAAAAGGCAACATCTCAGTAAGGTTTTTAATCAAATTCATTTACATTAGTATTTTTTATTCATTCACTGAATAAGTGATAAGGCTGCGCTGTACTACTTGATCTATAAACGCAGAGGTAAAAGAAGGTCCATGTCTTGCAAGAATAGAAAAGCTAACTAGAAAGCAAAAAACCAGAATGAAACATGGAAACAGAATGCTGTAAGATGGTGTCACGATCCCGGCTGGCTCAGTGGGCTGTAGTTTCAGTGCTGTAACAGCCTTTGTTGTGATTCTGACAGCATGAAGAAGGTGAATTTGAAGGGGCTGTTTCAAGAAGACTAACACTTTAGGTTTGCCCATTTGTAGAATTTGTCATCTCCAGTAAATGTGCTTTGGAGGCCTGCAGCCTGGGTTGAGCTTCAGGAATGGGTATCTTAACACTGAGGCAGAGAATTGGGATAGGACAAAACGGCTGTGGAAATAATGAAAGGTTATGTTTATGCAATAAAGAAAATTATTCAAACGGCTTTAGAAAAGCACTGATGGATACAGATGAGCTCACGTGGGGCTTTACATAGTTGTACTGGAGTTCGGAATGAAAAGGGTGGAAACATTTCTAGGTTGTGCAGCAGTGATGATGCAGAGGATGTATATTGCAACAGCCATTGCTAGTGGGGTACTGCAGGGTGCTTATCTGTGCTGATAAACCTTTCTTTGGTGGTAGCTACCTTTGGAATGGATTTGAGCAGTGCAAAACTGCACTTATCTAGGCCAAACCTAGGAATGCTGCCATGCAGACGCTCTTTGTTTTCTGTATGAAAAGATGAAAAGAGCTATATTTTAGAGATGCAATGCAAAAGGCATCTGTGGACCAACAAGGTAAAGTACTTAGCAGAGGGTGTAATCAGTATAGTGATTGAATTCAAGTGTAGAAAGCTGAGCTGCAGGTGGTTATTACTATAGGTAGTAGTCATTAAAGAGATTAAAAAAATCTGGGGTGGGTGGGGGGTGAAGAGGGGGATGTAGAATGAAGAGCTTCAGTTGAGACATATTAGAGCTACATGCAAGACATCTATAAGAAAAGACCAGAGGAAGAGGGTAATGATATTTTAATTTGGACATAGTAGAAAAGAACTAGAATACAGAGGTAGGTTGGTGAGGCAGCAGCTTAGAGATATTATGTGATCATATGTTGACATTGTGGATGGGTTTATGCAGTTAATGAGACCTACATCAAGTACAGTGGTCTTGAGGAATCTTGCAGAGAGCTGGTGTGAAGTGAAGGGGCTCTGCTTAAAGGTCACTGAAAGAAAAATCACAACACTGAAAGAACTGAAGCCATTAGTAAACAAGGAGGGGGGGCATAAGGTTAAAAAAACCCTGGAATTTAGATTAGCTAGAATTCAAAAACTTGGAGCAAAAAGGCACATCTGGAATTAAAATCAGAAAGGGTAGTAGTTGGTTAATTCAGAGCAATTAAGAACATCTAGAATTTGTTCTTCAACAAGTTTGAAAGGACAAACAGAAGTTGGAGAGGAGAGAGACAGAATAGTTACCCAAGAGTTTTTTTCGGTGAAGTCTGCAGATACAAATTAGCCTTTTCCAGACGCAGAAATTAAAGCTCTTCAGTGGCCTCCTGCATTCTTCAAAGTAAGAACTAGATAAATGTCTAAGGAATGATGGTCCTGTCAAGAAAGTAATTAGATTTTCTGTAGAATAAGGGGAAAAGGGGGGGGGGGGGGGGTGTGTATGTTGTTGGGGTTTTTTCTTTTGTTTTTCTTTCAGGAATCAAAAAGGATTATTCTGAATTTATAGTTATAGTCCTCCAATAAATTTCCATAATTATTTTTATTAACAGCATATTTTATACACAGCCCTTTTAACTGTTGTAAAGAATCTTGCTTATGTAATAAAAAGATGTCTATAAATAACATGGCTATGACTAATAAGAAATTTGTTTGTTTTCCTGTAAAAGTGTTTTAAATAACCTTTCAAAATTAAATTTCACAAAGCTTTGTCAATTTATGCAGAATTCTGTATAATATATAATATATTTTCATTTTAAAATGAGCAAATTAAAAATAAAAAATAATTTTTATCTGTTGTTTTCCCCTTAACTTTTTAATGGACTTTGTTCAGATAAAACCCCTTAATAATAATGACTTCTAGAACTTTTTTTACAAAATATTCCATGAGGGTCCAGCTATGAATTCATCACTCACTATTCTGAAAGCTCTTAAGATCTAGTAACTGCTAACCTTTACATTACAGCAACATATATATCTATGTATGTATGTATACACACGTATATATAGATGTGTAAAAAGTCTATTATGTTCAAAAGACAAAGACTATAGAAAAATAACTTTTCAGGTCTAAGACTTTCCTCATAAATGTGAATGTTTCAGCATTGTCACCTAGAATACCTCAGATATTAAAAAGTGAGAATTTTAGATGACAAAGCTGAAATAATGAATAAATGTAAAATGTCCGTAGTTCTTTTCTGTCAGCATGAAGTACTCTGAGGTGTGACAGTGACTGAATTTTTATATATACATAATTGAATAACTTCTATTAATGTGTCCAAAACACTTGTCAGAAAAGGTAACAGGGATGGTTTTATCAAATTTGATTATGATAAAGATTTCCCACCACCCCAATACTACTAGCATTATATAAGCCCAGTTCTTCCAAAACTGCTTTTAGAACTGTGAATGCTTTTTCATTTAAGATAGCTGCCTAACGGTTCTTTTCTTGAGATTTTTGACAGCAGGCAATTTTGCATCAGAGCTGCTGGGGCAGCTTTGCTGGTGTTAAAGTAATTGTTTGGCTTCATACATTAATAGCAAATGTTGGTGAGTTTTCAGATATTGCTATAAAACAGTCAAAACTTGTTTCTGAGGCACTGTCCTTATTAAGATAAGAACCTTGCCCTTTCTCAAACATCGTCTTTTACTTTCCAACTCTTTCAGCAGTTTAGGGTCATCATCATCGTATTGTCAGGTCACCAAGTTTCCGGGGTTTATAGTTGTTTTTTGTTTTGTTTTGTTTTGTTTTGTAATTTGTTCCTCCAGTCACAAATTAAATTTGAGTCATGAGCATGAAAATTACTACATAATCTAATGCTGTCTTGGATTAAGTCATAATTTTCTGATGATGTCTGGTTTTTTTCTTACTGGACCTGGACATTTCTGAGTTTTTTCTTCTACCAGTGAAAACCCTAATTTTTTTAATTTATAAGCACAGTGTGATTAAGATATCTCAGAACATTAATTTAAATGCCTTTTCCAATTTCATTCACATAACAGAGGGAGAGCAATCTCTGCACACGGACCACTGGTGAACACCAGTGGTTCCAAGCCTGAGCATGGCAGTGCTGTTCCCGTTGGTAGGGGGTGGAGACCCCAGCCACTGCTGGAACTGCAGTGATTTGCTGTCTCACTGCACTGAAGAGAGAGACTGAATATTTGCCCCATTCCTCTACCCAAAATTTCATTTTCCTCTATCGCTGGGCAAAATGGATCCGCTCAACGAAAATTATTTTCTCCAACTTTGAGGAGGAAAACAAAGAAAGGAGCTGTGATTCATGTTCTAAGGGTTCATTAAAATGTATTTTACTCTGAAAGTATTACAGCTAAATATTCCTGTTTCAGTTGGTCAGAGTTCTGCCTGGCTACGGAAATTTCAGATAATAAAAATGTTTACTCGGTTTAGTTCTGAATATGCATTTCAAAGAATTTTATTATAAACATAATGCTTCTGAGATGCATTTGTTGGATATCAGAACAACAGGGCCACCGAGGGATGCAAAAAATGCCCTTTGGTTGGGCAAGTAGCAAATGGTGATAGTGTGTCCCCCTCAGCCGAAGCCTGACAGAACTACCACAGAGCAAGTAGAAAAAAGATACGCTACTTGTTATTTTAGGCTTGCTATGAGAAGTTAGTTTTCAGAGAAAAACAGAAAATTAATACCCAAGCTTCTCTCTAGCTTCTGAGGTGTTTGTATATAGATGAGAGATACAGAGCAATATATGTTTTCAGCAGTCGGCTTCCTGTCACTCATAAATATTTCTTTCCTGAGGGTATCTTCAATCAGTGTACTTTTTATTGAAAAGTTTGTTTTGGATGTCTGAGCGAGAATGTCAGGCTTACTCAGAAAAATCTATGCTTGTTGATTTTGATGTCAGAGAGAAAAAGCAAACTTTTCTGTAGATGCTCTAACAAGTCCATCTGATGATTTTGTATCAGGACTTCTTAGAGTTATTAGCAAAAGTCTGTTAGAGCATGAACTAATGCAGTATTAAAAGAAAGAACCATATCAAGTTGGGGCTATGGTGGAGAGGGATTTTATTTCTTGAAATGTAATGGGGTTTCCTGGAATCTACCATAGATGACAGTGCCAGTGCAAATTATAATTTGAATTTCCTTGACTAGGATTCTGAGAATATCAGTGGTTAACAGTATTCTTTTTTTTTCCCCTCAAAAATATTTTTTCTTTTTTTCCCTCAAAAATATTTTTTTCTTTTTTTGTAATATTTGCCTTGTAGAAATATTTTTAGAAAAAAATTGTTAGAATTCAAACTTATTTAGGTCATGATGATAATTATGTTCTCAGAAATGTGTTACAGAATGAACTATCAAATGACTTGAGCTCTTACATCAGTAGTCAGTTTACTAAGGAAAAATTAAAATAACTCATAGCATACTGTAATATTACAATCTCTGTTAAATCCTGTGCTTATCCTGTGCAAATAGTTGTCAAAGATTTTATAGTATTATTAAAATCTGCTTTGATTCTAGAGTCTCCTTCAGGAGAAAAAATAATCAATTATATACTGTATGTAATGAACCCTTGCCAGAAGCCATTTAATATCACCTTTTGATTAACTATAAACCTGTAATATATTTTATACACAGTGAAATTCTATGCAGGCTGTCACAAGTGCTGGCTTGCTGCTGTTGTTGCTGTACCAGAAGTACAAGTGGAGAAAAGTCTGTCTGTCTTTGTCTGACCTGGTACTAAAAAAATCAATAGCAACAAAAGTTTATGGCCAGAAGGATGAAAGGTATAGGCTGCTGAAAGAGGCATTATATAATCCTTTGGTAGGTCTTAAAAGGTTGGGTTTCAGGAGAAATTTTAAGGGCTGTGTAGCTAGATGGTGCCAAGGGACAGGCGTACTGGTGTAGGCACAAATAGTGTCAAAGAAAAGGTAGAAGAGAATAGTGGAACCTCTTAGCATAAGAGGCTAGGAAGACTTGAGTAAGAAGCTGCAATCAGAAGCAAAACTATGTGACATCTTGAATAAAGAAATAGGCAGCCTAAGTATGAGATTGATTAGAATTTATTAAGATTAGAACTGATTTCATATACCTGGAAGGAGTCATTGCCCTTAAGGGGAAGAGAAGTTTCTGTATTATGGTGTGTTGCACGTAGAGTGTAGATACTGCCATTGGAAAAAGCTCTTCTTACTGGTTTTCTGGTATCACCGAGTGGCAAAGCAAACAGTATAATTCATATTCTGAGCCCAACAGTCCTCATGGAGCAGGCTGTTACCATCTCTCTTTCCATTGATCAGATGGCTTTTAACTTAAGTGCACCCGTGGTGACAACTGACAAAGTGATCTTGGACTCTTGTATCTTTAATCTCTGACTTCATGGACATAATATTTTAAATTCAAATGTGAAGGGACATATTATGCAATTATGCTATCACCACCTCATATTTCTTACTAGTATGGGATTCATACCGTAGTCACTAACTTGTGTAGTAGTTAACTATGGCTACCTTAAGTCTCTATTATATTCTCATCTTCTGTCTCTTTGCATTATATGGGTAAGAACGAAGTCAATAAGTAATTTGATTTGTAATTTTCAATTTGTGAACTGTTTCCTTTCACCTCATTCCCAGTAGAATAAGTTTGGGGTTCCCCCTAATTTTACTGTAGTAAACATTCCAGAAAATACACACAGTGATTTCTGCTTTCAGAATGGTGGGGGTGGAACTATCTGATCTGCAAGAGAGAGATACCCTCCTCCAATAGCCTGTTTGCCTTAGTAAATTTTACCCAGTGAAATCTCCTTCCAAGCTGTTAATTTCCGTGCTGTCATTTTCTTATTTGAGAAGTTTCACTGGTGCCTGACTGCTAAGGCTCTGATATTTTATCAGTTTTAGGTGTTCATAGTTAATTTCACTTTTTTTTGCCGACAAAATAATTGTATTTTGAATATAGATAGGGTCTTTAACACCTTGTGCTGGGTCTGGTTGGGATGGAGGTAGTTGTCTTCGTAGCAGCCTGTGCAGCGCTGTGTCTTTTGTGATTTGTGACCAAAACGATGTTGGTAACGCACCGGTGTGGGGGCTGCTGCTGATCAGGGCTTGCACGGCATCAAGGCTGCCTCTGTTTCTCACTCTGCCCCTCCATCAACAGCTGACCTTAACTGACCAAGGAGATATCCCATACCATATGTCATGCTCAACAACAAAATGGGGAGGGGGTGGTGGAAGTTTTTCCAAGGTATCCATTGCTCAGAGAGTGCCTGGGCATTGGTCTGCTGGTGGGAGGTGGTCAGTGATTGCCCCTTGCACCAGTTGGGTTTGTTTCTGGTTTGGATTTTTTTCATTTGTGTTTGAATCATTTGGACTTTTTTTGGTCTGGTTTATTTCTTTGTTTTTATTAAACTATCTCAACTCACGTTTTTTCCCTGATTTGGCCCTTCCTTTTGTCTCCCCCATCATGCTGGGGAAGAGTGAGCAAGCAACTGGATGGGGGCTTAGGTGCTGGTTGGGGTCAACCCACCACACACATCCATTCTTCAGACACTGGGTGTAAAAGCTGTTCATAGTGTCAGAATCTGGAAAATCTGTCCATTTCCCTTTCCCTTTGAGAACAGTCGATCCTGCAACCATATTTAAGAACAAAGCATTGACTTGGTCATTTGGTGGTGTCTTTCATCTTACTCATTAGGGTGGCTAATGCATTTGCCTTGCATTATGGTCATTTGTTTGAATAAATGTCATCATTATATTGATTAATATTCAGCCTTTCACAAGACCCATAAAATTTTCTGTCTAAATTCTCATGTCCTATTTTCAGTGATGCAGAGCAACTATTTTTCATACTTACAACACTGATAATCAGTTTGGAACAAAGGAGTAAATGAATGGAAAAAACTTCTATAAAATTATTCTGTCTTAGGAGGTATTGAAATAAGGCCAAAATGTCCTGTAAGAATCCAGACAGCTGCTTAAATCTGGGTAACAGGTGTTTCCCCTATTTTGCATGGTGGAATCATCACTGGACACCCACAAACTCCCTACTGGTGGAAACGCCCAGTGCAGCTGGGCATGGACTTCAGTAGACATGAGCTAGACTGAAGAACTGGGCAGAGAATGATTGATGTGAACTTGGTGCATAGTCTCTTGCGCCCCATTTTGCTGTCTGTGATGCTCTCCACTGAGCACATCTGGCAAGACTTAGTGTGAGAGCCATAAAGTCTAATGTGTCTTTTCGATCCAACTCTCCAGCCATTCTGTGCAGCAAGACAGCTCTGGAATTCAGTATCAGTAGGGCTGACCATAATATAGCAAGAGAGGAGAAAAAAAAAAAACACCAAACCAAAAAACCTCCAAATTTGTCTTTGAAATACTCTAACAAAGGGGCTAAACTGTTCACATCTTTTTATATAAATGTGACTTGTCAGATCATCTGTATGACATGATAGGTTGTGACAGTTTCAGCAAAGAATTTTCTTTTCCTTGATCAGCTTGCTTTCTGAGGAGGATAAGCCTTTAATATTTTCTGTCTCTTCTCAAGGACTTCCTCTGTTAAGGACACAGCCCCGAGTACTTTGTATATTGTGCCCTACTAGCTAGTGTACAAACACATAAATGGAGAGCTTTAGATAGTATCTTAAAGTGGTTTTAACTTTGGTGGATCCTTACCAGCCTCAAGTTGTCTGTGATTCTTTGTTCTCAGCCAGTCCTTTGGTCTTTGCTTTATTGTTGTGGCACAGTGGGACAACTGGGTCCCATGCCACAGCA
This sequence comes from Falco peregrinus, assembly GCF_023634155.1. Lineage (NCBI taxonomy): Eukaryota > Metazoa > Chordata > Aves > Falconiformes > Falconidae > Falco > Falco peregrinus. The sequence continues at coordinate 10,028,315 of NC_073724.1, read as the reverse complement.
GAAAATTTTGTTCTCCTCTTCAGGGAATTGCTGCTGACTGTATCTCCTATGTCAGCTGTTAAGTCCGATACCTTGAGCACAGGCTGCTTTCAGTGTCTTCTTTCTGGGCTTAGCTTCAGTGGTGTTCAGCTCCTTCTGCCAGTGCTTTCTCAGCACAGACTGCAAACTGTTTTGCTCGGTGTTAGTTAGATTTTGTATGGTAGCTCTGGCTCCTCCTCCTCTTCTCTCTTGGCTTCATGCATGCGATGAGGTGGCGTCAGCACTGTTTAAGATACTGTTTCTTCAGCTCACAGCTAAAGCTGTGCGAGCTCATCTGTCTGTCACATAGAAGACAGTCCTGCAGCCGCTTCCCTTCTGGAATGTTTCCATGCTGTTATCTTTGGAAGCTGCTTCTCTTGGCCTCCACCTGGCAGTGGGCTACAGCCTCTCTGAATGACACTACGTTTTGCTAATAACCCTGCTACTGTTTTAATGTTGATGGTTCTTGCACGCCAGTGTTTTTTCTTTCTTTCTTCACATTGCTTCTATATAATGTGCCTCTTTTATAACATGTTTCTACATTTTTCTGCTGAAATTGGAACTCTGTGCTCTTTCAGAAAATGATATATAATGAAATGATGGAATTTGGTACTTATTGTGATGATAGCTACTCAATTAAAGCTTTTTTTTTTTTACCCCCATGAAAAGCCCTTGATATTCTGTCCAGCACAAAAGCTGGTTTCATAAATATTGCTGTCTGTAGTCATTCTGAGAATAATAAATTTCCCATATTTATTGGAATATAAATATATACTTGTTTTCTCTCTCAAGGGTGGTGAAGATGTACTCTAGGTGATACAGTTTTAAGGAAGCAAGATTTACTTGAAACTCAAAACCTTCAGCATCTGAAGATTACTAGTCCTATGATAAGTTCCTTTTTCTGGGTAGATAACCTGTTAGTTCCTTTGTGAGTGGCCCTTAATTTGTACTGGTTGCTTATACTTGTCAGCTGTTTTGTAGATATTTGTCAGGGAGAATGTGTGTGAATATGTACCGTTTTCCTCAGTTTAGAAACAGCTTTGAATATTCTTTTATTGTTAACTAATATCTTTGTTATTATAGTTCACAAATTAGCAGTGTAGTTAACAAATTCAGCTTGTCTTCTTTTGCACCTTGTATTGAGTAGTAGCTTATAAAAATGAGTTGTCTAAGTGCAGGTATTAAATAATTGCCACTGCATACTGGAATAATTTGGAGCTGTTCATATATGAAAAAATGTTTCTCATAGAACTATATAGTTAATAAATAATTGCATTAATAGCAAGTACACAGGAGGAAGTATTAATCATGGTCGGTGTTATTATAATATGTTGTGTTCATTCACATGTCAGATGTGCATTACAAATGCTGATTAATCTGGGAAGTAAACTAATAGAAGAGCAGAAAACTGAATGTCACTGCAAGCATATTTATGTGAGATTTTGATTTATTCTTTGCCAGCTAAGTGCTGTAGGTGAAGTGAGAGAAGCTTCTACCTGTGAAGTTATAGTGATATTTAATGAATACGTTGGAGATCTAGTCATGGGTGGTTCGATGGATTTCATAAGCGTGGTAATCTGCTCTTCTATATAAAGAAGAGATTTCAAATGTCTCCATCTTCTATGCATTGCAAAACAGTCATTGAAGAGGATGCTCTTCAATTAAATGAGAAATATTGGGATAGATGGGGGTGTTGGTGTTGTTATTTTTAGTTTCACAGACTGGTGTTTTTTGGTTTTTTTTCCTGTGCATCTATTCTTTTTTCTCTGTATGGATGATTAAAATATCAGTATCATCAAATTATGTTTTTCAAAGTGCAACACCTTATTTTAAAGGCTATACGATGAGAGTTCCATCATGCAATGTCTGTACCTCCATGCTACAGATAATGTTTGTAAATAGAAAGCATTCTTTAACTTGCTGCCACTGTAAGAGGTATAGCTGGCTTCAGCTTTTTGTGAATCAGATTTTTCTGGGGCATGAGTAAAGGAATATCCCTTTGCCTCCTGTTCTAACCATTTTTTCCCCTCTGGATATCTGTTGGACATATACAGACAAGCTGAACAACATATTTGCTATCTACAGGCTAGCAGAAAAATTAAATAATACAAGTAAGAGTCTAAAGAGGAGTGAGTATATAATAACAAACTGACAAACCCTTACAAAGCAGCTGAAGGAGAAGGAGAGCTGTTTGATAGTCCTGGCCTTTGTTAGCTTCCTTTTTTTTTTTTAGAACAAATGTTTAAATTAAAAATCTATATAAGGTGCTGTGTATTTATAGAACGAGTGCCGTTGGTTGGTTAGTTGGTTTTTTTTCTATTACATTATGTGGTACTTGGAAGTCTTAAGGTTCACTCATGCATGGCTATATTCTTAACGTCTGGGCTAGGTGTGCAGTAAAGGAAAGGACAGCCAAGAAAAAGGAGGCATGCTTATATTTAGCAACTCCTAATCCTAAAACTAGCGACTTTTGTCTAATCCAAGGGTGCAATTGGTAGACCTTTGCAGGAAGGTGCTACTTGCTCCCTCTGCCTCATAACCTGACAGGAGGCTGCATGAGTGCCACTGAGCCTAAGTTGCAATGCCAGTATAGCAAATAGTGCTCTTGTCAGCACTATTAATTTTGACTCTGTAATATTCGCTAATACTCTGTTGGCATGTTTTCCAGTAATTATTTGGATATTCCATAAAGTTTCCCAGTGATGTAAACATTTTTTAGTACAGCAAAACAACTGTGAAGGTTTATCTCAGAAAAATCCCGTAAGTTTTAGCTGAACTGGGACAAAACGTTCCCGCCTCCCCTGGGTTTAAACCCTTTCTGAAAACAGGGTTTTTGCTAAAATAAGAATAAAAATCATAGTAGAAAAAGCAACTTTCATGGGGTGAAAACCATTCTCACTTTCTCCAAAACTAGAATTTTGAGCAACTGAAAAGTTCTATTTGTAACACGCAATCACGTACCGTTTCTTAAAAAAACCTAAAAATTAAATCATTATGTGGAGGTATAAAATGAGTTGCAGATTAAGAAAAAATATTAAATCTATAATGCAATTTATTGAAACAAAACACTTCTACATTTCTTAAACAGAATATTTTTAAATAAGCAGAAAAAGAGACTTTTCTTCCAGACTTGTTTTTTCCTGCTGGTGAGCACACCTGGGACGCGGTGATGTGGTTGTGTGTCCAGTGGAAGTCTGTGCTGGCCTCTCTCCTTTCCTCTCCCGGAGAGGTGATGGTGGTCAGTCATTTGCCTCTTCCTCAGTCAATCCAGACGTTGTTCTTGCTAGTCTCTCCTGGTAGCGTGCTACTTACTTACGGTGTTTATTGCTTAGCTTTATTATATTATTTCCTAGCTAATATAATATTATTTTTAAAATAATAGCTGATTAAATCACTCCTACAGGACACAATGTCTTATATAAGACAGAACATATACAGAGGTAGAATGTACACTTGTCTCCTGAAGTTTCCTCAGTTTCTACTCAACATTCCTCTTTCAGGAAGAAGGGGGGTGGGAGAAAATAAAGCATGAAAAGCTGCCTTAGAATGTCAATAAAGGAATGGCAGATTAGTATGAGACCTGAAGTAGTGTCTGTTGCTTTTGATATTTCTGCAGTGGCAGCCTAACTAACCAAATGCGTGCTACCTATAGTTGTTTTAAACTGTAGCACACTGGTCAGCTGAAAACTTGATTTAGAAAATATGGAAATCACCATCACTTACACTTGTATTCATTATTTTTACACAATTTCCCAGAAATTTCAAGAATATCATGACCCCTGTTCTGTAAGTTAATTTGTACAGTATGTCCAAACCACTGCAATAACACATAGAAAAGGTCATATTGTAACAGGTGATTGGTGTTTTCATGCTTTGATACTGTCCTCGCTTCCTCTTATCAGAGTTGAAGTCAGTGTTATGAAGCTAAGTAAAAGCTGTGTGAAGATTTATTTCATGTTATTCTGACCCCTGTTTTCTACCCTCCTCAGCCTTGTCCTCCCCAGAATAATAAAAAAATAAAAAAACCAAATCAACCAAAAAACCCAACAAAAACCACAACACACTAAGTCTCTCTTGAGTCAGTTTCACATTTTTCATAACCATAGGCGGAGGGATAGCTACAGCATTAAGGGAGCTTCTAGATATTTCCGCCCCCCCCCCGAGTCAAGGATTTTGTGGAGGGTTTTTTCTCTTCCTTTGTTTTGTCACTATTGAACCTGAATACTGTTGAGTCTTTTTTTTCTTAAAAAATGATAATTCTTTTACCAGAATAGTGTCAGCCTAATTTATCCTGCTTGTTTTATCCTTCCTTTTGTTCTTCTTCCATCTGCCTTTGTTCTTCAGCTTTGCTTTGTAACATTCTTCTGCTATTATCCTCTCCTCCTTTTCTCCAAAATGCCTTTGCTATTGGCCCAGGCATGTATTCCACTCCTTTATTGTAAAGCCACGTAACACGTGCTAAGAGCCTACGCAACTTTCTCGCTGACTTGGTTCTCTTGTCCACCAGCTTAACAGTTCTCAGGGTAAGGAACGTGTCTTCCAGTGTTTGTATAATGCTCGAGGCAGTAAGGTCTGTAACCACACTAGACTCTTGCCCTCTGCTGTGCTGCTTATGGAAGTGACCATTCAAATGTCAATGTACAGTCCAGCCATTTGTTGCTTTATAGTAATCCCATCTAACCTTAAAATTGTGATTGCTTTGCTCATGGGGTTGATCTAGAGATAATTTAAAAGTTGCAGTCTGTTTTAACTAGCCCCTTAAGCTGTGTGCATGCATGTTTTGTGCCATCAGATTTTTGGGAGCAGTACTGATACTAAACAGACTTTTTTCTAAGTTCTATTTTCTTATAAATTGTTATCAAATGGTAGAGCCTTCAGAGCCTTTAAAATACATATATATTTAATTCAACACCAAAAGTATGTGCAGGGAAATATCCAGGTCATCTACCCATATGCACCAGTTTTAAGAGAATCCACAATAAATGGAGGGAGAGGCAAGTTCCTCTAAAGGGCAAATTGGAGAGGAAGCATCACCTAAATGCTCTGAGCTCCCTCTGCTTTTCCATTCATTAAGACACCTGGGGTTTTTTTCTTTTTTTTTTTTTTTTTCCAGACATCTCGGTGAGGTGACTAAGTTTGAGTAGCATAATTAGACGACACTCCCCTTGCCCATCTTTCCATACAGCTGACCTAAAAGGGCTCAAACCCAGCACCTTGCTCCACAGCAGCCAGAGCTGGGCTGCATGGAGCCGCGTGAGAAGCAGGAGAAGCACAAAGCAGAACCATGCAGGCACCTATGGGTGTGCTCAGTGCCGGCCACCCAGCTGCTTTGTAATGCACATGGTAGCGTTCCCTCCCCATGGCAGGGCTGAGAGCAGTTCTTTGCACCCAACAGTGCAGTTCCCCAGTACGTGAAGAAAAATCTAAGCAGATTCATCTGGCATTGATTTCTAAGGTCAGGAGACTTTTCTGTCAAGTTCCAATGTATTCGAGGTGCTTAATCAATGCCAGTGTTAAACTGCCACCCATAACCATTTGCAGGGATATTTTTCTTTGATTTTCTGACTTACTCGTATAACGCCATGCATGTCTTCACAGACTAAAAATGGGAAGAATAAGTGTGTAAATGTTTTTGATTAATAGGATCTTTAGTAGAAATTTAATAAACTCAAATGTAAAATATTGATCTGGTAGTACTCACTGCTATAAATTCCTTTAAAACGGTAACTTTTTTTTTAGTTGCTATTGCATGGAAAGACAAACGCAGTCTTAGCAGCTGTAATATAACATGTGACATGATGCAATGTACAGTTTGCAGCCCTGAAGGACAGAACTTGGATGTTATTTATTAGAGAGAGAGAGAACATTAATTGCTACTGTGGCAGGAGGGTGTATTTTTAGACAGAACTGGAGCATAAGGGAAAGAATTTGTGACATGTTGTATGCCATACACCTTGAAAGTGACTATGGAAATCAAGTGCATTGATGAATTTTAGTAAATGCATTGACAGCAGCACCAAAAAATATAATAATTGAGTACTCACTATCATATATTTTACAGAAGCATCTGATGATGTATATAATAAAATCCTCCAAATGGCTAAAAAACACTGTTAAGCAATGTTGTGCTCTGAATTTTTGCAGCTACTCTTGCTCTGGAATGAGAAGGCTGGTCTCGGTGTGTATCTGAAATAGCGTGACTGGATTAAGCCAGCATTTGAAACAGCAGAGAGTACTATCTGTGGTGAAAGTGTGATAGAGTTTTTACTGTTAAAGCAGGAGTGGTAGGTAAACTGTTTTGGTGTTTTCTTTGATATTTACTATATCATGGTCTGTAACTGTTTCAGGCGTCTGTATGCTACAGAACTTCCCTGGCCAAGTTTGACCATAGTCAAATGGCCTGGCTAAGTTTGACCACCTTTCTAGCCGACTCTTCCATTACCAAAGTGGCTTCTTAACACCTTCCACACTTCGGTACTCTGAGGAAAACTTTGGTGGTGTGGGCACAGTTACAGTTTCTTGGGGTTTAGGATTACCAAACTACTAGGTTTCAGATGGTTTAGTGTTTGTTTGGTACCTGTTAGTCACCCTTAGCATAAACTAGTTTACAATATCATGTAAAATGATTAAGTAATTTTAAGATTCTAACTGTAGAGAACCTATTTACATCTTTATGAGCTTATGCTGTTCTTATCACTTTCTAATCTACTCAATCTCCTACTTTATATCATCTGTCTAATAACCAGTTTGTAATGCAGTAGTAAAGGTTTCTTATAGAAATCCTTAATTTACAACTAGAGGGAAAAAATCCTATTTTACCCAGACCCCCTTGAAGTTCCATGCCAATTCAAATCTTAACTCCATCAAGAATAATACATTTAATTCCTTATATACATCAGGGATGGCTTTAACGTTTTTTTCTCTAGGCGATTTAAGAATCAGGGCAATTAGTAAATACTGGAACTGTAATTGTATGAGGAGATACAGCATTCTTTTTCTACTGTGATCAAAAGTCCTTTTAGTTCTTCAATGTACCAAGTGTATAATTTCTTATAAAATAACCAAGATAAAGCTGAAGTTCAGCAGTGCAAACTCGGAGATGAGATTATTTTGGGTAATATTAGTGATACATTATGGAGCTAATGATGGAGTAACTGTAGGCTGGAAAAGTCCTCTGGAGGTCACATGATCAGCCCCATGAGCAAAGCAATCATAATGTTAAGGTTAGATGGGGTTACTATGGGCCTTAATTGAACAACTGTTGAGCTTCTCCAAGAATCTGAGATTCCTCAGTTTCTCTGGCACCATGTCCCAGTTTTTGAGTACCCTCATGGCTAAAGTTCTCCATCTGCTGCAAGAGCAGATTGTGATAATGACTTTTCTGAGGTGATGATTGCCTGGGGTGACTAGCTTCTCACTCTTCAAAGGATTCCATGATAGCGTCTATGTACAGTTTATTAAAGGAAACCAGGCTACAGCTCCCAGCAGTGATATCTGTAATGCCCTTAGCCAGCGAGCAACTTCTTAGCCCTGTGTGCTAGGGTGCCAGGCTTGAAGCTGGCACGTCTGCCATCACATTTATTGCAAGAGAGAAATAAAGCTCAGATTTTAGCAGGGATTGTAAAGCTGAGGTGAAGATGGATGGATGCCAGTGTTTTCTGCTGAGCCACAAAGCAGCCTGGATGTGCTACCATACTGTGCTGACTGCACATGGGTAATTTTTTTTACAGTCCTCTCAGCCATTGGGACGGCAAGAGAGAAACTGTGAGCTACACCCACTTTACTAATCCACTTTTGTTTCTTAGTCTTTTTTTTTTTTTTTTTTTTAATGGCAAATGTATGTTACTGTTTCCGTGCCTTCCAACTGATTTAATAAAATATTTTACCTCTATCTATGAATTATATTGCATTATAGCAAGAACTTAATCAGCCATAGAATAGTTTAGGTTGGGATAGACCTCTGGAGGTCGTCTGGTCTAAACCCTGGTCAAAACATGTTCACTTGCAAAGCTGTTGTTAGAGATACAGTAAATTTAGACAATAAAAATAAATGTCTGTGTGTTTTCTTTTTGCATAAAAATATATATAATTCCTAGAATGAAATGACCATCTGTTATAACAGAAAAGGCTTTGACCAAGCTCATGAATTGCTGTCAAGGTAAATGGAGTGAACACGGTTCTGAACCTGGGTATCTGTTGAAAACTGTCTTCTAAAATCATGGCTCTGTTAGCAATTCTGAAGATCTCTCTTAAACCTAAATGGATAGGATGACTATTAATATATTTTAACTAAGCCTACCATTAATAAAACAAAGCTGTTAACAGTAAAAGGGAGGTGGAGCTTCTATTTTTTTTTCTTTCTTTTTGCAGATAACTGGTTTTAATTCATGAGTGAAAAATGTAGGAAACTAGAAAAGCTCTCAAAGCTCTCAATTTAGTTTTCTACTTCTGTCTCGTTTATGTCACTGAGATGAAAATTGTCACAGGAAAAAAGCTGGTTATTTTATTTTTACTCTGTGAACTCTGAATATAGATACAACTTCTGTTCATAGAGTACAGAAACTGCAGACGAAGGAACTCAGAAAGGCACATTATACTGATGCTGCGGCAGATGGCAACTCCTGAAAGCCTGGGGGCATGGGAGAATATTGAATCTAACTCAAAATGCATTTACTCAGATTCTTGTTATAGGGGTTCTGCAACCTGTTTGTAGTCCGTGTTGCTGCTGTCGCTTGTTCGCGAGAGCCGAGGAGTGTAAGAGGTTGAGGAAGCGCGTGCCCTTGCTCTGAAAAGGAGCAGGGGCAGCAGGCAGCATGGCTTAGCTTCTCCTGACCGCTCTTTGCAGTAATTGGAAGGAAAGAAGTGGCAGAACCAGCGTGCCCATTCTCAGCAGCCTCGCTGACAAGTTCCAGGGACACCTCAGCAGTGAGGGATTTTCAGCTTTGATTCCTTAATGATGAGTGCCTTACCAGCGGCGGTGCTGCAGGGATCAATAGTGCGGCCGCCTGGACTCCAGGTGCGGGTCAGCCGTCTTTTGGCTGCAGTTCTTCACAAACTGTCCTCCCAGTTACTGTATTACAAAGTACAAAAAACATTCATCAGGAAATATGACAGGTTCCTGTAGCTTGCCTGCTTTATTGGCTTAATGTTATTTGACTCACCATTTCCTTTCGTAGAGGTGTTTTCTGTTTGTGGGACACTATTTTTACATGCCTTACTGGTTTCAAGCAACATTGCTGGACTGCTCCTACCAAATAGTTGTTAATTATATTTACTATTTTATTTCTTGTTGTATATATATGACAATAGGTGCCAAAAAGTGATCAGGTTGCAAATCTATTTGACATCACATATGTTTAATAAAATGTCGAAGTCCTCTTTCAATCATTTAATAGGTGCACACTAATAAACTTAACTTTTGTGGGCTTCCTCAGTATTCGTAATAGACTTACTGTGAAGTATTCTGAAAGGTGTTGTCTTAAAGCTGTAAGTTTTCTGCTAAATATCTGGATAAGGCAAAGACAGTCAAATTTTGTGTCATGTTTTTATGGCTTTCCACATATATGCGCTTCCTTCCGCTTTTCCTCACTTTTATTAATTTTGCTGGATCAATAGCTTTTATTCACATTTTCTAATGTTTTAGCTTATTGAAGTGTTTGGTCACAGAAGAAGGTATTTAAGTATTAAAGCAGGAAGTAATGTGCATATGTTACATTGCCAGTGTCCAAATAAATTTTAAAAAATTGTAATTCTTTTTAGCAATTAAAAATAAGTATTTCATAAGTATGCAATGTACCTTTTCCATGTTTTCCAACCCCTTTTTTGCATAATGTGCTTTCTCCGCTCTCTTCTCAGTTACACTATTGAAAAAGAAGCAACAGTACAGGAATTTCAAGAAGATAGTTGGAAAATGTAAAATTTGTTTAGTCTGTATTTCCTTTTATTGAGTAATTTGTCATGCTCACTTTTATTTATGGCAAATGATTTAGCATTACGTGGATAATACTAACGAAGGTGTAGTCTTCTAGAGTTTGACTAGATGAAGGGTATTTGAAGAGGGAGGTTTAGTTCTGCTTTTCCCTTTCTGATAGCATTGTAGCACCTCACATAGAAAAGTAGGGACTGCCAGACCAAGTCAACCCAGGGATTTCTCTAGTCTCATATGCTGCCCTTGGCAGCGACAAACAGGTTAGGAGGCGGGACAGATGACATAATTCACCTAGGAGTTTACTTTTATGGTATGAAGAAAATGTTATTAATAATATTCATGCTGTACTTTGGGCAGAGGGATTCTACTTATACCTTGAAGCAATAGATTTAATTACTCTTACATCACTGTCTTTGCTTACAAACCTGCCACTGTTGTTTATTATCAGAAAATTATCCAGCCCTTTTAAAAAGCAGCTTTAATACTTGTCTCAGTGAGTTTTCACAGCAGTAACTCCATAAATTAATTAAACCCTGCCTTAGAAAAGTGGCTCCTTTTTGCAGTTGAAAGTTTAGTATAATTTCATAGAAGCAGATTTTTCATATTCAGGGAATAAAGTTCAAAAGAAATTGGATAAATTTTACTATACCTTTCATTATTTTATTACACTTTTTCCCAACTGATAAATTGATTGGCTGATTTAATATAAAATGTGGGCTTCCTCCTCCCATACCCCACAATCCCTTACCTTCTTTTGGACCACTTCAGTCAAAATTTAAATATATGTTAGAATAACATTATAAGAAGTGTTAGTAATCTTATGTTCTGTCTTCAGTAGCTCTGTTACTGATAGTAAATTTATGATCTGTCAGAAGTACGTTCCTCTGAAGCTACAACTTTAAACTTCAGTGAAATTTAGCAAACTAATTACAAATTAGCTTTGTTAAATATATCCTGTTCACAGATGTCAAAATTTTCAAGTTGTATGGTGGTTTTATTTGGTTTTCTTACGTTAGTATTCATTTCTTATTTGTGAGGCAAGGTGTAGATTATATCTGATAGCTGTTTGACGTTCCTGACATTAATTATAATGCATGTTATATAATATTTGCACATTAAAGATGGAAGGGAAGGGCAATATTGCTTTTTATGACAGTGACATATAAAACAGTTATAGTTATATATAGTGAAGGAATGTAGTTTGTAATTAGATCCGCAAAGATAAATTTAAGTCCAAACCACAACTGAATCCAAAACACAGCAATGCAAAGAAATTAGTTTCAGCTGCATCAGTCCCTTCATCTGACTCTTCATGCAGTTGAAAATGTATTGATCCTGGCATAAAAGGGGGGTGATGGTCTGGGCACCACAAGTGGTTGAGGAATGAGCATGAGAGTACAGGAACATTCACTCTAGATTTATGGTCACTTAATTCAAAATGTAATTATGGTCTAAATAAATCTATATGTCTTTCTAAAATTTTATAGTTCCTGTATAAAAAGGCCTAATGTTAAATAATGTAGCATGTCAAGATGACTGTCTTCTGGTATTTAATTCTCTTAATTACTATTACACTTTTATGTCCTTAATGTTTTCTCCAGTACTCTGAACTGCATGTTTTTAAATTACCTGGGATTATTGTTACTATAGTTTTTCATGGACTTTTGATGACTCTGCACTGGCTCTGACATTAAGCTTGAAGAAGACCTTCATCTGTCTGTCTTGCATATAATTGTATATTTATAAATGACCCCGTACTCCTCAGTGGCAGTTGCTTTACTGCTTTCAGAGATCTAGAATAACAAATAATTTTCTATACTTGAATGAACTATGCAGCTTTTAAAAACGTAATTCTTGATAAAGTTACATGCTGCTTCTCAATACACCACTGAATTTTAGGGTGAAAGTATGAAATTGCATGTGGCAGTTTAGGGAGTAAAATCATGGCATTGACAGCCAGTGATCACCTTACTGGAAATTTCCTTTTAGTTGTATTGATCCTCAACATATAGATGTGAACAACAGGTGAACCATGCATAATACCCACAAAGAGCCAGAGAATTTTACAGTTCCTTGCTCTGTTCTTACGATACTTTTTCTTTTTCTTTTTTTTTTCTTTCTTACTAGATGAACTTCATGAGCTAGCTGTTTGCTATGACAGTATTGGTTGCATACTGATTGCTGGATCTTATTATATGAGTTAGCAAGTCTTTGAAGAAAGTTTATATTCGTTGTGCATACTCTCACTGATAAATTTTTTTGGTTAGTTTATTTTGTCAATGATTTACATTGTGCAACAATCATTAATCTCGCCTGATAAGTATATATAATAATATATACATGTGACTACTGGTAATTGCTGCATTAGAGGATGCTGCAAAATGCAATTCCATCTAGCCAAGGTTGATATCAGATTATACAGATCATCCTAGGCCTATTCCCTTTTTCCGTTTATTTTTCCTCAATCACTATTATTTTCTTTCAGTAATCTAATGGTATAATTATTGCTTGATTCATAGTCTACTAAAGTCAATCAAAATATTAATCATATTCAGGTTACTGAGATTTGCCCAAACAGCACAGCCTTGTTTTCCTCCCTTAAAACACCAAACCAAAAACCCCAAAAAACTTAACAGTGTTCATTTCTGTTGTCTGCAGAACAAGACATGGCACTACAGTATTTTCTTTGCGTATTTACTTTTTAAATGTAAAATTTGACCATGTGTTGTACAAAGTACAATTTTACAAATCTGTTAATAAAATACCCAATCATTCTAACTAAACTTGCAACCAGACACTATTTTTGCTTTCCAGTGGTACTGGCTTTAATCATCTGATAGTCTGATTGTGTTCTTCCTGTGCTTTCCCAGATGTAATGGAATTTAAAAATCATACACCATGGGAATTATAGAAACAGTGAGAGAGCTTGCAGAAAGAGACCTTACTGAATATGAATACAAGTATCAGAATGTAGCATGGTGTAATTAAAACCTTTTTTAACATTAAAGCTTTTTTTTTTTTTTCATTTTAATGATACTTTGGTCTGGTGTCAAGACAGCATTTATTGTATTTAAAAAATAATGAAGGAATGGGAAAGTCACCTTTGCCATGGTGAAAGCATAACCAAACATCTCTGAAACACAACTAGTCAAAACAGCACTGTAAAAATGTTCATTTTTGACACTCTTGCAGCTCATCAATCCAAATTATTGTTTTCCTTTAAATAATTCTAACATACAGGTCCTTTGCTATTGTTTAGTTGTAAATCTAATAATATGATTGGAATTGCTCAATAATCTTCTGTCTCAAGCTTTTCTTCATTTCTGATTCATTGTGCCTATTATTAAACCCAGCTGTTGATGTTTTTGAACAAACTGATTTCTGAATTAACTCTGCATTGTGTTCTATAATAATGCCACTTCTGAATTATCATGGGCTGCTCCCAATTTACTTTTAGATAATTAAAGGCTGTCTTTATTTCTATCCAAGTTGCCTGTTTTATTTCCCAGAACACAAGGATGTCATTTCATTCGTGCTGCTCTAGGGGTCTGAAGTTGATAATCATTTTTCTACATCTGCCCTCATCAGTGTCATCTTCCAATATATGATGTTCCAGCGTTATTCCTTGGCTTTACTCATTAACATTCACAGTGTTGGTGCTGTGTTGTGCTAGTCTGCCACAAGCCATTCCCTATTGTTTTCCTGAGAAGTCTGTACCTTCGTGCTGTGGAGTAGCCCTGCTTTCTAGCGTACATTCCTCCTCCTTTTATTACCCTTTATTCATGTAAACTCTTTCCATATCAAAATCAGCGATACCTTAAAATCAAACATTCTCTAAATATTTAAATAAGTTGTATATGATTGAATATAAACATCAATAGGATCATCACAGTGTATCTCATATGTGGTGCATATACTAATTACTAAATTAAGGACTTTAAAATTAAGACCTCAATATAATACATTCTAGATAACAATATCAGGGGGTTCTGTAAGCAAGCTGATATATTGTTGTTTTAAATAAGCCAAACAACTAGAACCAGACAAACCCAAAGGAACAGCAGCCCAGATGTACTTCAGATGAAAAGACTGACCTGTGACATGCATCATTATAGGGTCTTACATAATATCTGACTTCCTTCTTTCACCAGCTCATGTCATTGCTAAACACAGTAGGAAGACTTCCTAAAAAAAAAAAAAAAAAAAAAGGGGGAAACAATAAGAGTTTAACAGCAGTAACCCCCATAATAATTAAAAAGAATTATCTTTTTTATCCACACTTAGGTTCATAAGAAGAGGTAATTTAAGCACTTAATAGACTTTTTAATCTTGGTGTTAACCCCAATTCATGAGAGTAGTGTTTATTTCCCCTTGGCATAAACAAGAATTTTAATTTGTCCTGCTGCTTTTTTTCTTCCCAAGGTGAAATATCTGAGACTTCTTCCACATTTAATAATTGAGACCTTTATGGACTGGTTTTTTTGCCTTTGTTATTTTTCGAGGGACGGCTTGTGGTACTTCTAACTATAGTAGTAAAGCTGGACAATGGACATGGCAAAGACTGATCTTCACTTTACTAATAAACAGGGTTAATTATATAGGGAGATAATTTGATATACAAGACGTGCAGGTATTTGCTCAAAGATGTAGTAGCAAGTTCTTCCGGGTTAACATTGCCTTCGCAGAGCAACTACTTTTACGTGCTTGCTGTCATGTTACTGCGTACAAGTGAAATCTGCACTGGAGGCAGTGTATTAAGCTTCTCTTTGCTTCATGACTTTATATGTAGGAATTTTCCGTGTTATTCCTCAAGAGGCAGCACTGTTAGGATGCTGTGTAAAATTTTCAGACAAGTGCTGAGGTACTCTTAACAAAAAATGTGTCTTATTTATGATGTGTCAAATTACTGTTCTGAGAGTAGACCTTTTAGGTTGCATTCAGCCTTTAATTTGACTGAATTTAAATAGCGTAAAACGCCTTTTAGTTGGAACTTGGCTTGCATATTATATCTCTCATTTCAATGAAAAACATTCAGATGCAAATACGGTTTGTTTGGACTGAGTACAAATGCCACTATCATGACTGATGAAGGCTTTTGATCACACATCTACAAACTGAAACCTTAAAAAGGAAGAGGCTATTTGGACTGGCATCTGCAGTGCCATGAATTATTTAGTTCCCATTATTCATAAATCTCTTTGAAGAGAAGGCTTATGAGGTTTTTAAGGAGGAGTAGTCATAGTTGTGTTGCCAATTTCTATTTATGCTGTGACTGACTGCATGTGCAAACTTCTAAACTGCAAGAGTTGTACTGAATATGAAAGAGGTGCATGTACAAACTCCTCAGGAGTGGCCCTGAAATGTTTGTTTGGTTTCCTAGGATAAGAACGGGGATGCCTCTGTTGTTGCCATCTGCCTTGGCATGCTCCAAGAGGTGGGCAAGGCAAGAACATGTTGGTATAATTTGGTGAGCTACCCAGTTAGCTGCTAGGGTCCTGGTTGAATCTCACAGAGCACATGTTCACAGCTGGAGTTTGCTCTGCTGCTCCGTCACTGAACTACAAATCTCTTTTGGCTGTGCTGCGCTGGCAAAACAAAAATAGCAACATCACCTTCCTTTTTGCATTCTTTCACTGAGAATACTTTATTGTACAATGTTTTTACTACAAAAAGGTGACATTTCAAAACATTTCCTCTATTTCCAGCAATGATTCAAGCTAAACGCTGTATATAAACACTATTCTGCTGTAAAGGGGGTTTGTGTGCTTGTTTAGTTTGTTGTAATTGTGTAATAATGTTGTCTAGAAGATGCATGTTGGCAGAGGTGTCAAGGAATGAGTTAGAAATACCCAATAGTAACTTCTTCATCTGTCTTGCAGGCTTCTTTAGTGTTTGGTCTTTTGGTCTTTTTCCTTTTTTTTTTTTTTCCTTCTCTTCTCCCTGGGAGGATTTCGGTTTGCATTAATGAGGGATACCATGGGTAGTTATTTGTCTGGGATATGTTCTTCATATGAAACATCTTCAGGATGTTTTCAAACTCACACTATGAATCAAAATACTATAAAGACTCAATATGCAGTTGTTGTACCGTTCAGAAATGTACTGGGTTCACAAAGCATTTCTTTACTGTAACACATTTTTCATCATAGAAGTCCTAATAATATTTTACTTCAGAAGTCGTAATTAAGAGGATTACTCCAAGAATTTCAACATTTCCTTTAAAAAGTCACTCAGACTATACTTGGTTCCTTTAATTTCCTAAAAAAATATTATTCTAAAATTTCTCAAAAGGATTCCACGAAAGTGTTTTCATCTTTCATTTTTCAATTGACTGTACATGTTACTCTAATTTGATTTCATTCATCGTTCATATGTACCAAAATGCATTACACTTTACAGGCAGTAATGTGTGTGTGGACACACACACTTTTATAAGTTATATAGTATATCATTCATACCAATATCTCACACATAAATTGCTTTCATAGGAGATTTTTTCATAGAATATAATAATGGATGTTATCTATTGTATAGTGATGTTACATATTTTATAATTACCATAATTAGTAAGTTTCTATAACAGAATATGGTTATCTTAGATGTACAAATATATATCTTAAATTTATATATAAATAGTTATACATTCATATTCTTTTAAGTTCTGGGAGTGTTTTCACTGATGTGAAGGGAAAAAGAAACATGAGAACTGAGAAGTGCAAGAAGCACCCTTATTTGCTTATTCCTTACGTGTAAGAAGGGAGTTTGTTTATATAAAGTGAGTAATGTAACAACTTTGTGGCAGTGTTGGAACGCGCACAGGCGGAGACCATTGTAATGATAGTAAACAAGCAATTTTTAGTAAGTTGAAAACTTTCTTGTTGTGTTACTATGTTAAGTATGAATTTACAGTTACTGTAGAGGTTAAGTCATTCTTCGTGTATACTGTATCTCTTACTGCTTTAGAAATACTTTCTCAATCTTGAAATGCTGAAAATACAGATGACTGGACTTCAAAATTTTGAGATTTCTGTAGTAGTATGTTTCATATACATTTGTTTCTCTGAGTTTTGTGATCTGGATCTTAGAATTTAATTGTCTTCCCTTCTTTCCACTTAATCTTGGCTTTTTTTGTTTTGTTCTTTTTTTCCCCCCTCTTTTCTCTCATTTCATCTTTTTTATTTCCCTGGTTTTTAGTTTTTCTTCTTGACTCTGAAGATCTTTTTCTTTTGTCTTCTATTGTTTTTTAATTCATCTCAATTTATTAACTTGCTACATCTCCTAGACTCAGTTTTTAAAGATCCTGTGCTGTCTACAAGCTGTGATGCTTCACTCTTTTAATTTTCATTCTACCAAAGCAGAAGAACTTGCAGGATGTTGTTTTTCTCACTTCGGTCCTTTCTAGCGTCACTCATTTGGTGCTTTCTCTGCAGTGGACCATGTGCCGTCATTAGTGAGTCTGCTTGCCAGGTGCATATGCTGACTATACTGTGACTGCGTACACACACCCTGATGAAGATGTTCTCTAATAAGTCCTTATTTTGATGACTCATAGACAGAACTGAGCAGTTGATGAAATGCATCTGGTCTATTTTGGAACCAATGCCAACACGTACACTAAAGACCAGGAGAGAAGGGTGTATAATGAAAGGCTCCGATACAGAACAAAGCTGTGACAACCATGTCAACAGCTCATGTCAGCAGCCTGTGGATGTTCTTGAACTGGCAAATTGTGAGCCACCCCTTTTGAATCTAATGCAGATGAAATGCAAGCTGAAGGGAGTTTAAATAGAAATGTAATTTTCTGACATTAATTGCTGACCACCTAAGCAGAGCTTCTCAGCCCATGAGCTTAGTCCCCAGTGTTAAAAATCACTTTGTTTTTTCTTGCTGCAAAAAGCTTCCAGATTACATATTCCCTTACAGACACTGCTTCCAGCTTTTTTAATACCAACATTTTAGACGTATTATTGCATATAGTAACCTGAGAGTGATATGGAGAGCCGGGACTACCGACAGCTGCTGTAAATGTAGATCAACTCTTAAATGAATCTTGCCTACAAACAATTTCAGTAGAATGGCATTATAATTAAAGGAGGAATAGCAATGTTTTTAATGCTCAGATCAAACAAAATTGCAACTCAAGTTGCAATTAAGAGTATCATATTTGAACATATTTGAACAATTATGGCTTCTTCAAAACTATTTTTTTAATTTCTTTAAGTTTTTTAAGATTTTGAATTTAATATTACTTTTTCTGCCTGAAAAGCCTAATGGCTGTCTTATGAGTTTTCAAATTCTGAATATTCAGGCATATGCTTGTAGGTTCTGCATATTCGTTTCTGCAGTCTCATTCTAATAGAGCATGATCAGCATATATTTCTTTATACAAAAAGGGGTGAGGGGTGCATGTAAGTTCTTAAGTCTGGAATTGTGAGTTGTTTGAGTTTGTGAATTTTCAGCTATGTTTCTTGTAACTATGGGGAAGATGTAGAATGGCTGACAAATTTTACTGCATTCGTTTGTATATGCAACACATGTATACATTTAAAACCAGACAGGGAGATTAGAACTACATACAGGAAATGAAATGGTTTTTAATATGACTAGTCAATTGTGAATTTAATGCAGATAGGTAAAATTTCAAACATGCAATGAAACGTGGTGTGAGGTCAAAAATATCTATAGTAAGGATGAAATTTATCTTTGGACAGTGCACCTCTGTAAAAATAATCTGTCATTTAAATGTCTCATCCAAGCTACAAAAATATGTCTTGCTCAATAAGTATTGCCAAGGCAACCTTTCACCCTAACAGCAATAGTAAGCATCAAATTTTATATTAGCTGACAAAATTGAGTGGCAGTGAGTCTTTTCTATTTCTGACACTGAAGCAGAGTCCTTTTTTGTGAAGTTAGATGTAAAGAACAAGATAGTACTTAGCCTTATGTTTTAATATGATTATGAATAGCAGATGATAAATTCTTGGTCAAATACTTGAACTTTAGATATAGTATGCAGTCTTAATTGTTTACTTACATTTTACTCATGTTTCTTGAACTGTCAGAAAAATGTAGAAAAATGGCAGTAAATCACATTAAAAAAAAAAAGCAGGAGTTCTTTTTTTGATATTACTTCACTAACAGCAATATGATCATGTTGAAATATTCACCCTCAGTTCCACATCATCCAAACTGGGTGCAGATGCAATGAATAATTCATATGGAAAGCAATGTGTCTGTCTGCCTTGTTTTGAAGAAGCAATAATGAAGTATGTGTTTGAAACCAGCTTGTTTGAGTGTGGTTAGTACTACTTTAGCATAAGTTTTATTTTGTTCTCTAGGGGTCTTAAAAAACCGCCATGATTGATTTGCTATTACACCTTCACCACTTTACTCATAAAGACATAAATTACATTTTTAGATTTTGATTACTGTATAGATAAGGTTAAAGTTTTTAATTTGCTTTGATAAATGAAAAATTGCTGAGCAAATTGGTTTCATTACTCTTCAGAAATTAAGGCAAATTTTAATATGTATAATATTATGCATTTTTAATTAATAGAATTTTCATCAAATTATCATCACATATAAATAGCTATTTTCAGGAGTAATGCATACAGTTCCTCAATTTGGAAGGTATTTTAATGTCTCTAAATTATTCTGTAAGGTAAGGCTCACTACTTCCAAAGGAGCCATGTTCTAGAATATTGAAACTTACTCTCCAGGTCTCAGGAGGAATGGCTATAATGTGTCAGGTCAAGACAAGGGTTAAACTTTCCAGTGTATTTCTTGACGTGTCACCTGCAGTGATTTTAAGTGGTGGTGAAGAAAATTATGTGCAGAATTTTTAATGGCTGAATAAAATCATCACTGAAAAGTCACTATCTGAAATTCCCATTCTCCAACTGGAAAAGAGTTTAGATTTAGCACATATTTACTGACATCCATGTAAATTTATGAAAATCCTGTTGATTGAGCTCTGCACTTCACTTATTATGGTATTGTTTCACCAGTCTTGCCAGGTACCCAAGTCTGCCTTCTGATATCTCAAAAAAGCCTAAATTGATAATTTATTAATTTTTTTTGGTGGTGTGTGGGAATCTTACTTTTCTGTTCAAGGTTTTAATTCTCTGTCCTTTAAGTTATGTGCTTGTTTCCACATGCTTCAATTGCTGTCCCAGTGGCCTTTAATACGCACCTTAACCTTATTCAGAAATCATTTCATACAGGAGGTCTGTTTTTGAAGTGATGTAATACTTTTTATACAGGTGTATACTTTATGCAGACATCCCATGGGCTATGATATTTAGTAAATAAAAAAAAAAAAAAAAAAAGGGAAGGGGGGAAGGGAAGGAGGAGTAACCGTGCGATGAAAGCCAGTTGCCTTCTCAAAACATTCTTAGGGTTTGCAGTAGATTAATTAGTTGAATGTAGAAGTAACATAAGGAGAACTCTAGCTGTTTGCCTGCCTACCTAGGTCCTTGGTTTTGATTATAATGTTTCTGATTTCATCGTGGTTGTATAGGGCTTATTTTCAAAAAGGAGAACACATAAAGCTTTGTGGGTTATCAGATCTGTGGAGTGTGAATGGTAATTAATGTATATAAGCATCATAGACTCAGAAAATGTGTTTGTAATAATGTAGGAGAGCATCTATATTAACAAACAAACAAAACCCCAAAACCTACCATGAGACCTGAATGTCACAGGTTGCTCTTGGGTTTAGCAACATGGACGAGGCACAGTTTCAGGTGTTTTACATGCACTGATCTGCAGATGTGAGAAGAAATGTAAGCTCACTGCTTACAGCTGATTGTGCCCAGTCAGGTATGTGATGACAGCCAAGCTGTGCCTAAGCAGTTTGCTAAGTGTATCCAAGCAGGACATTTTCCTTTCGACTCGTTCTGGAGACCTGACATAAACAGGGAAGCTGGGCAATTGTGTGTATGCGCATTTTGCATGACAAACAATTTTGATAGGTTGTCTGAGTTGCTGATTGAATGTCAAAGATTTTCAAATATTTGGTTTAAGTTTTGAAATACCTGTTAAAAGAGATCTTGAGGGCAGAACTGAGTACTTGTATCTCTGCCTGACAGAACCACACTTACAGACTCGTGGAGTTCATCATTCCACTACTTTGGAGTTGCTTTTATACACCCTTTTTAAAACATTCTATTACCTTGATAAATAAATATAAAAATTGCATTTACTCCTGTTTGCAAACTGTATTATTTATTTGCAAATTAAATTTGTGTGATGTTTATGGAATCCCAGCAAATTATGAAATTGCTTACTTGCAACTTGTGTTGCTTGATGTGTCCAGCTCTAGTATAACATGCATAAAGTTGGCATTTTGGGACAGGCAAATCATGTTGTCTGGATGTCTTTAAAAGGAGCCTTTAGGGCATGACTATACTCATCTTCTAGTTTCGCTATACACAAATAATACTGTTATCTGTTTCCAGCTGCTAATTTGAATCAGCTACAGCTGGAATCCTGAACTCTAGTGATGTTTAGATTATAAAATGCTTCTGCTGATCTCCATCATGCCAGTTATAATGAGTATCGAGAACAAAATTACTATATTTATAGTCTACTTTTCAAAAATAGAATGAAGCTGTATGTTCTTCAATACCTTGTGATTAGTATGGCATAATAAAAGTCATTGCATGTGATAATCTAGTCACAGTTTTAAAATATTTAATGTTTTTAGCAGCATATTAGGAAGTTTGAAAGATGCTTACAGTCATTTCAGCTTTTCCATTCCAGTATATGAATTGCTTCTCATTATCTGGGTTCAGTAATTACTATTTTGCAAATCTGTATTCTGTTGGGTTAGAAAGAAAAGATTCTGAACACCAGAAAATATTCTGTCATTACCTGACATTGAATTGTAGAGCGATATTGCTGGGGGAAAACCAAAACACTGAAGTCTGTGCTCTTTCACCACATTTTCTTTCATTTACATTTTCTGTAAAACAGAATTTAATAGAGTTTCTAGAGTTTCTGCGTATACAGAAAAGTCTGCTTTAAAAACAACTTCTGTAAATGTTACTTTTTTTCTCACAGAGCACAGTAAAAAACATACAGCAGCTGCTGTTTTGATTTTTTGTTTATCATTTAGTAACGGAAGAGCCCACTATTATTGCCCAGGATGTATGGTCAGTTTGTATATTTGCTAGATGCAGTAGTATATAGTACTGGTTTGTCATTTCAATCAGCATATTAGTTTATGTAGTATGTTTGTCTTGCTTACAGGTTTTACAGTGTTTGTGTAGGAGGGACATGAGGTACAATGGATTAGTTTGGTTTTGTTTAGCAACAAGTTGCTTTTTGGTTTTTTTTGCTAATTATGGGCTGAATGTAAAAACGCTGAACACAGTCGAATTCCTTTACGTCTTTGTTAATCTTGCATTTGAACATCTGCTACTGCTGTCAGGAATTGTTATATTCAATAGAGTATCAAATATGTAAAAATACTGTGGTACAGTATGTATATCTGAAATAGGTTTGTATTTCATAGATTAAGAGCCAAGTTAGTATTTATTCATGGAATTAGACGACTGGGTTATTTTTCAAGATGGGGAAGAAACTTGAAAGCAGCAGAATCTTCTAAAGACAGGAGTGAAGCCTGATATTTAGAAATTATAAAATAAATATGTGAAAGTGAAATAGTCAATAGGCAGGTGTACAACAATATGGAAAGGAGGACTAAGGGATCATTGCGGAACACAATGTGATGCTGTTCTCTTAGAGGCAATTGCTCTTTTGCAGTGCGCAGCCAAAGAGCTAGGTGGAAGGCATCATAAGTATTTATTCCACTTTGCCCTAGTGCCACTTCAGCTGGATATCTTGCCTGATTTTAAAACAATGTAAATGAATTGTAAAAAATTCATGGGGCAAAAAAAAAAAAAGGAAAGACAGTAAAAAGGAAGTTGAAAAGCATATGTTAAGAAAGTGGAAGAACATGATTGTTTAGGCACGCAGGAGAAATCTTAAGTCTTCAAATTTGCAAAGGGTTACGTTGAAGGGGTATGTGTTCTGTTGTTATTTATACTCATGAAAGGTATGAGAAGGGTTAAGTAATTGGGCTAGTTTCTTACATATTATGGTTAGGTTATATGTCAGGAAATCAATTTGCCATTGAGAGGAAAACTATGCACTAAAACAGATTACCTGGACAGCTTTTGGAATCCCTGTCACCAAAGGTTTTCACAATATGTTAAGCAATCTGTTAAAAGAAATCCAAACATAACTCATGCTGCTTCAAACCCAGAGGATGCAGTAGCTGGACTATTCACAAGCCTTCTGTATTTGCATTTTTGTCCCCTTTTCAGTTGTTTCTTCAACAGTTCATTGTATGTTCCAAAAGGAAAAATTATTACAAATAACCATATACGTAATCCCTAGTATACAGCACATATTAAATACATACCATATTTATACCCATTAATGTTATAGTTGCAATAAAAGAAATGAATCAAATCTTTGTCGTTGCAGAATCACATATTATTTTGCATACCACTTCACTTGTATTTTTTCTCCTAAACCCTGAGGGAAAAATGTATTAAACGAATGAAAAAGCTTCTTGTTTTTTCAAAGATTGAACGATTATGTTAGTAAGTGAAATGTGTCTCTTTCTGAGGGAAGTTACCTGATGTCATTTTAGGAACTTATGTCATAGATAGAATGATGCAAATGTATAATAAATAATAGAAGTTTGCATGTTTTAACTCCATATAATTCCATATGCATGACTGCACAGACCTTTAGTGGTTATACAAATAAAGAGATGAAGACTTATCTAGGAATATATGCATTCTAATTATATCTGCAAATGCTACTAACTAGTACTGTAGAAATCTCCATGAGAAGAGTGTGCAGAACTTAGGGGCAAAGAAGAATATTCACTACAAAATGCAAAGGCATATCAATAAAGGCAATCAAACGAGAGGTCAAAAAATCAGAAGTAAACAAATTTAGCTATGAAGGTGTAATTAGGGTTTTTTTAATGGTATCCTAATCTAAAAGAACCTCCCAGGGTCCCATGTTTCTCTGTCATCTTTTGGCCTCTCCACGACTAGGCAGCAATATCTTCCTGAATGCAGGAGTCTCAAAGTCCCACCAAGAATTTCAGGTGACGGCGGTGGTTTCTTTCTTCTTCAGTGGCTTTTGGAAAATGCTGTTGTTGAAAAGGCGGTGGTAGAGCATGCTGTGTTACGGTACATACTGGGACCTTTGCTTTGAATGGGTCTCTGCGTGTGAGAGCCTAATAATTTGCATTATACTGTGGAGAACATGATCCTGCTAAGCCTTCTGTCACACAGAGGAGCTTTCTCTAACTAATTCCAGTTAGAGAATCAGAGCTGGCATTTAGGTGACCTAAATGACCAGTGATAATACATCGGTTTATCCAAAGGGAAAAAAAGGGAAAAAAAAAAAAAAAAAAAAAAAAAGCTGTAGTTATCATCATCATCAAATTAAAAAAAAAATAATCCAAATTTAGGTAGTGTAAAAATAACTCCATTTCTTTTGTGAATTGGCAATCTGCATTATATGTTGGGAGTGTTGGGGAGGGAGGTTTGTTTGGGGTTTTTTTAATGTATGTTTTTTCTCTGATAATTTTTAGTATTGCTTGATTGCTAAAGTTTTTAAGACTGGAGTAAAAGTACAGATGAATAAATATGTCCATCATATGCATTGTTGATATCTTAATGTATTACTGAAGATGAGAGGACCTCTGGATTTCCTGGAACTGTAGGTTTCTGTATTCAGGAGAAAATCAATGCAATGTACTTCATAATTGTGACTTTCATCTTGTTTCTTTTCTTGAAAAGAGCTATTTAGTCATTATAACATTTAGATATTTTGCTGGTTTTTCCTCTAGCTGTGTTCTTAGTACCTGTAATAGGTGAAATGAGAACAAAACACTGACCTCAAACCTTTCACTTTTATTCTTTTTCTTTCTCCTTATTTTGTGAAGTAAAAGGTTAGGTAAGCTGGACATCTGGGGGAAATACTTTTCCCCCTTTTTTATCTTTATTGAGCTATTGAAGTAATTGGAAGGACATGTTTTTTTCCAAAGACAAAAGACAAAACCCCAAATCGAATAATAAATCACATATACGAGAAAAATAAAATAAATGCTATATCAAATCTGTCTAAAAATGTCCGCAAAATTGAACAGCATAGAGACAGCTGAGTGGTGGAGAAAATATTGAACAAGTTGGAGCCACCATTTATCAAAGAATGTAATTTAACAATTGTTGGCGTATAAAAAGCAAGAAGTCAGAAAGATATATCACAGAAAAATAAAGCACAATGTATTATTGATATTTGAGAGAAAGGGTGTATTAGAGCTTTTGAAATTTGAATCCAGCTTTTTACATTCAGGCAATGATTTTTTTAAAAACATTGTTTCAGCAAAACAGCTACAGCTGAAATGCTTTTCTGGTGTTAAAATGCCCTAGAAACGTAAGTTCTGTGAAAATTAACTGCCACGATTCAGGACTTGGCACAATTTTCCTCCCCTTTCCTGATCCCTCGGGGTGGACTCTCCCGAGATTTCTGACCGTGACTTTTTGCTGCTCTGTGATCCCCTCACTCCCAGACCTTTCCTTACTAGCCAACTTTTTTTTTTTTTTCATATGCTGTGACCAGAAGAGCCTTCAGAAAAATAAAATGTTTTTTAATCTTGATAGAACTAAGGATTACTAGAAGAGAGTTGTTGATATTTTTTGTTGTTGTTTGTTTCTCAATCTTACCTAGAAATCTAGTGGCTCTGTCATACTTTTCAGCCTGACTTTTGAGAATATGGTGTTTCTTCGCTCTTTGTCTTTACTCTCTGGTCTTTGAAATCTTCCTTAAATTCCAGCAAAGGTCACTGTTCACACTTTTCTGTAGTATGCCTCCTTATCCAAAATCAATTTCCTAAGAAAGGCAAGGCAGAGTAACGAAAGAAAAATGCCCTTGTAAATGTGTTCTCTGTTTTTAAAGAAATCCTTGAACATGGGGAAATACCAGTAGTCATTGTCTTTCCTTTTTACCAGTTTCCCAACTGGCTTGTTAATTTAGCCAAGTAAAGTAAGTGCCAGCCAAATACAGTAAATTCTCATTTTCATGTTACATTGTACCCATAAATAATTACTGGCCAGACCAAATCCATTCTAATTGTGTTACAGACGTTTCAAATTAGTATCCTACAAGTATACTGCTTCGAGAAGAGCTTTTTGAAGAGCTTGTCTCTTCAAGCAGCAAGCAAGGAAGTCTAGGTGGGGAAAAAGAGAACATGTTATGTGAAATGCAGAGAAATCAGTTGACTTGCTGAGCACGTAAAGCAAATGTAGATCCTTTGTAATGTTGTTTGTTGAAACCCACAATTCTTTTGTAACTGACTTCTGTGGCATAAAAAGCGAAGTTATCCCATATCTGGTGCTCTAACCAAGAGATCAGCCTTCCTCTGCTAAATTTCAGTCTTGATGATGCTGATTTGAAACATTTATCTATACTTGTCTCCTCCTATGACTTTTCATTTATTAAGAAGAAGAAGAGGTGGATAAAAAATCTCAAACATATTGGATATAGGTTGAAAATTGTCTTCTCTTTACAACAGAGTGACAAGGAGACTAGAGAGGGAAGAGAAAAATTATTTCACCTTTGAGAAAAGAAACACTGGCCTCAATGATGACAATGAAAAGGAATTTTCCCTCATGCTAGGTATCAAAAAGATGGGTCATTGATGGAAACAGCTCCAGCTAGTTCCCTTCTGTAGGCAGAATTATATCTTGAAAGACCATTTTCAGCTAATTTGGCTGTTGTGCAGTTTGAACTTTACGAATTGACTTGTAATTGGACTGTGCTGTCAATGGAAAAACTTACAAGTATCAAACATGACATTTTTAAGAAGGTTACTGTCATCTAGTCCTCTATTAGTGGATTTGCAGAGAGTTATAATTGGACTAACAAGCTTAGTAACCTGTCCTACTTCCAATTATAATGTACAACCTCATTTATATCTTTTCTTTATTTACTGATACATGATAGGTAATCATTCTCTACCTAGTGCTCATGCTTCAAAATAAAGCTGTCTAATCATAGAATGGTTGGATTCTTTTACTATACATGTGTGTGTGTTATATATATATACATATATATATATATACATATATATATCTCCATACACAAAGATTATATAATTCACATATGCATATATCTGTGTGTTTATATTCTGAACAATTAAAAGTACATATTTAATTTTCATATACACACACACATATATATATTATTCTGAATGAATAATGTGATTATAAAGTCCCCTGTTGCTTTTTAATCACTGGGGGAGGGTGTGTTTCCTCCAGACCTTTCTTATGTTTATTCTGGCTCAAAGTGACAATGCATTCATGTAGATGTAATTCTCAGGACTGAAAAAGAAGGGGAAGCATAAGAAAATGAACAGGCTGATGAACTCAACGCATTCATTATCAACTTATATTTGCATGAAGGAGAAACTGTTCACTTATTACAAAATTAGAATGGCACCATTAATTTTGTTTACTACAGGAGCAATTTTTATTGCATGTAAGATTTACTGGCTGTTTTGTGGGTGAATATGTGTTGTTGAACACCCATATTTAAAGAGCTCTGCAGAAGCATCATGATTTGTTGTACCTCCACCAAAGCAGAGCTCTTCCATGGAGTACAGCTGATTTCATTCATCACGGGACTGCTTTTCTTTTTTGCTTTGTTTCCACTGCCAGGAGAATGATGACAATGCAGAATAGTACATCTGGAAATAGAGAAGGAATCAGTGAAGGAATAATAAAAAATAATAATAATAATTTAAAAAAAAAAACACAAAAAAAATCAAGGAGAAAAATCTAGAGAACTGACATTTTTTAATGCATTCATACAGTTAGAAGTTTTATTATTTCAACAATTTCTTCATGTATGGCAACTTGGCCTTTACTGCCATGCTTTTTTTACTTGTCTAAGTAGCGATCGATTGGTGAGGCATCTGACTAGGTAAGGTGAAAAAAACAAAACCAACAAAAACTGACATAGAACCTTTCGGTGTGAACAACAGAAGCAGGGAAAGCAGAAAGGGATTTTGGTCTTTCTCCTTTTTTTTTTTTTTTTTCTTCTGTCTTTTGGTCACAATTCTAGCTCCCTTTGAATTGTTCATGTAGCTCTGCCTTAGAAGGGCCAGCAGAAGAAGAATTACGGGGTTTTTTTCTGAGGTACCTTTTTTATGAAAATGATCTTAAATGAATGCCTGTTCAGAGTGCTCTTGAGAGTTTAAAGACTTGTGGGTATTATCTTCTGTGTAATTTACAGCTAACAGTGTATATAACAGTGTACAGTACAACAGTGATTCCATTTTCTCTTCAGGTTCTGATTAATATTATATTTCAGCAACATTATCTATAAGCCTCAGAAAACAGAAAGTAATGATTCTGTTGATCTGGCAGTAGGGCAGATGATAGCAGAACATTTTAAGCTATCGTTTTTGTGACCGTGTTATCCCTTTAGAACTCACAGCATTAAACGGTTGCTTCGGGAGATGCAAGAAGGCTGTAGTGTCTGTCCCTTTTTCTCTGAGTCTGAACACTGATCACTGCTTGTTAAAGTATTGTCTGCTCCTTCTGCCTTGCATGCTCCGTTACAATGCACAAACAATCCGAAGATACAGACTTCAGTGAAGGAAAACAACAACCGTATAACATAGGTTATTAATAATGGTAACAGCAGCTTAACTGATGTTTGTTTGCATGAGCTTCACAGGTGAATGGTGGTTTAAGAGATAGGAGCAAGGGAATGACGTAAGGTTTAGGTACTCCAGAATATACTTCAGAATGAAGCAAGGCAAATTGTGCTGTAAGTTTCAGAATTCACAAATCTGTGTGCATATGTTCTCACTTACTTGTGAGTAATGGTCCATGATTTTTCTGCACTTCTCGCCATGCTTTCTGAGTGTGTTTTGTGATATATTTTCTAAATTCTCAACACACATCATCTGACAGAATCATAGATCTGACTATCTCCTAGTACTGCAGTTTCTCAAATAAATAGGTCAAATAATCCTAGAAATGGTGTTTGTTAGCTTTGAATCAATAGTGATAAAGTTTCTCTGTATTCTTAACTTGCTCAATCTTCTGTCTAATCTATCTTTGTTCTCTTCTTCTTGTGCAATCTTTTCCTTGCTGCCAGTGGCTGCTACAAAGAACAAAGCTAGAGGTGAGTTTCTGCCTGCACTCTTCAATTTGCATTGCATGGTTCTGCAGCCCACATATTTTCTCACAAGGTTTTTTTCTGCTTCTCAAAATGAAGAAAGATATTTTTAGGTCTCATGGTATAAGAGATTAGGTTTTTACCATTTTGTAGTTGCCCCTAAGTGCAGACTATTTTCATTGTTTATCAGTCATCGCTACTCATACTCTATTTTGTTACTAGTTTTAATTTAGGAAGTTCTTAGGAAAAAAGATAAAACCAAATGTATTGTAGTTAGATTTCTGACTTGCATTATAGTAACGTAGGGTTATTGATGGCATTTTGATCGAAATGAAGATATTGCATCAAAGTGCTCATAAATATGTAAATGCAATTTATATTTTTTTATCTCTAGATATAGTCATAAATATCTGAACAGAGAACAATGAACAGAAGTGTCTCCTAAGCGTTCCCCATCTTTTTGCAGTAGTATAAAATGATCATCACTGTTTCTGATAGCATGCCAATATAGAGAGAGGCATCCTATAATGTCTGCAGAGATTTATGACTTCAGAGCAGCAAGGTGATTGTCACAAATCAGTGTGGCAAAGAAGTAAACCTTTCAGAACTAATCATGTAAGGTCAGTTGTGCCTTAAAACAGTTCCTGAATTTCAATGAAGCAGTGATGTAGCAAATGTAACCTGAAGGGTGTATTTTTTCTTGCATATACGTATAAATGTATGCATACATGTTTATATATACATATGTGTGCATATATATGTGAACATATATTTTCATATAAAATCATGAAAAGTTTTATTTTACTAAATTCATCTATCATTTCCGGTAGATAAAGTCGTTTGATAATTAAACATAGGATTTTAAGGCAAATGTTTATGCTTGGGTACATGCAGTGTGGACATTAAGAACTCCAGTATTCACAGTGTTCCTGAGGTTCAATTATATACATTGTCTAGCTTGAAGATGTGGAACAATAATAGTGATCAAAGAAAACACAGACAACTGATGGTGTTTATGTGTTAGAATAATTAATTCAATAACTAAAATACTGCTCAAGTTGTGGCGTTTTGTTTTTTTAAACCCTTGCATGGCTTTTTGTAAATTCTTTTTCTCAGAAACTGCATGCATTGGATGTCCTGAGTGAGGGGAGTAGATGATGAATTCACATATTCGTCTGTGCATGCTATGAAGTTTGCTTTACTCTTTTCTGTACTGCCATATACTCCTCTGTGGTGCTGTGTAACAGTGGTCAGGAGTTTAAGACTTTCATAATAAATCTAAAAAAAAAAACCAAACAACAACAAACAAAAAACCATCCACGGAAACAAACTTTAAGCACAAATAAGCATAATCTCATCAGTATTCAGCAATTACTTGATGTACTCATATATTGCCATTCACACAGAAACTGCCCTGGAGGCACAGGAATTATGAGTCAGAATTACTCATGGGCCCCACTCATCTGTGAGCACACTCTTAATTCAGAAGTGCACATTCATATTGAATAAACAGCTGAAACTATATATAGTAAACAGGGTTTGGCACCGTGATAAGAGGAAATCTCATAATCTGTAGCTATACATTATCTTTGGAGCTCTCTTGCTGAGTTGCACAGTGACTTCAGGAAGTCATCAGCTTTTCCTTTGGTGCTGAACAGCCCTGTGACAGACGTACCCGATATCTACAAGGAATTCAGTCCTGCAACGGTTCTCTTTTACCAAAAGCATAGGACCCATCTTGTAACCCCCTGTGGTAGAAGACATAAAGTAGCTGACATCTTACTGCTTTTCACATTGCTCTGTCCGAGCAGTAAAGAAGGATCTGTTCCTCCTTTTGAAGAACAGCTGGCAAGCAGTTGTCTAACACAACACTGGAAACAGCAACTCACAACCAAGAGAACGCTTTGCTGCAGAAGTTTCTTTTTGGGGATTTATCTCCCTGAAATCCAGGACTTTTAAATCTGTGCTCCTATTTATGTATCTTCAAGTTTCCTTTCTGAACGTTTGGTGTTTGTGCTGTCATTTGCAGTGAGGTGAAGTTGATGCTAATGCCTTCCCTGGGGTCTGAGGGTCACGTTATTGGGTGATACACTGTTGGACTGGACCACCTGTCTTGAAATTTTGTTTGTGCTTTGTTAGAGTGAGAAAACTGCTGCTGGTCTCCGTTGTCGTCTATAAGCAGAATATCAGAGGCCTTGTTCTCAAACATTGCATTCAGCACTGTTCCCTTAAGCATTTTCTCAGGCTGTTGGAGGGTGTTTATATTAAGTGGTGTAAAGCAACTGTTGAACTCTCTAGCTGACCCTTACTTTGTGGCACTTAGAATCAGTTTAGTTTGGAAGGTCACTTGGTCTGCAGGTCATCTGGACCTAGCCACCATGTAAGACCCACTTAGATCTCGTTGCCCAGAGCCTTCCAGTCGAATTGAAGTATCTAAGGGTCAGAGATTCCACAGTTCCAGGTTAAATTTGCGCTATCGTGGCTTTATTTTACCATAGTTTTCTGATTTCTTTTTAATACTTTCTGTTGCCTAGAAGAAAGTACATGAAAATTTTTGGTGGTGTCCTAAAAGAGCAAATACTTGGATTTTACATAGAAGGAAGGCTCTTGCTTTGGACTACCTTGGGTTGCCACAGATGCTGCCACAGAACAGTCATGTTCTGAACATAATACTTGCGACATTTTCAAGAAATCTAGTTCAGAAGGATTTGGAGGAGTAAGGGGTAAAAAATTAAACAGAAAAATGGTCATTCGTAGTGCTGAATATGGTGAAGCAAAAACCAAAGATGTCACCTGAAAATCTCAGACTGACTAGAGTGGTTTCGGTATATGAATGTTTTAAGGACTGTTCCTAAATACACCAGATGAGATTTGTTCAACTTGAGCTGTATAAATGAGCATTTCCTCTATCAAAGCACCGGTTTGAAGACCTTCTGACCTCTTAAGAAGGTTAAGAAGGGCTGTTGTGAGTTTTTGGTGACAATACTGTTGCAGATTACCTTCTGGCAGCAGTTAACACCAGTTTCCAGGCTCAGTGGTCCTGTCATAGCTGCTAATGATGTGTCAATTCTTAGTCAGCAGGTGAAAGAGAGAGGCCAAGTGTCTTCATTCAAATCTAATTAGTGGAGAAATGGAGTTCTGTGGTCCACATTTTCACTTTTCTGATACAGTCTGTGTCAGCTGGTATTAAAAAAGTTATTTCCAGAACTGCCCCACTAACCTCATGAAGTTAGGCACTTGACTTCAAAATTGAAATTGGAATTTATGATAGTTGGGGATGAGGGGGGTGGTGGTGGTGGTGGTGATTTTTTGTGGGTTGTCTTTTTTTTTGGTATTGGGAATTGTGTGGAAGAATATGATAATATCCTATTAAAAAAAAAATTAAAAGGCCAACAGCTGTTTCAGGAGGAGAAAGGAAGTTCCCCAGAAAAAAAACTTTTATTAACTGCCTGTTGGGAAGTACAACATTCCTTCTTGTTCCTAAGACTCCTGAGGCCCACAGATCACAAATGGCGAAATTCCCAAGAGTCCCAAGTCCCAAGAAGATACTTTGCAGAGGGGAAGATGTAACTGCCTTAACATTGCAGGATTTGTGCTATCCAATCTCCATAAAAATGTGGTGGATTGGTAGCTATTTTTGCCATGCTTCTTTCCCCCATTTTAGCTGTGTATGAAATTCTATTTTTAATTTCCTCAGGGAGAAATAACATTCATATCATGATCCCACTGTTTTTTATAACAAAGTGCTACTGTACCGTCCACTCAGTCTATACATACACAGCGCTTTGTTCTCTCTCCAAAACTGTTGTAAAAGCTGTAGTTCTGTGGGTTCTAGGGGATGTCCTATTGATAGGGGTTACCATCAAACTTTTTTCTGATAATGCTACACTTTTAAGTACTGTAAATGCCTTTAACACTAATTCACTTGCCTCACAAGTTTGATATTGATAGGTTGATTTTCTATAGCCCGTTGGATATCCAGGAGATTTTTGAGATGCCTCTTTTCTTGACTTGTATCCCATGTGTCCTAAAGAAATCATCATTATTTTTGCATTCCATGGAAAAGTGCTTTTTTTTCTTTTAGTCATGTCTTCTACAAATACAGAGGTATGTTTTTTATGCTTTGCTTTTAAAAGAGGAGACTGATTTTCCTTCAGAAACAGAAGATTAAATTTAAACTTTAACAACACTACTTAAAGCATACAACTGGATCTCTAATATAAATCATCATAGCAGTTGATACACCGTCTAAATGCATCTCATCCAAGAGGCAAAGATCACTCTGGACTTCATTCACTTGATTTATTTTGTTTGTTCTCATTATGTCAACAAAATTGGTATCAGCTTATTTGAAGTTTAAGTCAGGAGGGATTGTGTGAAGAATGCTGTACAAATATACTGTTACTGCCTGGATAGTTGTGCAATGACTCATGTTATCTTTTACTGAGGAATCAATTTGTTTATCAAGAATTCACTGCATCTTCATCAATGGTCATGTTCTACCCAACTGTCTCTTTGATTTTCTTACAGCATATGATAAAGTTTATTTCATTGCCCTACATAAGTGTTTGTCATCTTGGTAAATAATAGGTTTGATTCATTGCGTTGCTTTGCCTGAAAAATCAGACAAACCAGGATAAATTGTGTTGCTCAGTATTCCCTGTGTGGAAGACCTATGTTTTTGACTCTTTCGTAAATGTAACTAGCCAAGCAGATATCTCCTTTGAGGTATTATCTATCCCATATTTTCCTGAAATCAAGAAGTAACAGAGCAGCTGCCCATGTTAGGAACACGATGAAATAAATGTACACAAAGGAGACCAAATACTGCTATTTGTCGTCTTTGCATTATCTTCACAAAGTTGTGAGCTCTTCAGCTATTAACACCAGTCAGGCATTAGCTCTACTGTAACAGAGGTGCTCTGTTTTGTTTTGTTTGGGCGTTTTTTTGTGTTTGTTTATTTTTATTATTATTTTTTTATTGAGGGATACATAACTTATGGTAAAATTTACATAAATATGACACACGTTGTGGAAAAAAATACAAACTCGTGGAAGTATACAGACGTTGAAAGTGTGAATCCAATACAAAGCCATGGGAAACTCCATAACTCACAGTAGTTTGAAAGAACATTTACTTATGGTTACAAGCTTTCACCACTGAGACATGTGGAAATGAAAACCTGTCAGATTCCACCTTTAATACAAGGTCATTACAAAAAACTTGCTAAGGCTCTTGTAGTACCATAGCATGATCTGAAGCTTGATTGAAATTTTTCAGATATTTTCTAGTGCTATTGAAAAAAAAGGTGATCTTCTTTGTAAAATATTCTGCTGATATTTTTATTCAAAGTATAGTTTTTCCCTCTAATTTTCATATGTCATTGTAAGGCAGTAAAAGCACCTTTGGTATTTATAAATCATTGTACTTTTGGAGGGGAATAACAGAGCTAGTGAAGCCTTAATAACCATTCCTTTACTGTCTGTTTGGTATTTCCTCCCCTGTAGTTAAGTCACTGCTTCCAGTACATAACTTCTGAGATGCAGTGCTTTTCTGTGCTAATTAAATTATGTCCAGTGCCTAAACCTGTGACTTTGAAAGGTCTGGATATCATTCCTACATCTGCCATGGTTTTCCTCAGTGGTTTCTCATGGCACTCAAGGCCAGAGTTTTCTCATATTCGGTGTTTCTGATGGGGATGGAAGTGGTGATGAAGAACAAGATTTGATGCTTGTCTGTGACAACAATGCACAGAAAAAGAAAACCATAAGTTTGAAAATTCCCATATTAAGAGTGCAGAAGGACTGTGAAGGCATACATGAAACATTGCTAACACTTACACAGGAGCAGGTATTTGGGAAATTTATTTAGGTAGGCAATTGTTACAGTGTTCCTCCAGTTCTTCTTTTAATTTGGTGAATAGAATGTGGAATTTTCAATGTAATGGTTAGTCTCTAAATGTAAAAAAATTGTTGGGTATTTTATTTAGTTTTGTTGGGTTTGGTTGTTTGTTTTTGTTTTTTAAATCCTTCTAAATGCAGAAGTCCATGTTTGATCAAGATCATAGATTATTTCAGTTCCAGTTTTCCGTGAGATAGCATAAAACATACAATTACATTAGACTTAAAAAAAAATAAATATATATCTACTTCAGTATAATATATATGCCAGTTGTCAAAAGCAATTTGGAGAAGTAGTTCCCTGAGTGCTGAGGGTCTATTTAGAAGATTCACAGATTATATTGGTGGGCTGTTGGTTTTTTTTTCCCTTACAAACTCTAATTGATCCTTGGAGGGAGAAAGCTGTAATTATAATGATGATAATAGTTCTTCACAAAGTTGTTGACTGCTCTTTACCCTTTGCAGTGATGTTTGGGAGATACTTGGCCCTGGTATCTGTAAGATCTTTCCAATACTGAGACAGCTGAGATTTCCACATAATGTGCGGTGACAGTCCAAATGCTCGCTGTTGTCGTTCCAGCCAGCATCCTTCTGCCATTCAAGGTCCTAACTTGTGCTACCTACTAAGGAGACTGAGAAAACATGAATTGGCTTTTCCTTTCTTAGATTGAGGGACTATGTTAGCAGCACTGCAAACAGCAGTTACACAAGCCGATGTGTCCTCTCTGCTGCTTTGAATGCATTTTATTTTGGTATGTTTTCCAGAATAGATGTAAACAAAGCAACCATTAATAGTCTCAGTAATGTAACATGCTCATTAAAATTGTTGATCACCATGACATAAAGTAGCTCTAGCAGCACAGAAATAGCAAAGGAAAGTACAAAGCCCCAGTGAGAAGAGATTGGTAGGGGCAGGCTATTGCTGTTGACGTGCCCTTTTCATTTGAGAGGCTTCTACACGGAGCCAACATGTCAGTCATGTATTGACTAAATAGTTTAATAACCAGTATAGAAGAGTTTGGAATGGAGTAAAATAACGTTTGTTGTCATTCTTGTGAAGTGCAACATGGTTATGGGAGAGGGACTCTAGGGAGGATGCTCCCTTTAGAAGTGGACCCGGTTATCATCGACTAAAGCGTTTTGTCAGTTCTTATTCCCCAACTTTCAGAGAGGCGACTTTTCCCTCTGCAATGGTTAATACAGATTCTGATTGCTTTTTTTCAATTTGTCTGCCCTCGTTTGGTTGTTAAGTATTTGAGACCAGACTGTCAAAAGCAGCGTATTAGGAGAGCTTGCCATACTTGAATAGAACTCTGCTGGAAATTTAGTTGCTTTATTTGCTGTCTGAATGGATATACTGTTGTAAATCTGGTCATGGTATTGAGCATTGAGCCCTTATGGCTATCTGCAAAGAATTTTCATAGGCAGTGGGTTGCATTTCGAATATGAAAGTATTGTGAACCCATGAGACAGACATATATTGCTGTGTGCTCGCCCACTGAAGTGAATTTTCATATTTCAGCCATACAAAACTCTTCGCTTCAGAGTCTAGACTTTTAATTTAGGCACAATCAAAAGGATATAGTGAGTATCCAAGATGTGTTCAACCTGTTTTATACGTGTTATGGAATTGCTGGGCATGATTTCCTAATACCTGCCAGCTGGATGGAGCTGCTGCTCTCAAGTAGGTTGTCAGCTTCATTTTGTCCCAAATACTTAAATTCCTCAACTTGTATTGAGACAAAATTCTGATAGAGAAAAGGGCTTTGATGGCAATACCTAAAGATGGGACAAAACATGCTGTTGGTGTATGGGTTACAGCAAACCCATGATCACCGATTTTTACTTCTCTATTGATAGTTATAGACACTTTTAAAAGCATAGGCTTTTCTTTCAGGCTTGGCTTTGTTCCATTATGCTTTTATAGCCAAAGGAAATTGAGAGAGTGCTTTTAAATAAATAATAAAAAAAAAAAAATGGTTGGTTTTTTTTTTCTTTTCTTTTCTCAAATGCTCCTTTGAAAAAAACATAGGATTTACACTGATTCTTCACAGTAGCTCATTTCTCAAGATTTGCTTCTTAAAACTCTGTGTGAGTTCAGATCTTCAGAGAATTTGTTTTACTTTAGTCGTCAGTGGTCAGTGAAACGCGTGGTGTTTAAATGGCTGAGGATTCACTATCGCTGCTAACGTTTTGTGCTTTATATTAATACTTGCTTGGTTTCTTGGATTGGGCGTAGGGACAGAAGAAAGGAAGTTAAGACTTTGCCGTGTGTGCTACCATTGTTCTATAGAGGATCACTAGAAGTTCTTTGTAATTATGCTGTGCATAACTGTGTGATTCTTTCAAGGGCTAATAACTTCAAGGTTTTCCTCACATTTTAATTACATTATGGACTGGATTTAAGGCAAAGGTAGTGGAAGACACTTGAGCAGAGTATGTAGGGATTTTTGTCCCTGTGCTGTTCATACACAACGACCTAAAAAAATCTGGTCTGATTAGAAACAATGATGGGATTATTCATGTGCATCTATTGATCACCACAGCTAGTGGATCATTAGAGAAGGGGGGAGGTACACAGTGTTCACTTACTATGTACCTTAGGTTGTTGGTTCTGAGTTAAGATCTTGACTTACTACTCACCTGATTGCAGAATACCCAACACCTTTTCCATTAAGCTGATAAAGTGAATTTCATCTCTTACAATACCTAGCTTGCAACATCATATTGCCCTTATTTAGCTTCTTAGCTCAAGTGAAAGAACCAAAGCTCTATTTTGTCCCATTGCAAATAAATGCAAATTTCAGTAGGAACCTATTTCTTTTATGTTTTGGAAACTGTTGCTGGCTCTCAGGAGGCTAAACAGATGAATAAGGGTGTTCCTGTTCTTCACAGATTGCTGTAGCTGTGTCAGTAGTAGTATCCCAGGAAAGTGAAAAATCTTAGATTTTCCTTTTTAGGAGCATGATTCTATGAAATCAGGTCCAGAAGCTGATTTATTGAAGCTGTAATTATAATAAATAAATATTGTTGTTTTGTTGGGGTGGTTGTTGTTATATTTTTGTTTGTTTGGGGTTTTTTGTGGTGAACACTTATATACAATATCTCTGAACCTGGTAAAAGATTTAATAATAAAGAAAAAACCACTGAAAATGTTGGCTCTTTTATTTGTTATGTCAGCATTCTGTTCATGGGCTCTCCAAGGAGCTAATAACAAACAAAAAGTCATTATGCCAACCTGACAACCTTCTATGTTTATTCTGGTGTTTATAAAATATGAGGAAAATTCTTTAAAATGCTGTAACTTGACAAAAATCCTTTAAAGGGAAATTAGCAAGAGAATTAAGGAGTTCAAAATAAAATTAAGTGAAGCTTTCAGAAAGGAGGGAAACACTGGAAAGAGGGCAATGGAGAAGAATCGTGTGCAATGGCTAAAAATGCTGTGGGCCTTTGCAGTGGCCAGCACCAGAGGCTCTACCTGGTCTTTGTGGGTCCCCACGTGTCTTACAGCTGCTATTAGAAATCCTTGTCAGTTTGCCAGATTCTAGCTTTCCTGACTGTACTGGTTAAGAATGTGTAAGCGAAGATAAGACTATAGACTCCTGATTTATATCAGTACCTGTGCATGATACAATACATCCAGCTGATCTCCCACAGGCTCAGGTTTTATTTGTTTACTGTTGCTGAATGTACTGCAACCATTTTTCATTTATGATGGATGGCTTTTCTATTCATGTTTTTTTTCTAATAATTATTGTTATTTCTGTATACATGCATAATACATGTTGCATGTGGTGCATCAGGAGAAGTACTTAAAGGATTTATTGTCCTTGGATTTGAAACAATTGTACGTAATCATAAGTTTCTCAAGGTAGAATTTTTTCCTTTTCATGCCATACTTAGTAGATTCAAGGTGTCTGTCATCTGCGATCCCTTTGTTTCATTTCTTAGTTTCCTTCAGAATTATTTGTTTCCATTTGTTTTGGGGAATAGTACTTACTGTATTTATTTGTCACTGCTTTCTGGAAGTGTAAAGTGTGTCAGCTAATGCTTCCCAAGTAGCAGCTCAAAAATGAAGGGAAACTATCAATCCCTGCATTGATGTCCATTTACATTTTAGGAATTTACAAGTGTATAAAACTAATGAGCTAATAATTCTCCATTCTTTTCAGATAATTTTATGTACAGCAATTAATAGGATGAATAGGCTTTCCTCTCATGGTTGGCCTTCTCTTACAGAATTTAATTTTTTGCAATGAGTATCATAATGGACTGCCCATCCGATTCCAACAATAAGTATTCCCCAGGAGGCAGACTAGTAAAATAAATGCTTCTCCAGAGCAGACATGATAATATTCCTCTGATTTTTGGCTTTTTCTTTCTCCAGAAGCTCAGGAGAAAAAATAGGTCTTTGTAACACTGTTGAAAGGTTACAAATTTCTGGTTTCTGGGACACCAGCTAGGAAGCAAGTTCCAGCATCAGGGAAATGCACTCAAAATGTACTCTGCCTGCATTTCCCTTCTGTTTACTTTCAGACAGCTTCTGCCCCTGCCGATTCAGTGTTTGCAAGGTGATGTGCTATACTGTGGTACCCACTTTGCCTGCCAACCAATATAGCATGTTCTCCTGGTCCTTCCCTCATGCTTTGCATTTTTTTTAATTTTATTTGTTTAAAATCCTTCTGGCATGTCCCACTAAGACAGGAGTCTGTTTTGTAATCTTCTATCGTTCCTTCTCCTCTATTCAGCTACTATCTTGGTTTGATCTAAATATCTTTCAAAATATATTCAGTCATTTGTGTAGGTTAGTGTCAACTATTTTAATAACTTTAGCTTTTTCAAAATAAATCTTACATTCTTTAGTGCTTCTGTGAAAAGCGAAGCATTATTTTTCATGACAATTCCTTAAAATAAGATGTCGCATCAGGGATTTCAGCTGTAAACTTGTCAGTGTTACCTATAGAATGTTACATGTTTTCCAAAGGACGTGAAATCGATTGACTTTTTGAGGTACAGTATTCTAGCCCTTTGGCTGCTTTTTAAAAGCAAATTGTGCATGGTATTCAGGAACGTTGGCAGCTATAAAAGATATCCTTGATCATCAAGTCCAGTTTCTCTTTATAGACATCACATACTACCTCCTCCGTACAGTCATTCTTCTGAAAAGCTGGGGGTTCCAGTTGGCTGGGTGGGTTTTGGAAGGTTTTTTTCTTTTAGTTTGGTTTTGGTTTGTTTTCCTCTTCAGCTAGAACCCTTCCTTTGGAAGTGTCTGCTGTCTTCTTCTAATTCTAGAATCAGCTTATTCACATTACTTTTTCTTATGTCAAAAATATCTTTAGTTCATGTCTTCTCTTAGTCTTTGTTTTGGTAAACAGCCAGATATTTTTCAGTCTTTCCTCTTTCAAAGAGGGCCTGGGCTATATTATACTTCTCCAGCGTGCCGCAGTGTGAACTGGCTGCTGTGGAATGAAGTGAGCAAAATGGTCTGCAGTGTTCCACCTGGGGTTCACCCTGTCTTTTCTATCAAGCCTTCCTACTGCTACCAGGACTACTTCAACTGGCTTGTCTTATGACTGCTTTCTTTGAAGCTGCTTCATATTGGTCACCCATGGTCATCCAGTGATAAATTAAAAACTGTTTTTTCTTCCTGCTCACTTTTTTTCAGCTGACGAGTCTAGTATATAGTTGAAGCTTCAATTATTAATCTCCTAGTACAAGTCTTTTTTTCTTATTTCTATTACTGCAGTCCTAAAGGTTGTCCAGCAATTTCTGAGAGACGTACCAGCCCTCTTCTGTATGAATGATATCTTTATAAAGATGCGGTCATTAACTTGCTCATGCTGTCTGTTCAGAAAATTATTATTAATATAAAAAAGAAAGAGTGAAGAAGGCTCCTTGAAAAAAGCCCAAGCACCAGTGACTTCTCTCAGATCTCTCCTTGCTTTCAACTCCAGCCTAGACACCATCTCCCATAAGCAAGTTCTTCATGTTTCCCACATTTCCTATGCTGGTGTCTTCTGCCTAATTTACATGCTGTGTTTACGGGATTTCATTCTAACACATTTAAGTAAAGATTAAGCTACTAAATTTCTGTTGCTTGCCAGCAGTCGGATTAGACTTGACTGATCTATGTTTGTTCACTTTGTATTAATTTCCTGGTCTCAGTTGACTACAACAGAATTTCTTATCCCTTCTTTCACCTCTTTCTGGTCATTTCCAGGGAACAAATTCACTTACCCTTCCTGATGACTTGATGGTGGTTTTATTAGCTAGGTTTTTATAGTCAAGACAACTGATATTTAGCAAGCGTAGTGCTGTTTAGTGGTGATAAAACCAGCAAGCAGAGGAATTTTACAAATACAAATTATGTCTAATCTAGTCTAAATTACAGCTATACTCCATAAAAAATAATTTCCTGATAGGTGGTTTTTTGCATCTTTCTTACTATTGTAATTTTCTACTGGCCATTTTTCATTCGCTTTGTAGTTGGCTTGTTACTTTTTCTGTACACAAAGTACGTATAGTAATT
The DNA here is from genome assembly GCF_023634155.1 of Falco peregrinus. Lineage (NCBI taxonomy): Eukaryota > Metazoa > Chordata > Aves > Falconiformes > Falconidae > Falco > Falco peregrinus. Next base: position 9,986,715 of record NC_073724.1, on the reverse strand, counting down.
CTTGTGCTACGTATCCAGCAGTATTGTACTTTGCCAAACTATATATGTTAAAGGACTTTATTGGACATTTCCTATTTTTTGCACCTTTTTGCATACAATTCCACAAATGTCTTTTGTGTATCTTCCATAGTCTTCCAACCTGCAACATATGTCGTAAATCCTATTCCATAATTTGTTACCTGTATGCTTATTAGTCACACTATCTAGTTCATTAGTGCATCAGTGATGGCCTTTAAAATGATTATATATTTCTCCTCTTCTCCCTTCTCCCTTCTCTCCTCTCCCTTCTCCCTTCTCCTTTCTCCCTTCCCTTCTCACTTCCCTTCTCCCTTCTCTTCTCTATTTCTTTTCTTTTCTTTTCATTTCTCTCTCCCCTCCCCTCCCCATTATCTTATGTTATGGAACTAGAATATTTCCCAATAAAATCCCATCTGCCAGCTTCTTCAAAATGAGTTTAGGCCAAACAAAAATTTTTCTCCATCTCTTTTTTTCATGCAGTTCCTATTAGGACATGGCTAACTTCACCTTTCTTTATCTTTCAAGAAAAAATCATGCTCTTGTGGTACTCTAAACATGGTTTCTATTCCATCTTCTCTTCATTCTGTAACAGAAGGCACTCATCTACAGTTCCTGCATTTTGCTTCTGTTTTCCTTGCATTAACGCGTAAATAGTTTACTTGTTTCTTATCTGTTCACTAATTGAATGAGACACCACTTTTCACCAGCACGCCTCTTGCATGTGAATGCTCTTTAAATCCAGATTTAGGGCTGTTTTTCTCATCTGTATATTTCTCATATGGCTGCTACAGTGATAAATCCAAATTTATTGTGGTGTCCTTACTGCCCTCCTTCTATCTACTAAACCAACATTTGGTGATTTACACAAAATCTCCCGATCTTCTCTCTTCATGTCTTAGTCTGAGATGCTTCCTGTTGAGCAGTTCAGCCTAAATAATAGAAAACTGTTTTGAGGAGGTCTGTCCTTTGAGGAAGAGTTATGTTTCCAGTGAAAGCATTCAAAATTTAATTTTAATTTGTCTAGTCCTTGAGGCATTTACTGCTGTTAGTTGTCTTTGTTATATTCCTTGCTTCTCCCCTGTATTTCCTTTACAAAGAACAGGAAGAGCTATGACCTAGATTTCTTAATCTTTGCATATCTTTTTGGTTTGATTTTGGGTTTGGAGGATTTTTTTCCTCTTTCTCTTTCATCGTGATTGTTATACTTAACACCATGTTGATTACTAACAACATGTAAATATAAAAGCGCTCAAAGGGTAAGCATAGAAAAAATGAGAAAACAGCCTGTTGAGTATATAGGGATTGCCACTGGATCCTTTTGAAGTAAGGCAAGAATACTGTCCCTAAATAAACAAAAGCAAGAGCACATGAGTGCTTTTGATATAATTTTCCAGATTTTACAAGCTATTTTGTTGACCAGAAATGTATGGGTCATCATTACGAGTTGCTTCTCTGTAAGCACATGCATTTTTGAATTGCCTGTGCTTTCCTTTCCTCATGAATAGCATTTAAACTCTCATGTGAAATGGGAATTAAACAGATTAATCTTTCCAAGAAAGAATCATATTTTGCCAGTCTTCACTGTAAGAACTCCAAATCTTTTGATATATTTGTCATGTTAATGTGTTAACAATAGTAGCGGCCATGATTTTTTTTAATTTAGTTATTTTAAAATTATTTTTTATATATCCCTCGATTTATGTAGATTCCTCAACAGAAATTTGTTTTGTGAATGAGTGGGTGTCCAAACAGCGGTTTGAGCTATAGGTGACTTCCTAGCACCCTGCATGACTGCAGTGATCTGTGCACCCTTGTGCCTCCTCTCATTTTACGCAATGCTGACAAAAGGCAAAGCCACATAACTGGAGCAGGGAGCAGAGTATTAAGAGACACGGTGGGAAGGAAGTGGCCCACAGTGGCATTGGGCAAATACCTTCTAGGGAGGGCTTTTCGAGTCCTGTCTGTAGCACAGCATGATAGACTTTCTTCTGCCTCACAGCCCTGATGCCTGGCATAGCCAGGGATGCCCCATGTGGTGCACGGGCAGTGACGTCCCAAAGAGGGTCCTTGCTCTGAGCCTTTACATGAAGCCACACAACCCAGGAGGCAAGGTGTAGAGATGGACAACAGGTTCTGGGTGCAACAGCTGTGGGTTCCAAGGAAGATCTGTATTTGGTAAACTTAGGAGAGCTATATCTTGTTTAATACTTTCAAGAGGGAAATCAAATAACTTTTCAAATACTTTGTTATTACTCAGTAGAAAGTGTTATAAATTGGAAAAGTTGTTTATCTCTGTTATAAGTATTATTTACATTACAGCAACATAAACCAAGTTCCATACGAAAAGAGTTCAATTTTAAACCGTGACAGACTGCATTTAATAGGAGTGTCATTGTTTATTTCAGATATATGTATACATTCCCATTCTCAGCTTCAAACTTCTTCAGCTAGAGCAAAGCTAATTCTTTCTGTAATGCGCTGTAGTTGTCTACATTGTGCAGAAAATTTCATTTGAAGAAGGTTTTACAGCTTTCTTAGGTAGAGAAGTGAAGCATCAGACTTGTATGGATTGTATATTTGAAACTTGATCCTATAAGCATTTACTTATGTGCTTAAAGTTAAGCCTGTAGTTCTCCTGAAGTCAGAGAGTTTACCCGTATACATAAAGCTGGGGGTAAAGTCAGCGTAAACATCTGAAATATCTTAGTTATCATACCATATCTAAGAAATAAATGCCTTCCTTGATTCCGAGCCAGCTTTTGTACCAGTGCATCTGTCAGTGCCTTTGGGTCATAGGTTTTCTTGCACATTGCTTCCAGTGCTTCAGAAAATGCTGGTAAATTTATCTGCATGAAAAAAAGACTCAGGGGGGCTGGGAAGCCTGAGGGGATTGATTGGGTTTTTTTTTAAATAAAGTCAGACCAACTGGCCAATACAGAAGGAGTTTCAAACGCCTCATAATAATTAGGGTAGTAACAGTGTTGTATTAACGACAGAGGCTCAAAAAGTAGTTTGAGTGCCTTCAAACTGGCATCAGAATTCACACAAAATTATCTGAACTTGCTCGGTATCTGGTATAAAGAAGCCTCACGCTCAGAAGATGTGCTTCTCAAAGAGTTTATTCCTAAGTTAGTTTAAGGTGGGTTATTTTTTTTTTTGGCTTTGTGGTTTTTTTTTTTTTTATTCTTAGCTCACTAAAGGAAGTCAGCTCGTACGCTGGGTGTATCTCAGTACTCGACCAGACAGCACTAACAGAATTCATCAAAGTCTTTTCCTCCCTCCAGTGACCCTCAAACATTTTCCCTTGTTAGCCCAAGGCTGTGGCATCTATTTGTTGCAACAAACACTCATGCCTCATAAAATTACATCTTATTGCAGTTTCTTGTCAAAATTGGTATTGTTAGTGACAATTGCAATCCCCATCACCTAGCAGCAGCTTTATAGCCTGGCTGTAAGGTACCACAGCGTGCTCTTCCTGCGAAGTCGGCGCTTGAATTAAGCACTCAAAACATGCCTCTAAACTCTACGCTTTTTTGTCACTTTCATCTCTTCAGTGCTCTCTCTTATGCTAAATGAATTTTCAGCAATATCTCTCCAGTTTTTTTCCTAGTTTTATTGTACTACTTTTTGTCACAGTTGGAGGCTTCTAGTCCAACATAATAGCTAACCATGTACCGGATTTTCTTTTAATGTCTTAGAATTTCCATAGTTTGATGTTTCTTTTCTAATTTCTTATTTTTATTCCTAGGAAAACAGATTCTGAGTCTTCCAGTTTTCCATGGCACATGTAAAATCTGTTGTATTTTTTTTAAAATTATTTTTAAGTCTCCTTGCTATCTTGAGAAGAGTCAAATTTGCCCTATACTTACAAAACTGTGTATTCTTAAACATTTAAAAATGTTTATTCTCTGTTGACATATCTGTGTGCTTGAATCTCATTTCTCTCTTTTGTTTCTGTATTCGAATTGAAAATATGGCAAGGGGAAAAAGTAGGAAAATACAAGTGATAAAAAAAATAAATCACTATAACTATAAAGGTAGAGGCAGCCAGATTATCTTGAAGAATGTTTCCACTAAGAGTCTGCGCTTCTCGATGAAAAAGACCACAGGTAAAATTTCAGGAATGCATGGGTATCTGAGAAGAACATAAAAAGAGGGGGGAAAAAATAAAAAATACCTTCAGATTTCAGCCTGTCACCTGATCTGAGAGGATTTTTATTACTGTTTCTTTAATGTAATTAGTTTGTTTTGTTTAATATGTGTGGGCATCAATTTAACATTAAAGTTATTAAGGAGAAAGGTGAATGTGTATCAGATGATGTGTATTGGGAAAAAAAAAAACTATATAGATGCCCTAAGTGCTATTTTACCTTTTGTTTACAACTTAGCATGGGAAGGTAAATGTCTATTCGGTCACTAGGTCTGAAGAAAGATTATTTCACAAATACTTACAGTTTTACTTAAAGATATTTTAAAAGATCCTGGATAACAAAATAATATGGAATTCACTATGGAACTGGGCACATGAGTAGCTAGGTCTTAGGTGTGCCAGAGTCAAAACTCCACATACATTTCTCTTTTCCAGCTGATCACCACTATATTGCAATTAGAGTAGAAGGTAAAATGCAGAAAGATTTAAATAAGGATACATTTTATTATTATTATAATATTATTTAAATAATAAGATTTATTGGAGGAGACATTCACAACAAAACCAAGTTAACCAAGTTGACCAAGCTGAGTGAGGCCCTACATTGATCTTGATAATGCTTCTTGCCCCGTATTAATATATTTGAATCAGGTACAACGTATGGAAAGATATCCTACACACTGATAGAATAAACCTGTTATTTTGGGAAGATAGCTCCATGTGTAAAGTTCAGAGTAAAAAATAAAAGCTCTAAGTACACAGATTTCCCGAAGTCTTTCCACCCCATTAAAGTTCCAGTGTTTGAAACCCCACAGATGTGATAATGGGATGCTCACAAGCTGGCCAGCTGAAACCCTTGAACTGCTTGGCCAAGGGAGTACTGAAGCCCCACATCTCCTTGACCAAAGAGCTTCGTGCTGCTTTGGAGTGCTTTTCTCTTAAATCTTATTTTACATTCTCCTTGAGAGGTGAGATAAGAGCTGGGCTTGCTGCAATCAAAGCTGGAAAAAGGTTTTGGTTTTAGCAAAGCAGAGTACTTGAACACTTTCACAGTACCGTGCTTGAAATGGGTAATTGAAAATTCCAGTGTGATCTTTGCATCTGGTGGGCTAATCTCAAAGCATATTTCTTTGGGAAGCTACTGGCTTCATTTCTTGAGCTTCTTGGGTTGAGGTGAAGGTATCAGTTTCTATAAGGTTAGTAGCTTAGTCCTGGGACATAGAATAGATAACATTAAGAGAGAACTTAAAACGGGAAGCAAATTTAAGGACTTTTCATTAGCAGGAACTTAGTTGTACAGAAGACAAGTGCACGCGACTGTGTGAGTCTTGTCCACTTGTTCATAAGTACCCTGTCCTGTGCTGATGGGAGTAGAGAGGAGGTTGTCTGAGCCCCTTCTGTAGATTCTGGTCAAAGCCTGTGTGCCAGCGTTTCAGTTTTCTAGGGCTGGGGGCTGCAACTTGTTACACAAATCAAGACAAAACAACAACAGTTTTATATACTCAGGGCCTGTGTCAAGGGTGATGGGAGGAAGAAACTTGAGATACCCCTGAAATAAGCAGGGGAGGATTTTGAATTAAATGCTTAACACAGATTTTACATATTGATTAAACAAAACCATATTTCTAGTGCTCAGATCTTACAGCCTCTATACTGATTTGAGTTTCAGACTTTTTCCTGGTGGGCCATCCCCTGGTCTCCCACCAGCCCCTAGGGTGGTTTCTTTTCTCCATTTTCAGTGTTGGTCTATCACTTTTGTCATTCAGGTATTAAGGCCTTGCAGCTATAGAGGTCTCTGTAATGGTACTTGCTGGGCTGTTCATGGCAAATTATCTTACAACACATTGTTTCCCTGTTTCTCTCAGCTTTGTTCCCTTGAGTGTGTGATCTGAGCTTCTATTAGACATAAATTGTGTATCCTGGGGGAGCATAATAGAAAAACACAAAACGCCATTCAGTCTGTAAAATTTAAAGCCGTGCTTAAAACGTGTGGGGAAGAGCTGGTGTTTTTTAGAAGAGGAACACTATGCTGGAGGAGCGAGAGATCTGGGCTGGTGTCAGGAGGATGCCAATGAAAGGCTAGACAAGGCTTTCTCAAATTGTGTCACTTATGATTGGAATAAGCCATTTAAACCTAAAAGCTGTTGAGCTTTGTGTTTCACCCATTGCTATTCACTTATCTACAGGATGGTAATGTATTCATTATGCTTTGTATTGCTGTTGAATGCATTACAATGTGAAGTCAGATGGTAGCATGAAAGTTCGCTAGAATGCTAGGTCTGCTTTTTCTCTAAACCAGTGTGAAATGAAGCAGAATTCTTCTGATCCCGAACTCCATGTGCTGGCCTCCAAAATGAACAGGTGCTGCCTTGCATACCTCTAGATTTATTCTTAATCAGAAGAAGAGACTGCCCAGCTGAGAGAGGCTTGGGCAGCTCAGGAAGCCTAGAAAAGTGATCTAAAAGAGCAGCTGTACAGAAGCAGCACCTCAAACTTATTTCCCATTGATTTAAATTTTCTATCAGAAGGTAATGATTGCAGTGTTTTCTAGTGGGGATTGACATCTATTTTCCTAAGAATAAAGGGCAAAAACGACATTTGGATTCTAGAAAAGATGTCATTTAGGTATGTCAAAGAAAGTATCGGGGACTCTAATGACCTAGTTTCCTGCTAAATCTCTAGGCCATTGCTGAAGTTAGGAGCATAGGGAAAATACATTTCATCTTCAAAGACTTCAAGATGAGGTTTATAACTTTCTTAAAGAGGAAAAAAAAAATGAATCCTCTGTGCTGAAATGAGACAGATAAAGTTTCAGCCCAATATGGATATTTTTCCCTGAAGATCTGAAAATTAAACCACCTGCTTTAAATGAGAAGTCTGAAAAAAATGCAGTGTGCTAAGCCACTGTTCACTGTGAAAAGGGAGAGGAAGGAAATTATATGTTTTTACTTATGTATAGGTCCAAATAAATAAAAATTACTTTGAATTCTGAAAATAGTACAAGGACTAAAAAGTACTTTCATGTTGTTGAAAGTTGGAAACAGAACTGCTTTAAGGATTTGGGGAAAAAATGCATTGTTTGGTAGCACTTTTTATTTTCTTGCCGTGCTGTGTCAAGATGAGTTGCATATGAAGTGTATTTCACTGTTTTTTTACCTGTATCTGATACCTTGCCTACAGATTTTTATCATTCTCTTTTAGGAAACGATAAGCTACTCACAGTCACATGTGGCCTAGCCACACACGTGTCAGGTAACCAAGCAAGCTCTCCATGACTGTATGGGTGGGAGTTTTAGGCTAATCTTTTGCTCCAAGTCTCCTGCAACAAGGCAGACAACTGCTTCTTTGTCCCTCACATATTTCTCCACAGCAGACTGCTGTCTCCTTATGTGCTCCAGATTTGGATGGGAAAACTTGCATTTCTGCTTTGGTTTCAATTCTGTCTACTAAAAATCCCTGCACACCCACCAACTTGTGGAATCCGGTAAGGCTACCAGAAAGAAATAACTGACTTAGGTCTCAAATCAGAAATAGTACAACTAGGGCATAGCTATGCATTAAGGCAAGCTAGGGATATCAATAGGAGCGTATCATATGGCTTCTGGATGTTTCTGGCTTAGAGAGGGGAAGAGGTGATGCGTAGTGCTCCTCATCGGGCCATACAGACATTCCCCACACTTCACTAGTGCTTTAGATTCTTCTGAGTCTTGAATATAAATGAACCTGTTCTGAAATCATCCTTGTTTTGGAAGAAGCAAATGCTTTTTTTGAAAATTAACTCTTCATGATGGAGGTACCCCAACTGACATACCTGCTGGCTGTTATATTCTCAAGTGCTATTTCTGTTTATGGAATTTGCTGTATCACTCCAATCAGTACTTCAAAGATTTATGCAGTTACATCACTTGAGGAAGGCAAGGGGGGGGGAGAGGGAGGGGGGGGAGAGAGGATGGCGGGGGGGGGGAGGTGTGGAGGGGAAGAAAGAAAAAGAAGAAATGGAAGGGAGGTGGAGAAGACAATCATTTTATCTGACATATTCCAATATATCCATTTTTGTGTTAGTGGCAATTACTTTTCACAAAACTTTGGACCTGAGCAAAAGGAAAAAGGTGATGTTTTTGTCTCCTGCTTATTGTACGACTCACAAACCCTCATGTACATGAACTCTGGCAACTTAACATAGTTGTGGTGTTGGAACTTTCTGCATAATTCATCATAAAAGAACATGAGGCATTCTGCAGTCAGTGCTCATTCAGAGATGTTCTGCATTACTAGCAGCACTAGTAAATATGCCTACTCCATACATAATTTATGGTTTTCAGCAGAGGTAGTTTTATGCTTCATAATAGGCTATCTTTGATCCCTTAAAATTTGTTTGTTAAACTTAGAGGTTGCGTACAAAACAAAGACTTTAAAATCTTTCCTGCATTGCTTGTTTCAACAGCCTCCATTTCCACATCCTGTTAACAAGGTTGAAATTGATTCTGACCCACTTTTGGGGAAATGAGCCTTCCTATAATGGATTTTGTGTGTAAGACTTTTTATTAGCCAATTCCCTCCACACCCAACTTTAAGTAGAATGAAAATTGGTTTAGAAACCTTTGTATAGTCTGTTCTGTACCTCTGCTTAAAGAATTTACTGTTATTTCTTGTGACCTGTAGGAAGAAAATGTAGATAGACTTTGTGTTCTGTGAATCCTTCTTTTAGCGCTGTGATGCAGCTAGAGACCATGTACAAATATAAATGAACGTTAGGACTCATTGAAATGTCCTGGGTTTGTTCTGTGGGAAAGCTCCAAATTAAAATAATCCATAATAGACAAAAATACATTTAATCTTTCAAATTCAGTAAGGTTTCATGGTAAAAAAGGGGAAAAAAAAAAAGATAAGCTTAAAAATATTTCAGTCTGCTAAAACTTAAATGTTTTCTTTTAGCTTGTTTAGCATTCATTATACAATATGTGCATTTAAACATTATCAAATATAAGAGGCAGTATTAAAAAATACCCCACAATCTAAAATGCATTTCTAAAATACAATTCACAATGTTTTCCTCTCTGGTGTTTCAAAGACTGTGAAGTGTATTTTTTTCTAAACAGAATGTCGTCAGAATTGATGCATTTCTGTGAAATGTTTCAGTGCTGACACACCGGCACTTTCTGACAGAGTTTGTTCTTTCACCTTTCTCCCCGTTCATCCAATTTTCTCTGTACTGTTTCTTTTTCTTTATTTATTTCCAGTTATCATTATAATTCAACCTGTTATCTTTCTTTGTTTTTAAAAGCCTTGTTCACACCAAGCTATTTCAGCAAGAACTTTTGGAAATTGCTAGTGGTTTTCAGTTTTTCAGAAAATACTACAATCTGCCCTTTGGAAACTAGGTTTCTTTTATACATGTCAAGTTAGGCATATTAAAGACCAATTAAAAATTGCTCGTTGCTGTTCAGACATCTTGTCATAATCTTTTTCTCTCCAGCTTCCCAGTGTTTCAGCCATCTGCAGGTAGTCTGCCCAAAGCAATGATTTCAATATTCTCTCTGCCTGAACTCAAATTCAGTTACTCCTTTTTTCTGCGCGCTATACCAGCCTTTTGACTCTCGCTGCATTAGATTCAATTTCTGTAGTGTCGTCTGCAAGGCATCAAATCATTTTATTCCCTCCTTTGTTTCTGCTTTTACACTTTAATATTCTAAATGGGGGTGGGGTGGGTGGGGGGGGGGGGGTTACATAATGTGGTTTCCTGGAGATTTGTTAATGATAGTAATGGAAACCTACATATACACCATGAATGCAACATAAAGAATGAGGTAGGACTAGCTCTTTTGCCAGCTCTTTGACATGTCTTCTGCAGTCATTAATCCATGGGTGATCACACAGAAGCAAAGGTTTTTCTGGCTTATTAGGAGTGTGCTTGCTTAGAGGATAGATACAGCTTTTCTATCTCATCTGTAATAGCACAGCCACACTGGGCAGCTGTATGAGTGCTAGAAAAATTATCTTTTACTTTTTACCTCCATTTGGTATTTTAATATTTTTGGTGCTGTTATCTGTAAGCATATGAGCGAGAACAAATAAAAAGTTTACTTTCCTGGCTAACTTTCCTGGCTGCTAGAGCTAGCAAGTGTTGTTTGTAGTACAGAGGGGAGGGGAAGTCTCTTAGCATCTCATTGGAACTGTTTCACCACAGCTCTTGAGGTGTTATGATACCTTTAATGAGATGAATATGATTTCTGTCATTTGAGAGCAAAAATTTGATTTAATCTACCTTTTGCAATAAGTGTATTGGCATTTACTCATACTGGACAATTCTTCCTACTGTTGTTTGTTGGGGTTTTTTTGGCAGCAAAAAAAAAATAACCTAACCCCACAAACCTCTGCTTAAGCTTCACTTAAGTCCATGCAGATCAACGTTTCTTGAAGGCCAGGCCACACATCTCACCTCAGAGGCAGGGAGAGACCCAAACAGACCTGCTGTTTGTGCAGAGTATGTGTGTGCAGGGCTGTTCACAGGCAGCATACGAAGCGTTTCCCAGAAGCCATGCGTTGGCTGTACCTGAATCGAGTGGCCACCCTGCACAGGCCCGGAGGGCTTTCTGCGAGCGCTGGGTTTGCTGTACATTTTGTTCCAGTCTTTTGGAACAGAACTCCTGTATACAAACAAATGTGATATTGCTTTGAGGGGTGAGAGGGGTTGCTCGTTTTGTTGATTTTTTTTCCTTCTTCTTTCTTCCCTGGGATGTTGTCCTTCTGTATATGAAGTCCGAAGCAACGGTGTCTGTAACAACAGTAATTAGAGCAGTCAACAGCAAGTGAGTTTTCTGTATCCTTGTACCAGTTCTCAAACATAGAACAGCATAGAGCTTTTGTGCTTTTTCTGCTGTCGTAGCAGCAGCTTACTGGATTTGGTGTGGCTTTTGGAACAAAAGAATCAGAGTACTGATTGATTCTTTCACATTTTCATTTGTATATGAAGAAGAGAGTTGTTATGTCCTGCTGTCCTGTGACAAGTCTCATGTTGTTTGTTGTGGTTTATTTCTCTTGTATTGAAGCTCCAGCTCTTGGAATCACTGGATTATATTTTTTTTCCATATGGCATTGCATATAAAAAATAGAAATATTTATGCAAATCACAAATCATAATTTCAGTTGTTTGCTTTCTCTTCTTATTTTCATCCTCTCTTGGAGCAGGTTCATTTATTTTAAACAAATTTTTCTTGATGGTATATTTGGATGGAGTTGTTCTGCCTGTTGTAAAGATTAGATTAATTAAAAAGTTCTCTTTATGGGCCAGTGCATGTCTACAACAGCTGTATATAGGCAGTTCTTGCTGAAAACATTAGCAGGGTCTGGTTTTGTTTTGGATTTTGGTGGGTTTTTTTCCCTGCTGCCCCAAAGCAAAGCCATTAAGAGCTGTTTTTACAGAGGTCATCTTCTGAGGACCTGTATATACTCATAGAAAAGAAAGTTTCCATGCATAGGGAATGAGATCCGCTAGCTACAGTGAATTTATTTTTTCAAAATAATTGCCCAGAAGCAGCGTAAATAACATTAGACTCTTTCAGTGGAACAGACACTGTAACAGCAGCTTGTTTGGAATCCATAACAGTCACCTTGTTTTGTTCTGCTCAAAACATGGGACAGAGTTATGTTTAAGTAAAAGCCAACCAATTATTCTTGCTCTTTTAAAGATGTAAGCTTCCTTTGTGAAATGCTATTGCAATTTGTTTCTGTAAGTGAGTTTAGTGTAATATTAAGTAAGAGAACTCTCCAGCTATGTTTTGAGTCACCTTTTATAATCCTATTGCATATTCAGCACATATTTGCTGTGTGTATCTGCATATAAGTTTTTCTTGCACACAGGAAATCACAGGAATGTGATTTGAGACCAGTTTTCCCTCTTAAGAGTTGATGTCAGAGAAGTTCTACCCACTTCTCACAACCTGGGTTGCACTGATTCAGCTGTTCGCCAGCCAGTCTGGGACTGTGGAAACCAAATCATGTCATAGATTTAATTCAAGGTCTGGCCAGCCTGACAGCTGAAGCAGTACAGCAATACACCGGGCGAAGGGAGCAGGACTTGGCAAGGGAAATAAGCATGTAGAGAAAAGCAGCAGAGACCTTCTAGAGTGTTCTGCCAGTGAAAGGGTAAGGTAGACTTACTGATCCCAGTCTGCCGTACGTGAGAAGTGTACTTGACAATAGGCTTCAAGGCAACTGCTTTTGATGGCACAAAGTATAACCTGTAAATGGAAGAATATCTAAATTACACATGATTTAATTACAGATCAAATTAATGGAGAAGATCAAATGGTCTTTAATGCCCCTGGTTTTTTTTAGAAGTCAATGATTTTACAACGGGCTACATTTCTCCTGAATTTTGTCTCATATAGGCATTACTGGGTTGATAAATCTGTTTTCATCAGTGGATATTATTCTGGGAGAACTGAAGAATGGAAAGTCCAACAAATGCTATAAGAAAGATTTATAAGTGCATGTAACAGACTGTAGTTCCATGGTGCTCAGGAGAACTCACTCTGGTTTTTTATAAAATGCGTGGTGCTAGAAGATGTCTTCCTTACTGTCATTCTTACTGTTCTCAGCACCGAGCAGAAGGAGCAACATCCAAGAGTGAGTAAAATAGCACTTGTAATGTCAAAAGGTACAAGCCTATAGAATAGCTCCCTTTTACTAAGAGTTTATAAAGATATTGTTATGGATTTTGCTGTATCTTCTTGAAATGGGGATACATAACTATTGAATTGAAGATAGTTTAAAAAGAGTGATATAACAATGTTGAAAAGGACAGTGATCTCTACCCTAGAACTGCCTGGCCCAAATGACAGACATGGTAGATACACTCTGGTGATAAAATTTAGTTTACCTGAATCATTTAGTTGATACGATTTTGTGTTTGTGGTTCTTTGAAGGAAGCTCAAGAAGATCAGTAAAACTGACAGTTATACTGCAAATTAGGGTATGGTGTGGAGGTAGCTGTGCTTGCTGTAGATCATAAATGGAGAAACAGCATATATGAGACCTTGCCTTGGTACTGTAGCAGTTAGCTAATTCCCACAGCCTGTTTTGAAGCAAAAGCACTGAACACTGACCTACAGACTGGGGGGAAAAAAAAAAAAAAGGAAAGAAAAAATCTAAGTGCAACAGATTACTTAAGGCTGAGTATTGACTGAGAAAGGATTTGAATCATGGGCAAAGTCACCTTTTTGTGTTGTTTCACGTGCTCTGTGCTCAGAGACACAGAACTTCGTGCGCTCTTTTTAAACTGGTATGAGTTCATCACAGAAAATCCCCGCTACATCATCAGCTTCCCTTCCCAAATGAAATGATTTTTGAATCTTTCTATTCTTAGCTAGCTACTTCAGAACAAAGCTAACCACTCTGTAACAGCTGCAGAGGGGTCAATGCAGCAAACACGCAGATACGTGTGGGTATAAAATTTGCAGCAACCATGTTAATAAAACACAATATGTTCGAAGTGCTTGCTTGTTTGCTTTGTCACCGTACATAAACAAGTGCACAGTTCTGAGAATGCAGAAGTCTCGATACTCAAAACAAATGCACTTGTTTGAGGGAGATCAGTTCTTTTACCTTCCCCTCATACATAGTCTGTCAGGCAGGGGTTCTGATTGCCCAGAAAGAGGTGCTTTGTGCAAACAGAAAGAAAAAACGTGGTTGAATGCGAGCAGGCAACAAGATTTGGATATTTTCATATTGCATTTTCCACTATTTAGGTTGTTTTGTTGTTTGGGTTTGGGTTTTTTTTTTTTGTTTGTATGTTTGATTGTTTTTTAAAGACCAGATAGAAAAAATTGATTTATTTTACTCAGATATAGAACATAGTGTGGCGGTCAGTTGCTCAAATTGTTATACTCATTCTGAAGACCTAAATGTATGCAATGTATTTTAAAAAACTTACTTTAACAATCAGAAGTTCACAACCTCTCATTTAACTTGCATTACTCCACCCTGAAACAGATTATTTCAGTGTATTGCTCTTTTATTTCTTCACCTGAGAAATGCACTGTGCTGTCCAGAAAGTGGCTAGTTGTCTCAATCTGTGCAGCAGATGTTAGTCCTTGTGTCTCCTCTTCTCCTCTCCTGCCCTTCCCTCATATGCAAATGTGGTCTTTGGCATTTGTATTTCCCTGATGGGGAAATATATTGGCATGTTTAGACTAGTTGTTGTAACTGTTGAGATTAAAAAAAATTAATAATATCTCTATAATGAAGCTGATAAATCAGGGTGTTGTTTTTTTTCTTTTATTATTTTATCAGATACTCTCCTCTGCCATGTAATAAATTCTTTACTAAGTGGGAGATTTTTCTTCTTCCAGAGTGTGGGCATGCCCCTACATTTTCAAAAATGAATTTGTAGCATATTTTAAGGCATTTTAATTCATGTCTGCTCTGTTTGCCCGCTGTTGTGACTAAAACCCATCAACACTCAATACTAATGTAATTAGCAAACACTCAGCAGAACAGACTGCAAGAAGAATCACATAAATGTTGCATGTGATTGTGGGGCTCACAGATTGCCAGGCTGCTAACCCGACAGCGATACAGTAATAGATGCAACTGAGAAATTCTTCTTTTCTTTGCATTTTTTAATTGCATAACAGCATTTTTGTTAGTTTTTCAAATGTTTCATCCTTTAGGGTGATTAAGGAAACAGCACACCTGTGGTTGCCCCATATGTTCCTTCCATGAATATTGCTGCTTCTTACTCCATGAGCCACAAAGAGGGGCTGTTTATCCTCACTTGCTGAATCATTTTTTTTTCTTCCTCACTCTCATTGCAATACACCTTAGTTTCATTTTTGTATGGGCATGTGAGTATGGCACAGATTCAGGTAACAACCATGTGTGGATATGTCATCTGAGCTACTGACGCCCATGCTAGCAAGATTCCAAAGATGCTTGCCATTCAGCAAGCAAACTTTCAACTGCACTACACTTTTTTTTCCTGATATATGGTCACTCCACAGCCATTTTCCTTGTGGGCTTAGAAGAGATGTATGTTATCCTGCCTTTTGGTCATGAGAAAATAATGCTATGATTTAATAATTTTAAAAAAAGAATATTTGTATCAATTTATTATGTACAACACAAGAATTAAGATAATGTTAATGTGAGCGATATCAGATTTTTTGGCCATCCTACAATATTTGATGGAAGCAAACATTTTCTCAACCATATGCAGAATAAGTGTTGTTCTCTCTTTTCTAGAAGAAACTCATTCAAGTCAACATTTTGTTAGGTACCAAATAACCTTTAGAATAATTCAGTAAATTATAAAATAAAAGGCTTCAACTAAAATATTCTTGCAGCCAAGTAGGAAATGTAGTCAACCATTACTGACATGGATTCACTGATCTAGAAAATTACTTTAATGCACATATCAATATACTTGCTGATTTCTTACATTTCAGTGGATTTAAAAAAAAAATGTTATTGCAGAGAGCCCTTGTGTTCAACATGTTATAAAATTCACTAAAACTTTTCTATACTAAAGCAATTATACAGTCATTGTATCTCCTTAGGTTGACCTTTTTTTTTAATTGAAATTAATGATTTTTTAAGTAGAGCTTAGCTGTAAAAATATGAGAGTGTTTATATGGAGCTGATAAATTAACTGCAATCAAAGGCAAAAAAATCAAACTGTGAATCTCATTCTAGATCCGTAAGGTATTCTTTGTGTAAGAGGACATACCAAAATGTGATTTTAAGAAAGACAGAACGTTTGAATTATTGCATTGACATCCCCATTGTTGTCAGGATTTGGAATTACTTTCTAAGAAATATGCAAATTAATTAAGTAATTGATGATCAATTAATAATTGATGAATAGAGTTATCCTGTTGGCCTGTTGGATATACAGTAGGCTTTTTTAGTTAAAAAAGAGGCAAAGATTTCAGGTGACGTTGAAGCTAATGGTAACATTTTACTGCTTTTGCAGAAATTCAGCAGTCAGTGCTGAGTTCCTAGTTCTGCCCTTGGCTTCACATGGGTCTACCTGTCCTGTCCCTTTTTGTGCTTTCTGAGGAGTCAGAATTTAACTGGCTCCTGAGACAGGATGAACAACTGCCTCGATCTAAAACATACACTTCATGAGTGCATAAAGGGAAGAAATTTGAAAAATGTTTTTCTGCTGATTCCTTGTGTCATTCCAACTCATTACCCTTAAGAACAGTAAGGACAAGAATTTCAGAAAAATATGATATTTGAGTTGAAGCTTTTTATTCCTAGACCACTGGAAATGACACACCCCATGTTACATTCTCACAGATGAAAGGGACCCAAAGGCCAGAATCAAAAAAGAAACAGGCTAGAATAAAAACTTGGAGCCTTTGAAGAAGAGACTGTTCCTTCCATCTACTGTGAAAGTGAGGTCAAGTGATAAAAAAATTATTTTCTGTACAGCTATTTTTGAGGGCAGCTGGAGAATCCAGGCATATAATTTCCTTTTAATTAATCTATTATAAATAAAAATTTTAAAATTTAAATTGTCTTGTACCTAAATCCCCTTAACGGTTTCCTTGACACAGTCCGTACAATCTGTTAGGGACATGATGCTACGTGCAGCTTGCATTTAAGTGCTTCTAAATTTGTCTTGGCAGGGAAAAAGAAGTCTAACACATGAATCTGTCTTTTTAATTAATATCTGTGTATTAATCTAAGATTCAATAGCACAACAGGGTAGTGTCTAGGGATATGTTTAAAAAAAACAGATTTAATGTTTGGCTATATATGGAGAGTGTGGCATTTGTAAATAACCCTTTCAGAGAGGACTGGAAAAACCCACAATTAGTATACAGCACTGTGTATGCCTGGGATAGAGTTAATTTTCTTCACAGTCATTAGTATGGGGCTATGTTTTGGATTTGTGCTGAGAACAGTCTTGGTAATATGGAGATGGTTTTGTTGCTGCTGAGCAGGGTTCACACAGCACCAAGGGCTTTTCTGCTTCTCACTCAACGCCACCAGCGCGTGGGCTGGGGGTGCACAAGAGTTTGGGAGGGGACACAGCGGGGACAGCTGACCCCAGCTGACCAAAGGGCTATTCCATACCATATGGCATCATGCACAGCATATAAAGCTAGGGGGAGAAGAAGAAGAAAGGGGGGGATGTTTGGAGTGGTGGCATTTTGTCTTCCCAAGTAGCCGTTACACATGCTGGAGCACTGCTCTCCTGGGGGTAGCTGGACAAGTGGGGAATGGATCCTTTGCTTTGCTTTGCTCACATGCACAGTTTTACTTTCCCTATTAAACTGCCTTTATCTCAGCCCAGGGGTTTTCTCACTTGTACTCCTCTGATCCTCTCCCCCATCCTGCCGGGGAGGAGCGAGCCAGTGGCTGCGTGGGGCTTGGTGGCCGGCCGGGGTTAAACCACGACAAGCACCAGGCTTAGCGAACCCACAGCAGCTTTTTCCTGTCTCTATTGCTACGTGGCACACATCCAGATATCTGCTGTACTAACATTTGCTCGTGGGAGAGACTGAAGGAAAAAAGGTTCCATAAGGTTTCCATTGGCCTAGACAGCTGAAACATCTGCTAGATTCACGAGCAGCTGGCTGGCCCAAGTCAGCGGGGAGATCTGCTGCGGATCAGCACTGCCATAGCAATAGATATTTCATAGACCGTAGGGAGCGAAAAAGAAAGTCGGTTAGAGTAAGTGGTTGTATTTCAAAGTACACCAAAGTCTTACGTGGTTTTATATAAATGGATATCTAAATTGCACAGAATTAGAGCCACAACTACAACAGATCGGCAGTGCAAGACTCATTAGGGAACAGGTACATGAAGGGATAGCAGGATGCCATCCTAGTCTTCTAATACCTGCTAATAGGAGCACCTAGATTCCCAAATGAAATTTAACAAAGAGCAGTCACCTGAGAAAATATTCCCTTTACTCTAGGCTTCTAGCTTGTACCAGAGGAAGCCTCCTCCATCTCTCTGAAATACAGATCCTGTGAAGGTGGTTGTTGGAAGGGAACTGGCCGTTCTTTATCGGGACACACAGCAGAGAAGAAGAGCAAGTGTTGAAGCAGTGAGGGTGGAGGACAGAAGAGAATATACATACTTGTTTGGTGTAAACTGCCTTTCATTTCTTTAGTTTAAGCCTGGTTTCAGGCACCTACAAGTGTAGGCTGGGCTACATAATTTTGTTCTTTGTAGTTTGGTGCCACTTATGCTCATAAAGGGCTATTTGAACTGTATAAAGCGATCGTGCTCTGGACTGAATTCCTGGTATTTTATTGTGTAAACTGAAAGAGAGTAAAAAAAAAAATATCAAGAACTAAGTCCATTTTAAAACTGTTCTTTCATATTGAAACTTTTATCAGTTTAAACAGAGCTGTGTTTCAGAGAGCTCCTCTGTACTAGAAAAAGAGTCAAACATCAAAGAAGGTAAATATTGACATGGTGGGTGAAATGACCAGTAACAAAAACTTTGTGAATATACAGATGATCACAAGAGGAAAACCTTTTTATTAATCATTCAAGCTTTTGGTCTGTGAGAATCAGAACTGCTTTCTTCAGGGAATGTTCCCAGTTGGTTGGGATGTGTCTATGTATTGATCAACACAAAGTCATTAAGGGAGTGCCTGTTCAGATCAAAACCATCTGCAGGCACAGCTTTTCCAAATTTTAGACAGTACTGCCTTGTAACACACACACGCACACCCCTTCACAACAGTTTTTACAGTGAATATATTTGTTATCAAAGTGATTTTATTTGGAAGTCTGTTTAATTGGTCCATATTGTGTTACATTGGCAGAACTCATGTATCTAACTGCTTGACACTGATTCCCTTTTACCACTAGGATACTTTTAATCAGGAGATTTACAGCTAGAGTATTTCACTGAACACCACTGGTAATTACAGATAAAGGTAACACCACATGTAGTGTCTCTGATGAAACTCTGATTTTTCTACCTTTGCTTTTTCTTCATTCACCTTTGAGGATTACATACCATCTGAAGCAAACTGAACAGTGAAAGTGAAGAAAGTACAGGTAGCAAGGATTTATCTGATGTACTGGAGCAATGACAGGTGATACTCATTCAGACTTGTTTCCAAACTAGAGGCAGTAAGACCCATGTTTAGATATACTGTTCTATTCTAATTAAAATATACTATCCAAATCAAAAAGAAGTAAAATTAACAGAAAAAAAAGTGGGGGTTTATTGATGACTATATTGCTGTTCTTTGTGTTCCCCCCCCCCCCCCACACCTCTTGTTTCTGTACATATTTTTAAACATTTACAAGATATGCATTTAAAAGCTGTTGTGTGGGCACTTGCTTAGACAAACGTAAAACAGTTTTCATTTTCACTTTTGTTCAGCTGTTTGGTATGGTGAAAAAATCAAGCCTCTGTTTGAGACACAGAAGTTTAAAGTAGTAAGCGAGCTTTTGCCAGGGTTACTTGTAAATAAGGGTAAACAGTTCAGTGATGGTGCATACTGGGGATTCCTGAACCCTCCTTGGGGTTACAGATGTTCAAAGAACAGCACTACTTGAAGCTGTCTTGTTTGCATAGCTGTCTCTTCTGTCTTTCATCATCTGTTTTGGATGTGATTTCAGAAGGTGATGAGACAAAGCTAAAAGTAGAAGGATATTAAGCCTTGTGTTCTGCTCAGATGGGAAGAGTGATTGAACAGAGAACATAAACAGACAGAAAGAATGTCCTTGCCAGATGGGTTACCTGCATGTTGGACTTCAAACTCCATTGTCTTATTTTAAGGGTGAAGAAAGAAAACTCTGTTTCTGGAGAGATGCAATAATACTTTCTTTTGTAATGACTCAATGGCTGGAAAGCCTGGCAGAGTGGTTTTCTTTCAAATAGATTTCAAATGTTTCAGAGATGGGAGCAAGGAAATGAAAGAGTTTGTGGCAAAATGAGGGGGAAAAATTAATCCAATTTACTGATTTAATTGTATTTTTTCTTGGTTATGTGATTCTCTTTCAGTAGAATGTTTAGTTTGGGAAAATGAAAACCAAGGTGCTTTGATTTTTTCTGAATACAAATGGCTTGTTGTTAATACTTAGAGAAAACTAATATCTCTAATTTTTTCAGTCCATCTCTACTTTTCCTCTAGCCAAAATTATCTTCTCAATCATTTCTGAATTCCTATTAAGTTCAGTCTTCCTTAAACATTAGTTTTTTGCAAGAAATGTACTATTTTCCAAAATACCTTCTCCCAATATTAAGGTCATATACTTTCATATATTTGCAGCCTATTTCAAGCCAAGATTTAATTAGGGTGGAGTTGTAGGAAAGGCCATGATTAGGCTACTGAAGTATCTGTGAGATCAGCACAGGTTCTGCAAGCAGATCAGTTGAGAGATCAGTTGAGTTTCTGACTTGACTGAAGGGGTAATACATGCAACCCGTGGGGAGATGCTCACTAAGACAATGCTGGACACTACCAAGTTGTAAGGAAACACAAGAAACATGAGTTTAACATGCAGAATCCAGCAATGGTTGCAAATGTCCAGTGCAGAGTTTGACCAGTTAGTGACAGTTGTTAACACTAAACAGCTTACAAAAATTCTCAGTTCACAGAAAAAAAATGAAGCGTATAGGATTACACTGAAAACCTGTGGATCAGATTTAGGAAGTCTGTGGAAAAGACTCGTTTACTGCTTTGGTACATTAGCTGTTATTTGTGATGTGCTCCATATTAAAGCTCTGTATATGAATATTTGCAGTTCTCAGTGGATCCAGACTAGTACATTCTGGAAGAACAACTTAGAAAAAACAATGCGGCAACCTAGCAGTCTCCCCTTCCTATATAAAAAAAAAAAAAAAATCAAAAAAATAACTCCAAAAAACCAACCCCGCAAAACCCCTTCAAACAAACAAACAAACAAAAAAAAGCAACCCCAAAGCCTGCATTACCTTAGATGGCTGAATCGTCACACTAATCCTAAAGAGTTTAAGTACCTGTGCAGCATTTTTCAGAACCCTTGTTCTAGGCTGATACCTCTAACCTAGGATTGGGAGAGTAACTTTATCTTCTTGTGAACGTCTCTCAAAATGACTGCAGTTTTATAATTTTTAAACTGTTTGCATTTCAGCTGTTCCTGTTGCTAGAGGAGAGAGACATCTGCTTCTCTTGATTACCAACCTTTCAAATGAATAGAAAGATAAAAGTGCTTGTGTGAGCCTCTAATTAGCAACTTTCAGGGAATTCTTTAAGCCACATGTCCATGTAATCTTTCTAGTAATTTCTTATTTGAGAAAAATTAGATTCCCCCATTTATAATTGTTGCAGAACTGTGGCTGATAATTTAATATTCTTCCCTGTCCCCCTTATTTTCCTGTGAAACTCTTTCTGGGTGGAGCGTGCTTGGAAGATGATCAGTGGGCTGCTGTAACCTGTGGGCGTTGCTTCAGGGCACTTTTCCCAGTGTTTCCTGTCTAGGTGCTGAAAGAGTTGCTGTTAAGAGTATTAAAATATATATCTACACACCCACATTAGTTTCATATTAAGTAATTCTTGGTTTTGTGTTTGTTTAAGTAAAAAGAACTTATATAATGTGCACTTTAAAGAGCAGGTGCAGTTTGCATTACATTTAGATAAACATGTAAGCCTTTGGACGCTTATCAGCATTTTCTGGATATTTTGGGTGTAGAGAACTAGAAAGAAAATCTCTCACACAAAATAGTCATTCAGGCCTTGTGACCGTTTCTCCAAAGTGGAACCGTGCTGTGCCAGGCTGGAGTGCATCAAAACACTTGTGTTCTTTTTTGATTTATGTTTTTGTTGGTGGTGGTTGGTTGGGGTTTTTTTTGCACTTGTTGAAGTGCAGGGTAAGTGGCTAGGTCATGCCATCACAGTGCCAAATACCTGGGGCTTGCAGTGAGTTATCACATAGAGACAGAACAGAAAATGTGTGAAAATTGTGTGCTTTAGATTGCATTTCATTGATTCCGTTTTAGAACAGTTATAAGTACTTACTAATAGATCATTTATATTAATGCGTTGTATGCCAATTACACTGACAGTGTATTTTAAATTATATTTTATCATTGCGAAACATGTGCATGGTAGTTTTTTGATGAGATATATAAAGAATGGACAATCTATAACATGTGTAGCTGCATGCCTTACTTTTAAATCAACAATGTAGATGTAAGTCTTTACATGGTGTTGAGGCTCAGATAGTTTTCTTATTTTCCTGTTGCACATCAGGATGATACTGGTGTCAAAACATTTTTAACACACATACTACAGAATTGCTGGCTTACTGATGAGATACTGGGAGGGGACAACCCTTGCTCTGTTACAGGTATCTTAGAAAGACCAGCAATGTTAAGTTCTTCTCACCCTTTTGTAGTCATATGGGTAAACTGTTTACATTTGTGTGTGCTTAAGTAGAGTCAGATTGTTTACTTGAAAGTGCTGATTATTCCCTTTGTCTGACTCTTATTCTATGGAGATTTTCCACAGTGAAAGAGAGGAATATCCAAAGCAGAGTATTTTATACTTTTAACTGATTATTTATTGTAGGTCAGCAATTAATCAGAAGACACAAAGTAATGTTCAAGCAGAGTGCTGCCTCCAGATTGTGTGGTGATCAGTTGTTGAGGTCTCCAAATCAGACTGTTAAGGCAGCAGTCTGGAGAACTGATTGTATTAAACACTCTTGACGCTGAACAAAAACCTGAAACCCTGACATAGCAAACACCAGCAGTATAGGCTGACTGGCTGCTGGTTTACCTGTATGATGTTTTTTGAGGGAAGGTCTACACGGGGCAAGATAGGAGCTTTCCTCTATTCTCTGCAAAAGTCACTTTTTTGTTGAGACTGGTTGAGTGTCATGTATATTTCTATTGGAAATATATTTTCTAAGTTTCATTTCTTATCTACGTTAGTTTCATTACTCACTCTAGAAACTTTATTGTTCACTTATGTTCTTACCTTATGTTGACACGCTTCACATTTCCAAATGTGAATTTCACTTTGTCCTTAAACGCCCTAAATATTATTCTTTCTGGAAAACTTTGAGCCCTATCTTCAGTTCTGTCACTAAGTCACCTGTCTCTAAACCTGTCTCTAAAGAGAAGAACATGTTCATGCAAAGTCAGAGTCAAAGCCCTGGAACTATACTGCTTGCTTGTACACCTCCAAGAACCTTATGTAGTGTGGTTGTTGATAAGTCCTTAGAAGGCTGATAAGTCATCTGTTTCCAGATCTTAATTTTCTTTGAAAAGAGCATATCCAGAACTTTTTTTCATTTGTTACTCAGAGGAGAAGATTCAACAGGCAAGTAAGAAATGTAGCAGAAAGTATTTTTAGTAGCACAAATGGCCAAGTACATAACTGATGGGAAGCTGATAGTGCCTGATACTGACTTAAACCCATGGAGGTTCCAGACTGACTGTTGTGTACTTGTTGTTGTTGTTGTTGTGTTTTCTTCAAGAAGTACCTGGTTAATTTGATTAAATGCTTCGGTTTGGAGGAGAAGAAAGTACATGGTACATTCTAACTTTGTAGCCAGAGATAGATTCCATGTGTGCATACGTGTATTTGTCTCCACCACAGCTTTTTATATATTTCTTCAATTACCCTATCATCTGGCTTCTGTGTAATTTTTTTTCTGAATTTTATTCCTGGAGCACTGATGTGAAGTAAGAATACGCCAGTACTCTCATTGTACAGATTAGGAAACAAAACGTGGTGACAAGGAGGCCCAGATCCACAAAGAAATGAAAGTGTCCAATTCCTTATCCTTCATGTTAGAATCGGGTACCTTCCTGCGTTTAGAGAAAAAGGACTTTAAAGTTTGTTGAGGCACAAAGAATTGAGCACAGGATTTTAAAGTGGAAAGTGACACAGAGCTCTAAACCAAATTTCCTCATAGGATAAGCAGAAAGTTCAGCATTCTGTTACCACAGCTGTGGTAAGATGAAGTTCACTTCAATTATTTCTGGGTTTTTAACTTCATTCAGGAATTCAGAGTGGTGGAGGGGAATGCCTTTCCCCCCTTTCTAAATAAATAAATAAATAAATAAAATCACTGGGTGCTCTTCTCCATTCACAAGCAAATAATACCATGATGACAGTCTGAAAAGCATAAAAAATAGTCATTTATGCAAGGTTCCTAGGAAACAGGACTTTTTCTACATACTTTTTATTCCATTGTTTCTCTCACACTTTTTCCTGTTTATCTTTATGGAATAATTGTACTTCAATATGTAATTTTCTCAAATTTATATCTGCAATCTCTTTCACTGAAATATGGTCTGAAACAATTATATCTTGACTTCACTGCTGTTATAGAAACACACACCTGAAACACAGGGAGTGAAGAAAGCAACAAAGGCTTCCTACTTCTCTATTATTGCTGTCTAACATAAATTCTATAGTCTGAAATCAGTGGCTGTACCGGCATGCTCTTGTCCTTTGCATTATGCTAGTAATTGCTTAAACATTTAAAAAAGCCCCACGACCTTGATTGCACAGTTTGAGGGTAGCAGTTGGTTTCTGAGTTGTTTCTTCTCTCTCCCTCCTAAAACTGTCATTCTGGCGTAAGTTTCTGCAGTGTTCTTATTAACTCCAATTTTCTCTGCAAGTGGTTTTGTTACTGGAGCATGTAATAGTAACTAGAGCACAGAATTATTTTTTCTTGGGTTTGTTTCTTTTTTAAACAATGTTTCTTCAGTGAGCAAACAATTTCAGGATGTTGTCTCTGGGGTTAAAATCTAAAAGATATATGCGACCCAGATATGAGACTAAATTATTGCCATTTAAGATAGCAAGTTTAGGAAAAGCCAACTGAGCCAGTTAAAGACTCTCTGTGTATTAAATTATGCTCAGGCAAATTTCTTTTTTCTTTAAAACTGTTGTATGAATATAGTATGCAGGCTACATTGTCATCTTTTCTTTTAGAGTAAAGCAAAGCAGGTAGTTATGTATCGAGTTAAACTATCTTCTTTAATCTGTAGTCAATATTTTACCACGTTCTCTAAGACTGTTCTTAGAAATGAAATAATCAGGCCAACAACAACTGTAGTTTTGTCCAAAATTTCCAGGACGCTACCCTTCTATATGGTATTCATGCTGAAAAAATAGAGAAGGGGATTCATTCCTATTGAAAAGTTAGAAGAAAAATTAGTTGCACCATAATGCAGACTTCAGTTTATGCTTGCTGAAATGCAGTTCAGATATCATTTTTCTTTAAATTAGATAAAGACAATCTAATAACATTTCATCCCCTTGGAGAGATGTTTGCATTATTTCATATATAAATTAAGAGAGAAAGTCAGGAAAATGATTCAGTATATATAGACGTTTCATTATAATGGCTTTTGTTTCTAATGATTTAGTTCCTGTGCTAAAAAAAAAGGCAAAAATTGATGTATTCTCCCTACAGATGCAAGCTGCTATTTGAAGTAGTAAGTTGCTTGCCTCCCCACCCAAATATTTAGTCTGTTGTTTGGTGTGGTGTTTTTTTTTTTTTTTTCTTTTAGGGCCTGGTTCTATTGAAGTCAATATTAAAATATCTGACCACTTTGAAAAATTATTTGCTCAAGACTTATTTTCTTTATTTCCTCTCATATAGTTTTGCATTTTTTATGGGCTCTGGTTTTGGCTGACATCATGCTATAAAGGTATCAAAGAAAAGGCTTTGCCTATCTATGCAAGATTGAAAAGAAAGAATTTCTGCTATAGGCGTTCTGTGTGAGAATGAATAGAACTGTAGGCTTTATTCTTTCCCTCGCATATGCTGATAAACTTTATTTACCTCCTAGGGATGCTGGGCAGCCAGGCTTGCAGGAGACGGTAGAGCTGATTGGGCCAAAAAATCGCGCACTCACTGCTGGCATCTCTTGCCTAGTCCCTCCTCTCCTTCCACACCCATTTATTTTTATAGCCTTCTGATACATGCTGACATGAGTAGGCAGAGCTTTCTGCAACGATACTGGGAAACACTTAATTTATAACATAACTGTTCCCTACCAAAACAGACCTTTGCGGAGACGGAAGCAGAGGATTATGTTTTCTCAAGTGCTTACAGCCACCAAGTATCATTTATAATTAGCCTGGTAAATTGATTAGAATATACAACCTAAGCATCAAATGGAAGTGTTGAACTCATTAAACAGCTTTCATTTTAATTGCAAAAAGTATAACAAAACCCCAAACCCAATCATAAACAGATAAACATAAGATGAACTCACAAGATGAATGTTTCCAAACTGGACCAAATGAAGGTGATTATTTTCTGTAGTCTTGTCACATACTGAGGTAAAAATCAGTTTTAAAATCTGTAAAAGCAGTTGAGCCATGATTTCTGGGTGGGGAAAAAAATAATAAAAAAAAAGCCTTTCCTGACTGAAAACAGCTTGTGGCTAATGAGATATAAGCCTGTCAATTGTACTGGAAAGCAGTATTGGTCCTCCACAAAGCATCGCAAAACCAACCTGATTGAATGTACTTAACTATAGCTCCATCTAGTCAAAACAGTTGAAATAATTCTGCTAACACAGCTTCCTAAAATGAGCAGAGGGACTGGGATACAGCATGGTGACAGTGATACCTAGCTGCTGCCTTCTTTTTGCAATAGCTTCGTCGCTTATTGTAATTCATCTCTGTATAACCTTGCAGAGTTTTCCAATGAAACATACTTCTTTTTCAGGTACAAGGGAATTGTAATGTGGACCATCAGTTGTTCTTTGGTTTTGTTTTTGGGTTTTTTCCCCCATTTTTTCTTTAGTAGTATACTCCTAGACAGACAGAAAAGCGTTTGACTTTCCTCAAGGTTTGATCATGGAACAGAACTGTATATACTGTAGTGGATATATATGTGTCTGATTGACCTGACCTGCTGGGGGAGGGTAGACGTGTCATTGCCAACCAGCTGTTCTGAAGAAATCAAGGAAGCTGGATGGGTAGCCCTGGCTGTAGAATGGTGATCTTCTGAGTCACATTGATGATCTCAGTCATACCTGTCAATCACCCCAGTTAATAGTAAAGTAAGATGTAAATTGCACTGAACTTACCTAAAAAGCTGTGTTCAGAAGAGTACGTATTTTTTACGTGTGTTACATTTTCTAGATGTTTATAAAAATCAAATGGCCCTTTAATACTTAATAAATAGCATTTGAGGGGGGGGAATTTTCTGATCCAAATTAAAACTCAATGTGAAAGGTACAACTTTCACCCCCTCTCCCCTGCCCCATCTTACCTTCTTACCCACCCCCCACAGCTTACACACCCACCTTCTGTTTCTTCATCTAAAAAGGGATAATTCCCGTATTCCTGGCATTGAGCAGCCTCATGTGTTTTTCTGCATTCTCTGAAAAGCTGACAGGCAGCAAAAGCCTGGAATGCATATGAGTGCATATTTTCAAGGCCATTGCAAGCCCAGTTATTCCATCATCATCATGTAACCCCATATGCTAGTTGTTCTCCTGGTGAATCTCCTAAAGCAAGTATCAGTATCTGCCCTTAGTACAAGTACCGATTTTGGGCATCTTTTCCATACCTCCAAACTGAAATATGAAATTACTAGTGCTATTGCATAACTCCCTGCTAAGGTTTCTGGAGTGGCATGTAGTGCCCTGACTGGTTGTGTTCAAGGAAGAGAAGGGCTGCCGAGTTGCTCTGCGAATGGAGGGGCCATCCAGTCAGAGGATAATACATCTCGGTTTGTTCAGCTAGCACAGTGCAGAGTTTCCAGGTGATGTCCCTGGAAAAAGCTTAGTGCACTGATGAGTAGTGCAAGAAGTACTTAAAGGGCTTCCACTGGATGTTGAAATTTAACATATAATCAATATTAAGTCATATACTGTGTTATTTATTCCTTTCTGCTCACATGTAGTGACCATGTAGGAGTTTTACTGGTATTGTTTGCTATTGCTGTGCGTGCATTTTGTTACTGCCATCATAATTTGGGGTTTAAACAAGATAAATTAAGAACAGCGCAAGAATTTTGATATTGGTGAGTCCAATTGAGAAATTAAAAAATTTTAGGTAGACTTGGATTCACTCCTAAAATCTGAAAGTCGTCTTAAAGTTCTTGGAAATCTGCTGTTGTTTTGATTATACTTCTTGGTGGTGTCCAAAATTTGCACATGCAATATAATTTTTTTTTCCACAAATACAGACATTTATATATATTTTTAAGTTAACATGATTAGAAGGGAGCTATGTTTAGATGGGAAGAACAGAAATTATGTCCAATCATTTGTAGGGTAAAGATGAGTATAGATGTTGTTTTGCAGCATATATGATTAGACCAGAAGATACATGTGATTTGAACAATATATGCAATGAAATAAAAATTTTCATGCATATATTCAAATGAAAAAATGCATTTTATCACTGTTTTGAGCCCCTGTTCTCCATAAATAGCTTCCTCTGTGCTATATCAGCAGCAGTTTGGGCTGAAATCAGGTGAGAAACAGTGGAAACGTATATAAAAACTGAAAAAGGCTCAACTTTTAATACAATTTTTAATCCAAATCTTTCTACAAGTTGAATAAGCATCATTATTACTTTTGCATAAATTGGTTAGCAAAGCATAGATTAAATGGATTGCCTGAGGTCATGTGAGAAGTCCGTGGTAGACTTAGGAATGTTCTTCAAATATTTGCAAAAGATTTCACTTAGTTTCATGGAATTATGTCTGATTACCATCACCAACGTTAAAGGAAGTATGGATATTAGTTTGTAGCTATATTTTCTGTCTTAACAGAAACTTTTATCGTGCTCTATTTTAAAACAAAACTTCATTGAGAATTAATTGCTTTGGAATTTTTTTTAAAAATATACTCATAATTGATTATAAATCAATATTTTCATGGCTTCTTAAAATACAGTTATGTCTGGGAGAAAGGTAACCAGAATCTTCAAAATCTTTCTGATGGCTGCAAAGCCTTTGACTTGAAATAGTATGACATCTTGGGTAATAATCATCATTCAAAACCAACCTCACAAGAATTAAGCAGATTAGAACTGTTGGAAAAAATAGGGTGAAAGCGTAATGATAAATAAGAACTCGCCCCTGTACAGTCATGTTCTGTGCATTTTGTCTGCATAGGGAAAAGTGGTTGGTACTGTACTGTTTAGATGGTTTTCAGAGTTGGTTTTTAGAAACACCCTGGGTAACATAGTTTTTGTCAGCGGTGTTTGCAGGTGCCACAGACTGTGGATATACAAAATAATGAAGATCACTGCACTTGGAGGAATGTATGTTACAATGCAGTGAAACACGGACATACACCTAACAGCTACAGGAGGAGATCTGGAACAGGGGGTTGATTTTGGAGCAGTATCTGAGAAAAAAACATTGACATCATGGAACATCTATCAGTCAAACCTGAGCCCCCATCTGACCCTGTGACCAAGAGGACTCATTTAGGTGTGCAAACAAGAATATGCAAACAAGAACATGAAGTGCTGGTAGGGAAGTGGTGTCACCTTTGTATTTTTTTCCTTCTGTGACTGCTGCAGTGGGGTTTCCAGGTCTAGACTCCACGTTTCAGAAGAAAGATGACAAATTGAAGAGGGCACAGAGAAGAGCCACAGGCTAATTAAAGGATTAGAAAAACACGATTTCTACAGAAAGACTTAGGAGCTCAAGTTATTTAGATTATCAAAGAGAAGGTTAA
The DNA here is from genome assembly GCF_023634155.1 of Falco peregrinus. NCBI lineage: Eukaryota > Metazoa > Chordata > Aves > Falconiformes > Falconidae > Falco > Falco peregrinus. Next base: position 9,956,902 of record NC_073724.1, on the reverse strand, counting down.
TGGGCAATATGAACACAGTCTCTAAGTGTCTACAAAAGAAAAAAAAAATTGATAATAGATGGCTTTCCAGTGAGGGAAAAAGATATAATAAGGACCAGTGGACACTGAGACAAATTCAGACTAAGACTAAAATCCTGTTTTCTTGTTTAAACAATGATGACCGTTGCTCTCCGGAGTAAGTTACTGAAGATGCCACTGTTTTCCATTACTAGACTTCTTCAGTCAAGGGAGAATAGTTTTGTTAGAGGATGTCATCTTGTTCAATCTCTGGTCACAGAGTTAAAGAAGAAGTAAGAAATGGGAGTTTAATAACTATATTAAGAACTATCCATACTAGAGAACTACAATGGTAGTGTCCAGTTGTTGAAATGATGATGAAAACTGTGTTTCTTTTAACATACTGGCCTCAACCTGGCAGGGCCTTTAGGCTTGCCCTATTCTTGAAGGCTCCTCACCAAGTATTCTCGATTTAATGGGAATATTCACATGGATCAGAATCTGCGTACTCAATGTTGGGAGGACAAATGGGTTTTTTTACAATGGTAATAATTTATCCTAGGTGTAAGGGTTTTCCAAAGTGAGTCCTTTGGGGAATGATGGGATTTCAGTCAGTGGTCTCCAGCCATGGGTCACCATGCTGCAGCAGGAACATGCTACCCCTGCAGCTCAACCGTGGTACCTAGAAGTGGCTGAGGACGCCTTGTCTGTGTCACCAATGGCCTGGGTTCTTCATCCCACTGAGCGCTTGCCTTGGATGGCATCTCTGCTGGCATGCTTCCTGGGCACGTGCTACCGACCCATGTAACAGAAGTGAGGCATCTCCCACAAAATAGTGTCAGTCTCCCCAAGAACCAGTTTTGACCTTTAGCGGCACAAAACCACTTGTGTGACACTTATAATGCTGTATTAAATGGCACAATGTTAATGTTTTCCTAATGTTTATCGATCTGGTAGAGGCTTTTACAACCTTCTCTGGTCCTTCCAGCCCCCAAGTTCCTATTTCAGTAACAAGTTAGATACCGGTACAAACAATAAAGTAGATCTCATAAATGTTTCTTTGTTGTAGTTTTCCCGTCAGTTACTAATAATTTTGGTCTTCATTAAGAGGTAAGCAGTATCCATTCTTTTGATCTTGCTTTGTCTGTTTTTCTCTGTTCTGCACAGGCTCCATTCTGTCCCCTTTGACTAGTTTCCAGATTTAATGGCTTGTTTTCTCTCCACCTCTTTCTCCACTCCAAGCTTCCTATGAGGTTCTCCAGATCCACACAGCAACTGCATTGCTAAGAAACAGGATGAATGCTTTGGTTTCACTTTTATATGCTAGATTAATTTTTCCTTTCAAAACATCAGAACACAGTGGAGAGGCCATAGAAAAGAAAGTTCCTCTGACTTCCTTCAGTTCGTGGCATCCACAGTTTCCATTTAATGATTGATCAGAATTCAAAGGTTGATCAGAAAAGTTTAACTCCTAACCACTCTTCTGGTCAAACAAGTCTGTGACTTGGCAATCATTAGCAAATGATAGGCTGCATATGCACTGACACCTTCCTGATAAGAACTATAATATCCAAAAGATATTAGAGGTTAAATCTGGGGAGATCTGCCACATCATGTTAATAGGGTCCTAAATAATTACAGCAGTTCTTTATTAAATGATCTTCTATTCCTAGTCTTTAATATAAATGACAGATTTCACTGTGCTACTCTTTGGCACTAGGTTCTGTTTTATGTTTCTTGTATGCAAAAAATATTGTAGCCCACATAGCCTTTTATCCACAACTCATACTTTAGAAGGTTATTTCTTTGCTAAGATGCCTGTAATTTAGTGGAAGTAATAACAGGCTGTGTGCATTTTTCTGGATTTTTAAAATTCTAATTTAAGCAATAAGCAATTTATGCAATATCTTGAGGTTCCTTGACACATTAGAATTGAAGGAGGAGAAATGGAAGGAAATGACAAATCTTTTCTGTTTTCTTTTTTTTTCTACCCTTGTTTATGATTTTTCACTCATCAAGTATTTCGCAACGTGTGGTTTTCAAGAAGCAGGGTTTGATTAATGAAGTGTCAGATACAGAGGATGTCATGAGAATTTTGGCATTTATTGTTTGCAGCATTTAAATTAGCCATGGTGTTTTCAATATTCCTTATTTTTTTATTTACTATATCTGTTATCCTGTTGATAGTAAATACTCTTTTATAGTAAATATCAGTACATAGTAAATTTTGATCTTTAGACATCTGTGGGAAGTTGATATTTATACAAAAATTATACTAGTTATTCAGATTTGCATTTTGATGGAAATCCTTTATTCATTAGTTTATTTTTAACCAAGACAGTGGAGAGTATTAGACTACCTTAACGCTAACAGTTTCAGTGATGTAGATGCTTATATACCGGGCCTAAGGCCATCAAAATTATTTTACATAGGAGAATGGACAGCTATCAAAACCTGGCTAGAATTGCATTTTTGAAAATATCAGCAGGTCAAATAGAAGTTCAGTTGTTAATCTTCTATTTACTAATGCTTTACCCTGGTCATCTGAAAACCTGTACTAGGTAATAGACTTCTATATCATCATGGCTTCCGTATAGAAGGCATGCCTTGTTTTAACTTAGCAGGGAACAACTCTGAAGAGAGCCACTGAAACAGGGTGTTACTGTGAAGGTTCTATGCCAGATTTGTGATTCCATATTGGTATAATTACTGGCTATTGTATATATAATTTTCTTGATGTACTAATGAAAAGTCTATGAGCTTCTTCACTCCCATAGGACCGTAGGGAGATTTTTCACTTCTGGCACATCTCACTTGAGTGTCAATCTTGGCATTTTACTTCTTATGCTAGCAGCTCTACCTGCCCTTGACTGCTTCTTCTATTAATAGAACCTGTATAAAAGGAGCAGAAGAAAGAAGCATATATTTGATTTAGAGTATTGGATTGTCTTTCTTTTGCATTGTATCCTTGAATAAATTAATGTATCTTCCAGATAATGATGTATCTTGGTCATTATTGAAGAACTTTTCTTCCCTCACCCATGTTAAAGAATTACTTCCATGTTTTTACTGTGCTCCCCTGCTGCAATACCATTTATCAGAATGTGTTATGCTTTTTGATGAGAGGGTTGCCGTTCTCATAAGACATAAATGCTTTAGTCTGTGCCATTGGAAATGCTTCTGATTCAAGAACCTGGGCGATACTGCTCCTGTATTGTGTAGATGTATTTGGAAATCTTCCCAGTGACTTTCAGCAAGCATTTAATGTGATTCATAATGCTCTGGGATAAAATTACAGATATGAAAGAGACCTACTACATCATCACTTGCATTTTCATCTGAGATCAGGTAATATTCCCTTCGCAGAGGATGCATCGAGTATTAGATTCACACTACATTTGCTCTCCAACAACTTTCCAAACCTGGCAAGAAAAACAGCGTGCCTGAGAGCTCTTTAAAAAAGCGTAAAAAGAAACAGGGAGTCAAGGCTGGCCTGCTCTTTTTTAAAAATCCAATGTGGATTTTTTATGTTACGCTTCCAGTGATGTTTTCAACAGCCATTTAACTATATTATCTGTACTGAGACATCTGTGTGGGTGTGTAGCATGTGAGCCCTGTGCGGTGGTATAGCCTGGATGTATGGGTATGTGTAAGGAGATAAAACTGCAAGGCATTTCTTTGGAACCAATTACTATAACTTATGGGCGAGGCGGGGGAAAAGGGGAAAAAATCTTTTTTTTAATATATTGTACTACCTTTCTTTGGCCAGAGATCACACTTAATTCAGGCTCTGTCATCTGTGGGAACTTGCTGCGATACATTCAGTTCTTCAACTTAAATGCTTTTTTTGTTTTTTTTCTTTTTTTTCTCTCTTACTCTCTTCCCTTCCCCATCCCTCCCCTCCCTCCCCAGGCAGCCAAGGGCAGTTTCCACTCACACAAAACGTCACGGTTGTTGAAGGGGGAACGGCAAATTTGACCTGCAGGGTCGATCAAAATGATAACACCTCCCTCCAGTGGTCAAATCCAGCTCAACAGACGCTGTACTTCGATGACAAGAAAGGTAAATCCTCTCCCGAACTCATGGTTCTGCATCACTTCTTCTAAGAAAGAAAGGTTGAAAATCATTTCCCTTTCATATCTTAATGTGAACATATCTGCTGGGAATATATGTTTTCAGCTATAATTATTAGATAATATTTTGGAGGAGGGTCACTGGAGTACTTTTTTGCGTATGAAATTTTATTTTTTTGTTAAAGGAAAAGAATAATATGTTAAATTCTTACTGCAAGCTAAATTGGAAGACATATCTCAGAAGAGCATTTATGGTTGGTGAAGAGGCAGGCAAGGGAAGAAGTAGTGCATAAACCTTGTGACTTGCTTTTATGTGTGTGTGTATACATATATATATTTATATTTTTTATATATGTATGTATATAATCCCACTATTTGCTTCAAGTTGCTAGTGCAATATGCAGTTGCTGTGGTAGGTGTTCTTAACAGCTAATAAAAATGCTTGGGTTTAGTGCCCCAATTTTTTTCCAATTATACCATGCACAGATTTTATAATTTTAGTTCAATTAGTGGGGAAAAAAGAAAGGAAAATGTCCACTCCTTACAAAAAGAAGGGCATTATCACTGCAGTAGGATATACTTTCTAAGTCATTTATCTTAATCTGAAATGAAAAAGCATTACATTTTACATAATATAACGTTAACATAAAGTTTGCATTAGATTCCATAAAGAAATTAAAACTAAAGTTATGAAGAACAAAATCATCACTTGGCTTTAAAAATGCAAAAGCTTTGGTGTTGATAGGGGTACAGAAGTTTAACAGTATTTTAGACTGAATTCTACTGCTTGAATTTATTCCGAAAGGTGCTACATACTCTACAATACTCATATTTTAACAAGTGCAGTTATTCCTCTGCGTAAAATTAAAGAAGTGCTGTCCATATGCTTTGCTGAATGATTACAAGATTTTAAAATGCCTTGTCAGACTGAAAATGCTTTGTGGATCTATGCACTTCAATAAAAGTAGAGTCTAAAACCTATCATTTTATACCTGCAGAAGCTGCAATCAAAATATGTTTTTTTTACTATTAATATAATAGCTGAACAGAATCTCTTGATGGTGTTGAAGTGGTTCCTTTTTCTTTTATCTAATTTCCTGTAGCGTGTAATCATTTGATTTGCAATTTCTTTGAAGTCATAAGTACCTTTTGAATGTAGAATTCAAGAGGAGAGATTTATAAAGGTACAAACTTTTGAGCTGGAAGTCTAGTCCTGTAACCTTTACTCATATGGGCCCATTTATTTTAGCTGTAGTCATTAGTGATTTGGGAAAGGTAAATAATATCTGCGAAACTAAAGGCAGAGAGGACTTGTCTGTTGATAGAGCACATCAATACTCACAAAAATCTATATCTTTTATAAAATAAGTGACATTTTAAGGGATGCTGACAAGGACATGGGAGGACTGCAAATAGACTAATTTGAACTTTGTAGCCATTTTGGTGTGAATTGAATTTTCTGTGTACTTTAGCTAAATCTGTACTTTTGCAACGAATAATTGAAGTTTGTATTACTTTTTAATGTAATGAATTGAAGCAACATAATTTGAATGGCATGCAGCATAGTAAGTACTTAGAAGCCATTTGTATTCCCCGCAGGAAATGTGAGGAGATGAAGTGTGTAAATTTAAAGGCCCGCACTCTTTATTGAACTTACAGCTTGTCCCAAGACCTCAAGGAATACTGGATGATTCATTTTACAGAGGGGTTACTGTGCATCTATTAGACAGGAAAATTTCTTGGTGTGGTCAAGAAAAATTCTTTCAATCGGAGATATTTAGTCTTTCTTACATTGGCGAAGCTTTGCATTCAGCATGACAATTCCAGGCTCGAGTATACTGAAGGGAGTAAACAGTGCATCCAAGTGCAATAGGGAAAACGTTCTGCCTTTTCTGGAAATGAAGTTACAGCCTTCATTGGCATTTTTTTCTGTGCGCATATCTGTGTGTTCTTGTAAGTAAGAAAGATGTCCTTTACATGTTTTTGATGCTTGCATTATTGAGCCAAAATGGAGAGAGATATTTATGGCCCTGATATCTTGGTGGTATTCTCAGTAAATGATGGCAAGCACAACTGTAAAGGCTTCCACATTTCCACTTTTTGTCTTTTTTTTTTTTTTTTTTGTACCCCTTTCCCACTTCTCTCAGCCAGGCATGCAATTTGGCTATAAAAGCAGCTTTCTACTAGATCCAGCCATTACATTTGATTTATTGAGAGCTGTGCCTCAGCCAGAGTCTTTTCAAACCTGTCTCTTAATGTTAGCCAAAACCAACCTTCAGATCTTCTCCCTTCAACACCATGAAAATTGCTATTTAATAGCTGTGTTTCTCAAACCCTGAAAATTCATGAAAACTGTTGAGCAGGTGTAGGGTACACAGTCGTGTAGGCTTAAGTTCTGTGTAGGAAACGGAACATTAGAAGAGGAGCGCTGCCTTTATAGCCATCAGAGCTGAGTAACTGTGGATACCTGTGGTTATCACATTTACAGCTAAATCAAATTTGCATGCCTTTAACTTTACCTTCCATTCACTAAGTTATCGTCTATATATGTACTTACATGAACGACACATATAGGAATGACAGTATGTTTCTTCTATGTCTGGAAGCATTAAAAAAATCAGGAAATCGTTCTATTGATTGCTCTATATTTTAATAATTATGAGAGTCAGCTAGTAAAATGAGGGAAGGCAGGTACATATCAAAACAGGGTCCAAACTGCAGCAGCAGATGAGGGAGATGACAGCTGTCAGGTGCCTAAAATAGAGCAAATTGTCTGTGCAGTGGAAAGCCCTCTGCTGCTAGATTGTCCTTGGTGGGACCCCTTTCGCGTCCACACTTCTTTCTCAAGCAAATTCATTCCCCTGTCTTGCAAAAACATTTTCTGTCCAAAACAGAACTTGCCGTGTGCCACAAAAAAAAGAGTCGCTTCGCACATGGAGGGAACGTCTACTCCCCAGCGCCATGCCTTTCAGCAAGGGGGTTGTTATTAGTCTCCGTTTTATCCAAAATGGGTGACTGTCACGGTTCAACCCCGGCTGACAACCCAGCCCCACGCAGCCACTCGCTCACTCCCCCTCACCCAGAGAGATGGGGAGGGGAATCGGAAAGGGATGTAAAACTCAAGGGTTGAGATAAGAACAATTTAATAGGAAAAGCAAAAGCCACACAGCAAGCAAAGCAGAACAAGGGATTCATTCACCACTTTCCATCCACAGGCAGGTGTCCAGCCATCCCCAGGAGAGCAGGGCTCCAGCACGTGTCATGGTTACTCGGGAAGACAAACGCCATAATGCCAAATGTCCCCCCCTTCCTCCTTCTTCTTCCCCCAGTTCATATACTGAGCATGTCATATGGTAGGGAATACGTCTTTGGCCAGTTGGGGTCACCTGTCCTGGTTGCATCCCCTGCCGGTTCCCCGTGCCACTCCAGCCCTCTGGCTGGCAGGGCCAAGGAACTGAAAAGTCCTTGATTTAGTATAAACATCATCCAGCAGCAACTAAAACCATCAGTGTCCAGTCAACATTGTTCTCACATCAGAGCCAAAACACAGCTACTGAGAAGAAAATTAACTCTGTCCCAGCTGCAACCAGGACAATGACATACTATGAAAAGCATTCGCGTCATTTTGCTTTCTTCTGACCTGTGATGCAGTCATTGACTTCGAAGTTAGGAGTCATACTCTTTCTGTTTTAGAAATTCTAAAGAAGTATGGAAATGCAATGAGCCAAGTACACTAATGCTAAAGCTGCATTGTTAAAATTATTCTTCTGTTTCTCCTCACATACTGTGGCTGGTAAAGTATACTTCCTCCCTCACCCTTCCATCACTTTAATATTTATTTGATACTTATGAAGATGACAAGGACTATTTTTAACTTGAGACATTTTTGGCACCCAGCCTGTACAGTCTTACAGTGATATAGATAGAAAAGGAGTAGAGGGTTGGGTGTTGGTTTTTTTTTTTAGAAAAGGCAATGCTATAAATTTAGTGAATATGAAACCACAGTTCAGAGGTTGTTTCCAGGTCCTCGTCACTTGAAGTAGCTGATTTGGTTTTTTTTCTTTTAAGGCCTAAAATGTTTAACTCATTCTGGGAATGGCAGAGGAAAGAAGTCCTATTTTCCTATAGGAAAATAGGTTATAGCTTTATTTTGTTAGCTAAGCAAGGTAAAACAGTTGCTTCCTTCCAATTCTTGTTTTGACACTCCAAAATATATTAAAGCTGGAACTAACTTTGCCTTCATTATTATTTTAACACACAGTAGCTAAAGTATGTGAAAATACAAATGTTTGATCTTGTGGATTTGGTCTCGTTGATGACCTGGCTTCTTCAGCATGCTGTGTCTCTGTTCTGGTACCTCTTTTTTTCTGGTTCCTCTACCTTGTAATTTCAAGGACGTTGTGTTTCAATTTGATTTTTAACTGTTCCTCTTTCATTTAAAGCACAAAATTTTTACCTGACAGTCAAAAATAGATAGTTTAGTTGCATAAATGGATAAATGATCTTAAATTTCAATACACTTGACAACCTTATGAAGACCCCCCTTGGTTTTCCACCCCCCAGACAGAATTTTAGAGATTGTGTTTTCCTAGAAAATATGAATTCACAGCTTACCCTGAGCAAGTTCAGAATCTTTGGAAACAAATGCAAATTGTATGCTGCACACGAAACGAGTTTTTCCTTACACAATTTTCAATTAAAATGAATAATTGCCATAGAAACCTCCGTATCACTTTATGCACCCAAGTACCTATAATTGTATAGCTGCCTTTGGAAGAAGCACAATGTGTAACAATGTAGAACTGGCAGATATGATTTTTAAATTAATATAGGTTATTTTATTTTATCTTCACTGGTGGAACTTCTTAAGGATTTTAAGTGGGCAATAAACACAGAGAGTCATAAACATGAATGCAGATGTATAACAAAAAGGCTGTAACATGGAAACACAGAGATGGTTGATAAAGAAAAGACTGAAAAGAACCTTCATTTAGCTTGTTGTAGCAGCCGTCCTCGTATTCCCTTTTGGAAGGGAATATAGATACATGTGGGGCGGGATATTGAGTTATAAAGGAGACATGTACAACTGAACAATGGCTGTTGATGTCAAAGGTGTTTAATCTCATCAATAAAAAAAGATATGCCATCAGAGTATAAAAAGGAGAGAAACGGTACCTGGTTTATAAATACGTAACAGTTTGGATCAGTCAGGCAAGTGCAAGTGTTAAAATACCTGCTCTTCACCTGAACAGGGAAGATTGCAGGTCTGTTGATAGTAAAACAAGTGCTGTGTTGACTTTGATGATGGTAAGTTTGCCACAAACTGACACACCACATTTTGATGAGACATATGCCTGATCCTCATCATAGACGGGTACATGTCCCTTATGCTTTCATCTAGTAGCACTTCCATGTCTTACTGAAAAATTAGAAATTGTATTCCGACCTCAGGATTATTCATCCCTCAGCAGCAGAATGTATTTCTTTAGATGACCTTTGATTTTTTACATGTAAGACTACTTGGCATTTATGTAACTCCCTATCATCTTGAAAGCTTTCAGAGATACTGGTGCACTAGGCTGGGGTGATGAGAGGGCACTGCACTTGCAAAGCTCCCAAGAGCATCCCCGATAGGCACAGTGCCTCAGGTGAGCTTGTGGAAACATGTTTGGGTAAGGCAGCTGCCATAAGGTGCTGCGTTTGCTCCCTCTCGGGGGTGGCCCTATTACATTAGAACTTGAGGGTAAATTTAGAGACAGGATTTTTTTTATTATTTATTTTGATTTTGTCTCAAATCAAAACGTCATGACTTTTGGCATATCAAGCTGTACCACCTCCATGAAAACTAACTCCATGAAAACAACTCCTAACCATTTTCTTTCTCCATATAAAGATATGTAGAGGGAGACTGAGATTCCCAGCGCACAAGGTATGGGATTTTAATTACAGTGTCACGTATGTCAGTTTAGGAGGATTCATTAGTGCAGAGATCTTTAATTTTACTGCAACACTGTCAAAACTAAATGGTGATAGAATTGCCATACAAAAGGCTGGCATCTTCAGGAAATAAAATCCTGTCTCTGATGCTGGAGACATACAACTGCTTCCTAGTTAGCTGTATTAACCCTTTGACTTCTTTTGTGGAAGCCAGACTCTGAATATTGAATTTAAGTATCAACCCAGCTTACAGCATTCTGTGGTGAATCAGCCTCAGATTCTAACCTACATAAACAAGCAGAGGCACTTGTGAGCTACAAAAATAATTTGAGAATATTTCTGACTGAGGGGAAATGGTGAAATTCCTTCCTGTAGGCCATTTAATGAGTCTAGTAAGCGGTTGAATTTAAGATGTAGGTATACATGTATACAAACAATCCTCAGACAGAAGGAGTAGGTTCGTATAAAAGTCAAGAAGCAAAGAAAATAATGTTTCTCTTTTTTTTGCAATAGAAAGGAAAGTAGAAAATACATGCTTTAGATTAGTTATGCAGACAGGGGGGTAGACAGGCTGCATTGTTGGGAGGACTGAGAGTGTTAGCATTTAAGTAATGAGAAATCAAGTAGCAATGATGAATGGACTTATGTCTCCACCTTCACACGCTCTGTTTCCTGTTACATAATTGAGTGAAGATGGTATCAGACAGTAGATGATGACCAAGCTTAAAGCCATCCTAGGCTACACATATAAATTAGAGAATCACTGTTACTTAGAGTTTAATAGACCCTTTCATTGACATAATACCTTGTAGTAAACCTATAATGTAGCATGAAGAGCAATAGTAAAAATGCAAGAAAGCTACACAGAAAAATATCAAAAATTGACTTTACAGTTGGAAGAGCTGGCAGGAAGGTATACAAAGGGACAGGATTTTCTTTTTTTTATTTATTTATTTTTTTATTTTTCCCCCTCCCTGATGTTTATAGCAAAAGCTTGTAAATGCCTTTTAACATTTGTGAGGTTTCTAGCATTTAATGAAGAAATTGTAGGAAGCAGAAATCTGGTTTTCACAGAGAGCTTTCCATGAAAAGCATTCCATGAAGATCTTTCAGAATTATTTTTCCAAAACTGTAGTTAAGTTTAATTTGTTATGTCAGATATGTTGATTTCACAGTTGTGCCACATGACTATCAGTAGCTGTCTGGCCAGCTCTTACCTTTCCTTGAGGCTCATGGTATAACATAGAGGGATTGGTATCCTGGGTTAAGTCTTTCAGCTGCAATTGTGTTCCTTACTAATGGGTTCTTACACTCACTCACTCCCCTGCTGTGAGGTGGAGGGGAGAATCAGAAGGGTAAAGCCAAGGAAAACTCATGGTTCGAGGTTAAGACAGTTCAATAAGTAAATGAAATAGAAAGAAAAAGAAAAAAAAAAAAAAAAAAAGTGATGGAAAAGCAATCACTCACGCCCTCCCACCAGCAGATGGATGCCCAGACGGTCTCTGAGCAATCCCCGCTTGGGGAAAACAACTCCCAAGTTTTATTGTGGAGTACAGCACCATATGGTATGGAATATCCTTTGGTCAGCTGGGGTCAGCTGTCCTAAATGTGTTTCCTCCCAGCCTCTTGGCCACCCCCAGCCCACTTGCTAGGGGTGCACAATGAGAAGCAGAGAAGAGCTTGACACTGTGCAAGCGCTGCTCATCAGCACCCAGTATGCTGGTGCATGAGCTGCGCTGTTTGCATCATGAATCCAAAACACAGCACCTCATGGGTGGCTATGAAAAACATTAATTCCATCCCAGCCAGACCCAGTACACCTTTCTTCTCAGCCATGGGCAGGAAATGAGCTTAAAAATGATTCTGGAGAGTAGTTCCTTAGGACTCAGAGGAAAAAAAGAAGCTGTCTTAGAGCTTTCAAGATCAAGGGGTACCTCACTGGATCCTTAACAGCTAAGGTTTCAAAAATAAGGTTGCTGCTTTTGAAAGCCAGAATACTTGTGTTCATGCATCTAACAAAAGATGACATGATAAAAGAGAACAGGAGTCTGTTAATATCTTGACAGTTATTGTCTGTATGAATATGAAAATTACTTTTAAAAACCTATTACAATGCATTAGAATATTATTTCATTGCAATAAATTAGTAGAAGTACTCCCACTTACAGCATTTATTTTTTCATTTCATAGCAGTATTAAGAGAGTAAATGAGCATGTTGTAGAGATGGTTAGAAAGTGTAGGAGTTTACATTATAGTGTGCAGAAGTGTGGGTACGTGCAGAAATTAAGTTTGCCAGCACTCCAGCTAAACAGAAAATGAAGCTGATACATTGGGGTATGATAAAGTGAAGCAGCAGTTGTGATGACACTGCCAAGATTGGTGGCTATTTTTGTTTTAAATGGAAAAGAGTCTTCTCAGGAGTGAGAAATTCCGGGTGAGGGTGGAGGCATGTATCAAAAAAATAGGTGGAAAGAGGAATTTCATATACCTGGCCTCTCTGTGCTAGTTGTTTGTGTGAATAAGCAAAAGTTCCTGGGGTTTCTGAAGAAAATGAACTTAGTACATTAAATTCTGAACCTGTTGTTTTCTTTCAGACAACGCTTAGAGTAAATGATTGCGAGGAACAATTTGAGTGCAGAGAAGGGCAAGTGGGAGAATACGCTCACGATGATAAGCAGTAGATCCAGGAGCAGTAGAGCTCAGCATTGTACATTGTAAGGAACATGAAAGTAGGCAGAAAAAGACATTTCGTTTTTAATCAGGAACATGGTGAACAGTGTTCCTGAGGGAAAGTGAAGGTTATTTTTTAGAAGAAACTAGGTGACAAGCAAGAGTGCTGATTGTTATATCACAGTGTATTCAGTACAGTAGTCATAGGGGTAAGAGAATTACCAGACAGAGCAGAACCTGAATGTTTTGTTATATAAGTGATTGTTGAATCCAAGCAAACTTAACTTTGGAGAATGTAAAGAACTGACTTTGCAAAGAATAGCTGATATTTGCAGGGCTGGTGAAAAATATGCTTCTAAAAGGAAAACAGCAGCATTCGAAAAAGTCGAAGTGCAAATATTTAGAAATGGCATATCAGATCATAAAGAAATAGATAACGCTTTAGGATAAAAGTAGAAAAATATTTATAATGAAAAGGTAAAGACAATCACAGAACATTCGGGTATTCCCGGGACAGAAAGATGTGATATATTGCGTACAGATATAAGAAAAAAATCCACATCACAAGTACAGCCGTGACTATGCACCTGGATGACAAAACTCTTAGAAGGGCAAACCAGAAACCCCTGAAAAAATGAGAATATCAGTATGGCACAGTGCCATGAAGAGACATTTGAGCTAGCACATAAGCTAGCTAAGATTTTGCTGGCAGGTCTGTCCAGCTTCCACAAGGTTTCTTCAAGAAAATTAGGTCAGCTGAAAAGAAAAGCCTTTTTATCATGGATCATAAACATGGATATAGCTTAACACATAAAATATCTAAGGTTCTGCAACACACTGTCTAGTGATACTGGAAATAATCAATCAAAAGCTGACTTGGAAACAGAAAATGAAATTGAATACAATATAATCACAGCAGCCCTAGACTCACAGCAGGTGGTACAGTCACTGCCATTCCAGCTGCTTTTAGAAGGGTTAATGTGGAGATTAGCTATCAGTCAGTAGATGCCGGAGGAATAGAAACACAGCAGGTCAAGGAGAAATGTAGTCCAGAAGAGTGATTCAAGAATATATTTTTAGACATTTACCCAAGTGGATGGAAAACAACTCCAAAGGGTATGACTGAAGGACAGTGACTACTATGTAGGAAGATCGTAGAGGAACAGGCAAACCCTCTTCTATCAGCATAACACAGAATTCCCAGTCTCCTTTAACTAGACCTGAGACAACTGGATTCCAAACCCAGCCCAGAAGCCGGTTTGATAATATAGTTCTACCTGTGGAATTCAGCTCTCTGCCTTCTGAAATCACAGCTTCTCCGAGAAGAAGATGCCTTGCCAAATTGTGTGAGCATTTCCACATAGCTCAGTCAAATGTGGTAGAGAAGTCCCAAACCTAGCTGCGATCCAAGATGGCAAGTCCCCGCAATGTTGTACTAGTAGGGCTTAAGAGTTTATTGGCTAGGGGAGATAAATTCCCTCTGAGTTAGAGCTAACGGGCATACGCTGAGTGTGAATGTCTCTGCAGCATGCTTTCCTACACTTCCATTTTCACACTTAGCAAGGGTGAAGACAGCTTGGGTCTTTTTTCACTGGCAGCATGGATTTGCTTTCCTTTAACCTAAAAATGGAGACTGTAATACTAAAGGCTCGTTTTCAGCCACTCTGTATGCCACAGGAAGACTTAACGGTGAAAGACTGGAGTTCTTAAAGACAATAGTGAAGCAGAATACCATTTTTCTTTTAATCACTCTAAAAAAATAAGCCCTTGTTGACTGGCAGTAGGTGATACAAAGGAATGAAATGAAAAATCCTAATTTTGTTTAGACTTGAGAGCTGCTAATAAAAAAAAAAAATCACAAAAAAACCCTAACCCCAAAGAAATTATTAAAAGTGTGTATAATATATCTCCTGAAACAAATCTGTAAAAGATGAGTACCAAATCTAACTGAAATTTTTAATACTTCCCGCATATTACAGTCACACCTTATCATGTGAATATAAATCCCGCTATATGATGAAAAATAGAATACCTTGTTTAAATTTCCATTGGCAGTGGGAAACAAATTAAAGACAAATTTTACCACATCTAACATCAGATGTTATGAGCCAATGCCAAAGCTAGATTATTAGTTTATAGGAGAATCACAGTATTAAGGTCAGAGAAGCTGAGGATTTTAAGATATCCAAAGATTTAAATAAAGGCAGTAAATGTACACATTCCTATTGTCTGGACATAAAGATATGACTATTTTCAGTTTCTGCAGTGGAAGTGAAGGATCTACCATTATTAGAAATGCTAATCTCCCCACTCCCTTCCTGGTAGAAACTTGTTTAAGGAACTTCCCTTCATGATTGTTTCAGCACAGAAAGTGTAACAAATCATCATGTCCTGGATCTTTAAGGATCTGTGTGCAGGATCAGTAATTGCTGATGAGCTGCTTGATAGGGGGTGAAAATCCTCAATAACTCAGTGAGAGTCTGTGTGATGGTCTGCTGTGAGCCAAAGAAAATAACTTTAAATTGAACAGAAATGAGAACTGAATCAACCTGAATGAGATTACTTTCAGAGGTATGTACTCTGGGTAAAAGAAGCTTGAGGAAACACAAAAACCAAAGGGCAGTTGTGTAAATGAGGAAAAAACCCAACAAACCAGCAGCACACAGAGTTCAAGGAGTGTTAAGAGATGTCAAAAATAAATAAATTTAAAAACCACACCTGTAACAGCTAATCTACAGTAATTGATGGATAATTATTTTTGTCAAATATTAAGAAGTTTTCAGAATGCTGCTGAAAGAATATAAAATTATTACAAGTCTCAGAAGTAAAATAAAGCTTCTGAATTTTAAAATAAAACCAAGACTTAAGTTAAGTGTATAGGCTCTAACAGAAGTATTTTTTCTATCATGGAGCCTGAGAAACAAAAAAGCATTTTTTTTTTATGTGGCAGCTGTATTAATACTTGGGCTGCATCCCAAATGCCTTCCAGTTTGGTGAGATATGGACAAACTGCTGGAACAACTATTATCTTTTCCTTCCTTGAACCTCAGCTTAGCTTTTGAAGCAAAGGCCCATTGATCAGTGTGATCAAACATTTTAAACGTAACCTGTCACAAGCCATTATTATTTTATTTCTATCTGTAGCTTTATTGTCCAGTAGCAGCCTAAGAGCATAAAACCAAGCAAGTACACTGACTGCTCAAATGTATGTTTAATGGAAGCAAAACCAACTTAAACAGAGTATCTTGTTATCTAAAATGATATTTAGAGGAAAAATACAATTCTATCTTACTAGATCATTCTTCCCATACAGATTATCTGGTTGTGGGTCAGTTTATGCCACTGAACAAAAGCTTGTTTGATAAAATGTGCATTGCAGCGTACAATCTTAGCACATGTGCATTCCTTTTCATTTCATACACGTCATATTTTCCCTTCTGATATTCTTCAGACTTCGTAGTCAATTTTTCAGCCTAGAAATAATGTCATCTGTATTTTTCCCATCTTGAATGAAATTATCAAGTATCTCAGTGCAAATCCCATAATATCTATTTCAATACTATGGTCGTGCTGCCTAACACAGAGAGAGAAAAAAAACTGTCTGAATTGAACCATATTAAATGCATATACCGAAACCGACTCGACTTGCATGAAACTTCTTGTAGTGCGGGTAAGTATTACACAGAACTAGTACTTACAATACTTGTAAATAATACAAATAAGTGCAGATACAATTCAAAATCTGCCTTATTCAAAGGAAGAAAAAAATTCTAATGACTTGCCAAGCAATTCATAGCGTATGATTTTGGGGATATAGTACCCTTAAATCCTTTTCATCTCAGTTACAGACAGAATAAGTTGTATCAGCCACTAAAACATTTGTAAATGAAGAGTTGAACTGTTTATAGTAGAATCAAATAGTTTTCGCTTTACTTACTTTTTGAGCAATTGAGTGGTGAGCATACTTCAAAATTGTTATTATATTAGAAATATATATGAATAATTCAATCTCTTAATTGTCAAAGATTGCTAAGGAGTATCACAGAACAGTCACATTCCATTTCTTTTAGCAGCATGATAGAAAGTTTTTGTACACAATTAATGCAATGATTATCTGAAAATGAGAGATAGGGTCTGAGAAGTAAAGAGTTGCCTCTGTTGAGTTGAACCATGGGGAATTTCTGGAAGATTTACAATTGTATTGGCTCATTGCTTAATCAGATGGCAGAAAGATGTTCTCAGTATGTATTCCTTTCCTTAATGAAAGAGGCGATTAACCCATGCCAAGTGCTATCTTTAAAGGCCTTTTTCTCCAACTACCTAGCAAAATTTAATTTAATCCCTATTTTGGTGCTCTACAGATGCACAGTATGTTCTGCTGATGTGCTTACCAGAAGACTTTTTTTTATCTTTTTCAATTTTTGAAGGATAAGTGTTTGTCATAGTCACATCTTGTGAGAAAACCAGAAGAGGCATGAGGAAAGTCTAAAGGACTCTGACAGCTGAGCTCTTGGCAAGTCTAGTAGCAACACTTTAAATGCTCCTGTCTCCAGTTGTCTGTCCTGCCCGCTGCCAGATGTTACTTAAAGGCATTGTGAAAGCAGCAGCAGAGGGGAATTTGCTCTTTGCCCATATAGGAAAATTTGCAGCTGGTTTCCTTCTGATTCTGTTCCTTTGTTCTGATTCTGTAATGAGAATGGTAATTGCCAGTGCTGGGAATAGTGTCTGAGGCTGTTTCTTAAACCACCATTGCTAATTCCATCAAAGCACTTACGCCACAACTCTTAGACTGCTACAGAATAACTCTCCTCTGCAATCCTCTGGTCTGCCTGCACAACTCTCCTGACAGTTCTGATCCACTGGAAAAGCAGAAATGTCAACTTAAAAAGTCAGACTTGTATCTGCATTAGTCAGAGCTTTCTTAGCAACTGCCTCACACATACGGAAATTTCTCCCTGTGCCGATAAGCCAGGCTTGTGAATGGGCATTTTTTCAGAACTGTTGAAGGCTTCAGTATGCCCTTATTAATGTTAAAAAAATTGCTTCTCATTTCCCTTCTCGCAGTGCACAGGACTTTGATGCTGCCTGGTCCATTTTTTCATATGGCTGTCTTCCTGCAGATGAGCATCTGTTAGTGTGGGGCTGGGGGGAGACACAGAAGGGAGATCTTATTCCTTCTTTGTTTGTTGCAGTGTCCAGTTTCATACTGGAGTTGTTCTTGCACCCAACTGGAAGGATCACTTTAGAGCTGAGGCAAGTAGGAGCCTTGAAATCATGCAGCTTAATGTTCCTCTTAGATGGTGCTCAGCCCCCTGACTTGGCGTTCTCGTTAGAATGCCTGTGTCAGTCTCTATTCACTAGTTCTTAGTAGAGCATTTGACAAACTTCATGGAGTTCCAGTTCCTTGTAGCTGCTAAGGATCCTTCCTATGTGTTTTGCAGGTAAATTTGCTCCTCAGCAGTCATACTATGATTTACGTTACAAACTAAATATCAAGGCTTCATGTGAATGGCACATGCCTGATCTTTCACCCTGAATTACCCTCTGTAAAAGGCTGTGAAAAGGGAACATCCTTCACAGTGAAGAACAGAAAATATTTGGAAAAAAGTACCAGACTACTGTACCCTCACCATCTGTAACAGGCATCCTTAGTCATCGAGACATCTTGCCTTTGCTTGTCTTTCAAGCATAGTTGTGTATTCAGGATCTGCAAGCTTCTTTACTGAAGCTGTTGAGCATTAATAAGACACTTACTTCTTTTTTAAAGCTATTCTGCTTCAGAACTTACCTGGAGTGAGATCTGGACTTGCTATTGTGAAGGAAATATCACAAATTTAATATTCTTCTTTTCAAAATGCATCAAGTACTGAACTTGATCTGAGCAGGAGAAATTGCCTGGCATAAGCAAAAACCTTTGTTAAAAATTTAAATGTTTATTTTGGTTCACCTTCTCATATATATATATAAAATGGAAAATTGTGCTAAAATGAAAATACTGCATTTCCATCCTATCACCACAATTAATTTTCATTTTAAAATAGAAAGTAAAAAATGAGGCATTGCTATTATTGACGTATATGTAATAATTATTGACATAGCACTATTTAGTGTAATTTTCAGCAACTAATATGCTTTTGCCAATGCTCGTTTTTTACTAGTTTTGTTTAGAACACAACAGCCCATCTGCACAGTTTACTGATGAAACATCGTTCATTTTTTTGTGTCTGGCTTCAAATTGAAAACTAAATTTAATATAGGATTTGGTTTTATCACCTTACTTCACACAGTGTGTTATGTCAGAGAGTGGAAAGGTCCACTTGAAGAATCAGGTTCGTATCTGTCAGACTTGACCTAAAACTCTAATTTTCAATCCCTTGGGAAATAGGAGCAAGGCATGAACCTTGGCACCAAGAAGTAAAATGCCACCAGAACAACCTGTTTTTCAGAATGATTCTTCCTTGCCAGCGGTTCCTTACTATCAGAGCAACGTCCTGTTCTCCCAGAGGGGCGATCAAGCCGCTGGACTTGAGAGCTGTGAGCTCCATCCCCTGCTCCATCACAGATGCACTGGGGGCTTGGTCCCACCTGCCAATGCCTGGATGTAGGCAGTGACGGGAAAGAATGACGAAGGAACATGTTGGTAAATAGCATTACTTCGTGTTGTGAAAATGCTTGACAGTAGTATAGCTGGGTCATTTCCGATTCCTTTTGTGTCATTTTCTGATGGGGTTCATTCCTGGTAGAAACAGAAACAGAAAAGATGGCTGCTGCTTCTTCACTGGGGCATCGTAAAGGTTTTTTTTTTTCTGTTTATTTCAAGAAAGAAAGCATCACCAGTAGGGACAAAGAAAGGTACAGTTTACAAGTCCTTTAACACTTTATTTCCTTTCTCATTAAAAATGAAGACCTTGGTCACAACTGTGCTCTAAATAGGAGGGTAAGAAACCAAGATGTATCATTGTTTGGATGCCCTGCACTTTCGCTGAACTCTTCTACTCTTAACTCCTGAGGAAATTAAAACTGTAGCATAAAATATGTTGTGCTTTGTGTAAAATAGCTCACTTTTTTAATGTTAGACTTTCAGCATCCAGCTTGGTTTGAGTATTGAGGTTACCGCTGAGGTACGTACTTTTACCCATTTATAAGCGAAAGTGTGCTAAGCAGAAAGAAATATTTTACCCAGTTTTGCAAACTATGTCCTTGCTTCATTACTCACATTATTCTCTGTCTGACTGTATTCCGGTTGAAGTGATGTAAGAAAAGTTAATTCCAAACATATTTCTTTCTGCTCTGTCTCCGTTTCTCGAGACAGAGTTCATCACCACAAGATGATGCAGTGCCACATCAACACACAATGCCAAGGCTCCCGACGACAGTCATAAACGCTTTCCTATCATGTTATGTTTGAACCGCTTCTTTTGAGAGCCTATAGAGGAATTCAGAAAAGCTAATGCAACTCAGGTCAGCTTGTGCTATTTCCCAGATTTTTAAGCCTGGATGAGCTTAGACTCATCCTCCAGATCGATGTGTCCTAAAGCGTCTATCATTTCTTTTTCAAAAATGAGAGGATTTACTGTCCAAAAAATGTCAGCCTTACTGCTGAAGAATTTAAGAGGTGCAGTTCATCTGTGTTTAACAAAATGTGCTGGCAATGATGTTGTCAATTTGTAATGTAGTAAGTTAAGGGGTCTGTATACAATCTATCAGCGTATTGCAGCTTCCCAAGAGGATGGTTTTCACACCAGTCAGTAATAAACCCATTTTGCTGAAAAAAAATCACTCCCCTATTAATATAGATTACCTGTTTCAAATTGTGACAGAATCTTCCCCTTTCTCCTAAGACACTCAAATAGCCTGCGTCTATGTTTATGTTTTCAAACATGGGAGAGACTAGCAAAGGAAAAGGGCAAATGGCAGTGATAAGAAAATTTCCTTATTCATTTTATGTGCTTTGTAACAATTTTGAAGAAAGATACTCAGGCAGTCCTGTTTTGTAGCCAGTTCCTATTTCTTCTTCTAACTACCAACAACAAACAGATATTTTTTTATGTCAAACTGATCAAGGCACAGTAGATCAGAATTGTCCTTCAAGATGTAGTAGAGGTGCTAAGGATTAATTTATTATTTTAAAATGTGGAAATTACTCTCCTTGTCTGAGAGCAGTATGTCACACCACCATCCCCCCATTACCACTGTTTAACTTATGATAAAAAGGGCCTTGCATCTCACTATATGGGCATGACATGAAGGAGACCTATTAGTAAAGATTTAATAGGCCTAGAATAGAGGGTAATAGAAATTGAATTGGTGTAATTTATGTGGTACTGGCAACAAGATGATCATAGAATCTTCAAAGGTTTTCCCTTCTGTGGTGGTTTGAAATGAGCAGGTATTTTCAAGTCATGTTCCTGCAGGGTGTGTACCGTCAGTGTAGTTTTTTTCAGGTTTGTTCTGGAATTTTGTGAGTGTGTGTATTTAATCTGAAATGTTGGAAGAAAGATAACTTTTAGCCAGTATTTCTAGTGTATGGTAGCATCTATGATTGCACCATTGATAAACTCACATTCTTTCCTTCCAAATGCTCCCTCATTAATATTTGAATCTGTTGTGCAGTTCCAACCTGTTCGAAACAAAATGTGAGTATCAAATATGTATAAATTCATGTGCATTAGGAGCAGAAAACAAAAACTGATCTAAATTTATTCTGCTACTGCGGGGAAGGCAGGTAGAATTTTGTTCTTCTCCACTCAAAGAGGCAGAGATCGACCAGGCAGCTGAGACAGAAGATCAAGGCAGTCAACTCATGCAGAGCTCATGCAGATGGGGGGGGGGGGGGGGGGGGGTGTAAGTCCCATTCGTTTCTTACCCAGCAGGGAAGGGTGGAGAAGGAAGCTGAGATTTTTTGTAAACTGAGCAAAGCAAATGAAGTACTGTGGTATAAACAGGATGGGTATAACTTCTTGGGAGTTTAGGTTTCAGTAGCATTTTGCTGAACAACTAACTGAAAAAGCCATGGATAGCGAGTACTTTGAAAACCTTCTCTGTGTTCAGGAAATAACGTTACAACAGGTTGAACTCCAGACCCAATCCTAAGGATAAATACATACTAACAACTGCCTAATAGACAGATTTTGTTGGTAACAGGCCAAATCATGACCTGGTGTAGCAGATACAACCCTGTCCATTTCAGTAACATTAACTTGCTTACGTAAGAGTTTAATTTGGCCCCGTGATTCTAGGTGTACTGAAGTGCTGCACCAGGCTGCAGAAGCCTGTGATACGCAAACGTAAAGATGCTCTCTTTGCTGGAGCTCAGCTGAAGTGAACACAAGCAAGCGGTCTCTGCATGCCAGTTTTTATTCCCAAGGTAAGGAGCAGTTTAAAATCTTGACTCACTGTAAAAAAGATAAAATGAAGGAAACTTTTGTTCAGAACAGACTAGGAGAAAATGATCCATTAAATACCCATATTAATGACATAAACTGTCTCTGCAAGTAAAATTTTGACCATGTAAGGGTGAGCTTTTTTATTAAAAAAAAAAAAAAAAAAGCTGAAAATTGTGAGTAATGAGGATCTCTCCCACTGCTCAAAATTCCTTGGGGGTAAGAATGCAGTAAAGAAGAAAGTCAACACCATTAAACAGATTAACTCACTATTTTATGCTTAAAAACAATGCCAGGTTTATGAAAAATTGGAGTAATGTGACATGGAAATCTTCCTTAGGCATGTCGGTAATACCAGATTGCAGCCCTTTGGAATTGACTAATGGGCTTCAGCAGTCATTTCTTGATGTACTGTACACCAGAGACAGGTAGGGTTTTTTTAAAAGAATAGGAAGTGGAACTTAAAAGTATTAAAATGAATTATGGAAAACTTTACTTCTCAGCTGAGGAGATTGTCTTTGCAAGATTAAAATAACAAAACAAATCTGATAGTTCGCTGGATATCTGTGCTACACTTAGCTATGCTATCATGTTTTACAACATATACTTATTTGTTCAGTGCCTGTGGATGGTGACTTAGTAGGATAATGATACTGTTGAAGATTTACTGGGAAGAATTCCCCTCATTGTTTCTAAACCATGATTCCAGAATAAAGGTGCTGGAAGTTGAGTATTTGGATGAGATTCGCTTAACTGGGGCCATGACTGTGACCCTTCCTACAGGAGTTACAAGATCGAGTTTTAGTTAAACAGTAAGCTTTTAACATATTTTAGAATTGTTTGACAAATAGTACTTTTATGTTCATTTTCATTCTACCCTTTGTAAACATCTGGTTTTGTCTGAATTATTTTTCTAAGTCTGACACCATGATATAAAAGATGTACAACAACATACAGGAAATACAAGCACCTTACACTCACTACAGACACCCCCACTTCAAGATTTAGCACCAAGACTTTCCATAAGAGAAGAATTTCTGGCAGTTGGCCATAATTTAAATGTTACTTGACATCAGGAATTGAGTTTTGCATCCTAATCCTAAAACAAATGGACTCCTAGATGTTAATTACTTGCCCAAGGCGCTAAGGCAATGAGTTTCAAAGCTAAGATGAAAACACCAGAAGTCTGGCTTGTAAGCACCCTGTTAGGCAAGATGGTCTCCTAAATGTCAAGTATTAGTTTATAGAAGTAACTGATACAACAATAATACTGCATTGTTTTTGATTGATGAGTCATATTTGTTTACATGCAAGACCTAGGAATTACTTATAAAGTTTCTGTATTAAGACCCTTTTATTCACAGGCAGTTTAACACAGCATGTCAGTCCTTTTGTCTTTTGAGGTAATGACTTGAATCTTATTCTGTAAGTGTCACCCAGAGAATAATTATCTTTGTGTTACTATTCAAAAACAGAGTTTGGTTGATTTCTTTTAACTTGACAGCCATGTTTCTTTGGTTCAATAAATGTTATCAGGCATTCTTTGGCTGCTCCTATTGCATCAACTTTAATTAGGTTTTGATTGCTGTTAATTTCACAGCTTTTTCTCCTTAATAAATTGCATCAAAACTGCTTTAGTTTTTGTTGCATCAGGTTTAATTAGTTTTGTGCTTTGCTTACTCTATTTTGCTCGTTCTTTTATAAAGAAACCCCCACGGTGTCTTCCTCTGAATTTACCTCTGAGTCACCGATTCTGATGTTGATGATTAAAAGAGGTTATAGAACCTCTGATCATCGAGCTTGTCTCTCTCCAGAACTGGGAGAGTGCTCCTGCCTCACCAGGGTACACTAGTGATTGTGGTGCATGATAGAAAGGTCACCAATGGGCTTTGCAATGGTGCAATTTCCAGTGCATTTTTTACAGTACATCAGAAGCAGAATTCTTCAATTTTGGTATAAAAAGAATTGCTGCAGACTTTAAATGCAACAAATATTTCTTCTAAGCAACTCAGAACAAAAAAGTCTGTTTCCTTGGTAGGGTGCTGCGGGCATTTCGGGCGAGCGGGAGTCAGATTCAAATACTCAGAGTTCAAGATCTGATCCGTTTATTGTACAAACCAGGTAGACTTTTATAAGGCATTCTATAAGCGTGCAATAATGTGGTTGGCTATTTTACAAGCGTATAATAATATGATTGGTTAACAATTGTTTACTGGGAAGATTTCTGTTTCTGCTTGTTCTGGCATGTAGGCTCCTTTCTGCGGTTTCCCAGCTCCTCTTATCATGTCCCGTTGGCCTTGGTTTTGAGCAAACATCTGCAATTTGCTCCTTTTTCTTCATCCCACTGTTCTGGCCGTAACCTCGTCTTATTTCTTCAGTATTTTTCCGCTTGCTTCAGAGTTCAGTATAATCATTCAATACAGCAAGAGCCCCAACAGTAGGGTAATGTGCAAGTGAACTGCTTAGCTGGCTTGTAAAAGTGGTATGCCCATGCCATTATTTTTTAAGTATAATAGGTGCTTTTGGAAGGCCATGTCTTGTGGGAAGTGATAGGATACTCCATGAGAACCACCGATTCCCACCCAAACAGTCTGGACCTAAAGTAACTTTAAGTTCAGATGCATAGACTTAGAAGTAGACCCTTGGCGTTTTCTAGCTTTCCTGCCTCAATACTTCATAGGTGAAGTTTGGTTCTTTCCAAACTCTGTTTAACCCATTGTTAAGATGTAGTTTTAATGGAAATATGTAATTTTAATCTCACTTCTGGCATCATCTGGAAGTCTCTGTGTTCCTTGTTACTCCCTTCACTTTTTCATGGTTTCACTGAAGGTTTCTGTAGGACCGAAGATTTTGAGTGAGTGTCAGAAAGGTCCTTGAATAACATCAAGAGATGAAATTTCAGTGCTCTGCTTCTCTCTGTAGAAGAAGGTGGAGATTTCAAAGAGACAAAGGAGGCAGAAGCCATATGTGGGAAAAGAACTGAGGGATGAAAAAGAAACATAGATGGCTTCAAAGGAACTCAGAAGAACATCTAAAAGAACACTACAGGAAAGAAAAAGAGATTGTTTTAATTCACCTTCAAATACTTTAGCTTTCAGTAGCAGAATGACTTCTCAGTAAGATCATGGGGTAGAAACTGGCTCCGGGGGTGGTAATTACAGAAAAATAATTTTATGCTTAAGGCACTGGGTTAGGATTCACGACTCTTTCAGTCAAAAGCTTCTTATGTAACCTTTGGTAAATAAAATAGAGTATCGTTTTCAAAAACACCATGGTACTGGTGAGACACCTAAGCAAATCAAATGTTTAAGAAAGATTTAAGCAAGACCATAAAATAGCATTCAGTGAATTTTAGATGTCTAGAATTGGATAGGGGCGTGCCTTTTTTTACTGGAAAGCTTACAAGATGGGTAAATTTCTGCTTCTGCTCATGTCCTGAGCTACCTCAGCTAAAGCAGCTAAGTCCTACCAGTATCCAAGGCAAAGTTTAAGTTTTCTGAGTAGCCAGTCTCTCTCATAAATAAATATGATCCTTGCAAGATGTTCATGTTTCACCCATTTTTTCTTGTAATGGAGGTAATTGTAATGCTTAGCCATATTTCTGTAGCATTTCCCTTGTTCAAACATGAAATCAGCATTTTAAAAAAATCATACCCTAATGACTTAATATTCAATGCCATCTTCAATTTAAAAAGACTCCAAATGTATGTTTTTAATCTCTCAGATAAGATCCTTGACCATCAGGTAAAAGCTTGTAAGGGCTTTGATCATTTCTTTAAGAAAAACTATATTGTCTGTTTCCAGTAACAAGTGCTCTTGTATCTGTCCTCATAAAATTGTGGTCTAGAGCGAATGAACCTTCAGGGCTTTTCACAAGCTTGTATGTGTTTTCAGCATGAGGGTAGGGGTTGGATGGATATTTGGGAGCCCTGACCTCTTTGGACATCTAGGGAGACAGTCTTCAGATGTGGTTTCTGTTTTAGCAAGTAAGACCTTTGGGAAATACGGCCATCAAACTTTCTCAGCTTTTATATGCTGCCTGTGGCTTGGAGGGTCTAAATTTTCATTCTTTTGTCTCTTCTTTACTTCTTACACCGTGGAGGGCAGGGTGTCATTCCCTTTGTTAGTGTGTAGTGACTCTAACTTAAAGATGTGTTTTTAGGTATTTGTATAACAACTGGAGCAAGTAGTAATTGTTATTTTCCTAGCAGTGGGCTTTGAGGCTGCTTTGCTTTATTCAGGTTGAAAGTGTGTAGTATATTGAATAACCTGTAGCAAATTTAATAATATTGGTTTGTTTCCCTATCAAGGTTCTTTCAGAGTTTCTAGCTAGAGTCAGAAAAGATACATTCTTTATTCCACATATGAGACTTTACAAGTAAGTTTTTTCCTTGTGAATTTATGAGTTTCCATCATAGCCTTTCCCTTAGCAACACCACATATAAAATTATTGCCAATGTTTCAAATTGCTGGCTTATTCTGAACAATACCTACCTTTTCCTAAGACCCAATATTTAACGTGTAGAACCACTATGCTGGAAATCATACTATAACCAAAAAATTTACTTAGCTTCTCGTAGCTTCCAGAGTCCAAGAGTACTTTATAACAGACATCTGTCTTAGAAATGAATGTATTGTTCATGGTAGCTTTCAGTGTATGTGTAGCAACACTCCTATGAATCAAGGAGGTAATCAGATGTGTGGGAGTGACCTCCACGGTGCTTGATAGCAGTGTAAGTTCTTCCAGACTTAGCTGACAAGTAGCTGTAGGAAAAAATTGACAATAAATCTATGAATAACAGAGTAAGGAGAAAAAGAAAGAAAAAGAAGCAAACAAGAAAGAACTCGATGTACTCAGTATTTGAAGTTCCTTCTCAGAATTCTAATTTCATGTTGCTAGCTCCTAATGTGTCCTGATGCCACACAGCTATTGTTTAATAACAGTTCCTCTATCACAGCCTTTTTGAAATATGGTCACTTTCCATCAGTAAGCTTTCCAGGCTCAGTCATGGCACTTTTCACTTACTTTCTACTTTTTTCCTCTGTATTAAATGGGCTTATTGGCGCCATGACCAGACTCAGCATGCTGTCTTTTTCTCAGAGGCGTTTTGGCTGTGTGTTGCACAAATTCTATATTGTTAATGAAACTGAGTAAATAATTAGTGGTAATTTTAATGCAGCAGTTTGATAGAGTTATTAATTGCAATGCTTCCTGTGAGTTTGCAATGTATGTTAAAGGTCACAGTTGTTTGCATATCAGATATTTGTCATAATTATAGACATATTGGACCAGTGTTCCCTTTTCCAAAGGCACTGTAGATTTAACTGTAAGAAAATATTTTCCCAAGGCAATAAGAAATTTGCAGGTCATATGCAAGGAAAGTCGTTATTGGATTAACTGCTGCTTGTTGGAAACAAATCAAGTAGTAGTTGAATGCTGAAGGTGTATATTTTGTATTGGGAGATTATTTGTGGTGTTTTCCAAAAAAACCCAACCATACAACAACAACAGAAAACCACCAACAAACAGGGTAAAAAGTGGAAAGGCACTGAACTAGGGAGTTTTATTTGTATTACTTGAAAGATGTACATGCTGATACAAAATTCTTCAATCTAGTGTTCTACTTTGGGAAAATATATTTAGGGTTTTATGAATGGTTGGTTCAAGAGTACAAGTATTTGTCTGGATCTTCAAGTTGCGTCAAAGCAGCTCAGTGCAGTATGGCAGGAGGCAGATGAAATCTGGTGTGTTCCCTGTATTTGGTAGCCAGTACTGGGGTATCTCTAGATTCTGGTGCACCCACCCACTCCTCAGTCGGCATCCTTATTAGTGTACCCCACTCATTATGATGTGGGAGTGTTCCTAAAATCTAAGGCAAACCCAAAGCCTGCTGCCTGCCCTCTCACAGTCATATGCCTCCCTGTGCTAAGGGACATAGTGACAGCAAACTGCTGCTTCCTTCCCTCTCCAGGATTCGCCCAAAGCTTTGTGCTTGGGGCCGGTTGTTTTGACGGTTCAATAAATCTGGTTTGCAGTGCAAGCTCAGGCCTGCCTTCAGATTAAGATATAGATATGTGTCATAGGAGTTAGTAATTGCAGTGAGTACAAGTATAAAGAAAGAAAGTATATAGCACCTGAAGCGTAGCGTGACAATGTCAGAGGACCATTCTCTTCAGCCTCCGTGCAACTGTGGCTCCTTTTCCAGTTGCAGCAGCAGTAGGTGGATAAGCTTGGACATAGTTAGCCCTGTTTGACATGTCTTTTCATTCCACTCCTGTTAATTGATTACTATTGTAGAATCCAGCAAAAAATTAGATTTAGAAGGAATCAAACTGCTCTCTTGTCTGAGAAGTAATGTAGAACTACAGTTGATACAGTAAAATATATAGCAATCTAAGCATTTCTTTAAAATATTGTGAGGAGACTTTTTGTTGTTTCCTCAGTATCCAGTGCAATTAAAACACAGGTCAGATAAAACTAAATAAAATAAAGTTTGTCACAAACACTTAAAATGTGATCCCTGAAATATAAAACCGTAACTTAAAACCCTAGTTTTATGAATTCTAGATTTTTAACTCTAAAATTTTCATATTGTTTGGCCAACACTAAAGGCTTTTGTATGAAGCTTTCATTGAGCACTCAATTCCAACAATTAATCATTAACTAATGATAAAAGGCAAGGACAGAGTGAGTAACGTTCAAATGGGCTTTTGAAAGTGGTTTTAGTAGTTGGTTTTCTAGTTTTTTTCCAGCATGCTTTTGAGATGGGTGGTGACTTCAGATAAATACTCAAAGAAACTGTAAATACAGGGGCAAAAGTATTTACACAGACAAAAATGTGCTTATTTTCCTGAAGGCTGTGGGGGTTATAGTGGCATCCTTTTTTTTTTTTTTTTTTTTTTTTTTTTTTTTTTTTTTACTTTGGCCAGTCATAATGTGAAGAGTTTATTTTTCCTTCTGCACTTATGAAGCCTTGGCTTTACACACATTTGTTGTACAAACAGGATCAGAAAAGTTTTCTTGGATTTTATTTGCAATGGAAAGTTTAGCCTCTTTTATTACTTTCACTATTGATTCTTGATGTTTTCTTGTCTCTGCAAATACTGCTGAAATAGCTGTTGTCAACCGTTCTTTGACATGTTTAGGCTGGACAGGTGCTTTAGGGTCAAATGATGGCTCATTCAGCCAAAACTGTGGTAGGAGCAATTGCCAGCCTCAGGCCAGTTCCTGCAGTTTAGATTTTCAAGACTGCAATGTGTGATCACCTTGTAGTTCTTAAAACTTTCACCACACAGCAGTGCTGCAGTGCTGCTCCTTGTTAAAAGGAAAAAAGAACCCAAACAAATAAAAAGAAATTTTAAAGTTCTGTTGATATTTGTCCTGGTTTCAGCTGGGATAGTTAGTTTTCCTCTCAGAAGCTGGAGCAGGGCTGTGTTTTGGATGTGGTGTGAGAGCAATGCTGATGGCACACGGGTGGGGTTGGTTGGTGCTGGGTGATGTTCATACTGAGTCAAGGACTTCTCAGGTTCTCGGGCCCTGCCAGGGAGAGGGCTGGGGGGGCACGGGGAATTGGGAGGGAACGCAGCCAGGACAGGTGACCCCAACTGGCCAAAGGGATATTCCATACCAAGGGGTGTCATGCTGAGTATATAAGCTGGGGGAAGAAGGAAGGAGGGGCATTCAGCATTATGGTGTTTGCCTTCCTGAGTAACTATTACACATCCTGGACACCTGCCTGCCCATGGGGGGTGGGGAATGAATCTCTTGCTTTGCTTTGCTTGTGTGTGTGGCTTTTGCTTTACCTATTAAATATTTCTTATTTCAGCCCTCAAGTTTTACATCCCTTTCCGATTCTCTTTCCCATCCCTCTGGGTGAGGGGGAGTGAGCGAGCGGCTGCGTGGGGCTGGGTTGCCGGCCAGGGTTAAACCACAACAGTATATTTCTAAACTAGTACATGTTAACTGTTACCTGTGTGCTCGGGGATGCAGATTATAAAGGAAGTGGGTAAGTGCTTGTACTTCATAGTGTTTCACGGATGAGTCCAATATGGTTTAATGTAGCTATGTCTATGGTCAGGAATTGATTAAACCATGATTTCCAAGATGTTGGGGTTCAGTGCTGAAACAAACAGCTGGTGTTTTCAGCTGCTGCTTATGGGATTCATTCATGGGATCCCTAGAAGTTAGTCCATAGCAGATGACAGTTCAGTAAACTCAAACATGTGTTGTGCATTCCTTTCTTTTATCGACAAAGCCCTTTTTTCATCTGGTAAGAAATTTTTCAGATTTGAATTTTATAAGAACTTTGGATAAGATAAAGGAAATGAGAAGATTTGGATACATCAGGCATCCAGAAGCAGGAAGGGGCAGCATTCATGCTTAGTTAAGTTTGCTACATTAGTGTGGATACTATCAGTATCTGTCATTGAAAAGGATGCCAGTTCTCACTGAAAATGTAATGTAGAGCAGGCTTTTTTAACAAGTTCTCTTCTTCAACAGCTTCACTATTTGGTCCTTCTACTGAGTGTCTGCAGGACCCAGAGGAATCTCTTCTACCGGTGGTATTTCAAATGAATCAAGTCTTTAAATAGCATTGTGGTCCTGGTTTTGGCTTGAAGAGTAACATGGGCTGGTCAGAGGTGCTAGACTGCAGTATGCATAAAATAATCCCCAACATTTACTACTATTTAAAAAAAAAAAAAAAAGTGTATTAAACTTCTGATAAACCTACTTACATCATTCTGATCTATGGGTCCTTTCCAGTATTTGTTTTTGGATGTGGGTTTTTCTTATTGTATGTTATGTGCTGCCGTAATGAAAAGTACTACCTCTGATAACAATGATAATTAAACCAGAAACTGTTAACAGGATAAATGTCCTAGCAGCTGCTACTATAAGTAGATTGTGACCTTGTTAAACTCCACAAGTAAAAGCTGCAAGTAACAAGGGCTTCTGTCTGTAGAAGTGTTAATCACAGGAAGTTTCCTTCCTAAGTGGTTTGGAGAGGCTTACCTGTCTTTTTAACTCAATTTTACAATATTCTTAAATTGACTGACAGTAACATTTGAATACTTTTAAATACGTGATAATGACAATTTCATGTAGGTTTATGCCTTGAGCTACATTTTAAATATCCAGATTATTGTCATATTTGCAGTCTACTCTGATGCATACTAGCAGTATTCAGAATTTGTTTTCTTTACTGATGTTCTTTCTGCCAGTACTCATTCTATCAACCATTCACAAAAATGAAAGGGTATCACACAACAGTTTGCTCTTTCACATGTCCTAGACTGATAGATGATGAACTGTTGCAAATTTGGAATTTGATTGGAATTGGGAATTCAGAGTGTTGCTTAAGGACTCAGTTCCAATCTTTTCCTGAGCTCAGAAACGATTTTATCTCAATCTTTTCCTCTTCTGCTGTGGAAAACAGTTATCTGAATGTGAAAACATTTGTTGCTTTATGTTTCCTTGCCATTTTGAAGTACCTATGATTGATAACACTAGTTATTAAGTGAACCATACAGGTAATATTAGATATTATCTTTAATATTTTGTGTGTTTATATATATATATAATATATATACTATTTATTCATTCATTGTATGATGTATTCATTTTAGTAACTTAAATAATGTCACTATTTTTAATGCATTTTACAAAATCAAGAGTTGACATTTATAGAAAAGGACCACTCCTAAGTGACCCTGCAGGTACCTCAAAAAAATATGGTTATTTTCTAATTTTAAAATAATTCTTTGGAGAAGCTCATCAGGTATTTGCAAGAGAAGCTGTATCCACCAAACTCAATAGGATTACATGTTTATACCCGGGTCCTGAGAACTTAGTTTATAAAAAACTGTCTCATTTTCAATTACAGTTCTTGAATTCTTAATTTCCCTTTATTGTCAGCTCAAATAGGGACAGAATGTTCTTAAGTTAATGGACTTTTCCCTCTGAACTAGTTACTTCTTTTTTTTTTCTTTTTTTTTTTCCAAAAAAACCTTCATCTTTGCCTCTTATGTTTCCCCTTACAGAACACTCATTCACATTTTGTACCAACAGCTTTGAGATAATAAGGCTTTTCTTCTCTGCTGAATGAGTCACTGTTGTAATTTTCCAATAAGTCATATAAACAGAATAATATTTTTACATGCATTAATATTTTAAAGTGAATAAAAGCTCCATAATTAAATGGACCATTTTCTTTTCTTCTGATATCCATTTTCTTAAGATTTGTTACTAAAGTAGATAAAAGAAAGTAATACAACTCACAAAGGATATTTGAGAAGTTTACTCGTCAAATTTCAATTTGTAGCTTTACTGAATGTTGTTTATAGTTTGTTCCACTTTTATTAAGTCATTTTGTCATAAATGTGGTGACTGTTGTCACTTTCAAGATTCATATGCACTAGAAGCAGGCAAATCTATGCTACAGTGACATAAGACTATTGCCCTGGGGCTGTGAAGGATCTTGTGACTCAGTTATCATCTTAGGGTTTTTCTAGAACTGCAATATTTCAAGTTTATGTGCCCATTTTCATGCTCTTACAGTGATAACAAGGTATCATCCACATGAGTAACTGTTTGCAATGATGTGCCTGGAAATACTGTCACAGCTGGGTTAGACCTTATCCTCTGCCATTAAGTAGTTCTCAAAACATCTGCTTCCCAGCTGACTGAGATCAAAATTAAAGGCTATTCCATAGGCTTTCCCAAAACTCCGTTCTTTCCATTATATGAATGGCACTGATGTACCTCAACTGAAAATACTGGCCCTGGAAACACTCAGGAACAATAACTTTAGTTTTTATAAGGACTTTAAAAATTTTTATGTTATGCATCAATAACTGCATGACTCATTATGACTTTAAAAAGTAGCAGCCATTGTATTAATGGAAATGTTTCCTTCTAAATACAGATAAAATAGGAATATTTTCTATTTGTCCCCCCTTATTTTAGTAGTCTGCACCCTCATTTATCCTTTGTACAGAAATTAAGTGTGCTTCTTCTATCTGGGTATCCAAAACTTAGGTACAGTTACAGTTTTATAGAAAAAAAAAATCCAGTTGGACTATATGCAGATTCAGGTGTTCTACCTTCTTAAGAAGCACTCAAAGCATCCAGCATTAAAGTGCAAAAAAGTGCTCCTCTACCTCCTTTTCAAAGACAGCTCTGCAAATATCTTAACCCTTTTCTCTACTTTTAGAGTTGCCACAATGCTGATTAACAGAAGAGTGAAAAGTAACAAGTAAATGAGCATTGCCAGTATGAAGAGCCCAATTTAGGTGGCACCATGTCCTGTGCAAAGAAGGGCTGCTGCAGCACGTTCAGGAAGTCAGCAGTTTTGGTCAAAGGCAAGAACAACTGCAGAATTAAAAGCCAGGCATGGAAAACATTTTCCCTTCATTTTTGTCTGTTCTGCACTGAGCCGTTTCCATTTTAAGCATTTCTGCCTATCCCAGCCTTGTGTGGGAAGAGACACTGTATCAGTCGGAACTGTGTGGCTCAAAACTACATCTTATCTCATGCCTGGAGATCAGCGAACAGCCAAGGAGATCCCTGAACAGTTATGTGCAGTTTTGGCAATATATACTTCCCTTGAGGTATGAGACAGCATAGTATGTGTTGCAGTAATCTGGATTAGGATTTTCCAAGTAAACCAACTGCTAATTTATTCTAAATCAGCACAATAGTTGTGCCTTTTTAAACCCCTTCTAAAATGTATGTCTGAAATATTTGAAGCATAATTTTAGAATAGCTGGCATCAGTAAGAAAATTTGGCGAACTCTATCCTGCACAAGAATAAGTAAAAACCCATCCTTTTATATTTTTTCTTCACTTTTTTCTTCACAATGTCTTTGGCTGTAATTTTCAAGAACAGAAGTCTGCTAGCCCCCTCCATTCAGTGAGCATGGGCAATCCTTGTGATATTATCCAGGTCCTCCTCCTTGGACACAGCGGTTGCCTCAGTTCTGCCTGCCTGGAGCTACAAAGACAGGAGCTATGCTTCTGGGCCCTGTTCCGAAGGATGTGTAAGGCACTTGGCAGCAGTAGTTAAACTAAGCAAGATATTAAGGATTTACCAAATGCCATGCATGTAAAACATCACTGCCCTCGCTTCTCACTAACCTTCCGTAGGGAAATACAGATATATTGATTGATGGGTATGTTGAATAAGAATGGGGCTCTGTATGAGAGAACACCTGAGGTAGAAAGTATTTGTGTAAAATTGCCTTCTTATTGCCTCAGAGAAATAAACCATTAAATGGTAGCCAACTGGAATTGTAATTGAGAAACAGTTTAGCTGGTAACCTCTCCTAATCTGTGCTAAACAAAGCAGTATAAAAGAGCACATGCCTTTTATTTATTTTAGAAGCCTATCTGCAGTAGTTACTCTCATTTTCATAAAGGCTAAGGAGAAAATGATGAGTGCAAATACTAATTTTTTTTTTCCTTGTCAGGCTGTTAATAGGAAAAATAGGAGCCAGGGCATTTATAAATACAGAAAAGTCACATGCCCGTACTTGGTAATTCTCAGTGCAGTAAAACAGTGTGGTTATACAGCTCGTGGGAGGCAACAGTAGCAAGTCTCCCAAAGGTTTTGCATCAGTGGTGTGTTATGCAACCTGGGCCTTGGGCCATCGCTGAGAAAAGGTTTTGAGAAAAGGACCAAACATCCAAATTACTTGCTAAAGGGAAGCTGTGAAAGTGACTGTGACCTTCTTGATCCCAACCATCATGGTCTTCCCCAGTAAATAAGCTGTTCATTTAGAGTACTTCTATAAACGGGGATTTCTCACACAGAAATGGTATTTAGGGAAAACAAAAAGAATTAATTCTTTCTCTTCCCACCTTGTGGAGCACTTCATGTAAGAGAATGAGGAGATGCTAACATATGCATCAAATGTCATCTCTTTTTCAATTCTCCCATCTGCTTGATACATAATACTTATCATTACATAAACCATTAGGGAAAGAGTGGAATGTATCAAGATGGACCTTTTCATCTTCTTTCATTTGGCAATGTGAAGCATGAATGCTCAATGCCCCAGTGTGTCATTCATTTGACAGTTTTTGCTGACACAGAATGAATCAAGGCTGTTTCTTCACAAAAGGATTTTAGAGGACAGCAGTTCATTCAGTATTCTGCATTTCCAGTGTTTTCTTCAGTCCTGTCTGAGGCTGTCCCTCATTCCTAATAGATGCTTGTAATCGCCCATCCTGGAGTCCGATGCAGATTGCTCTGTCCATATTCTGTATCACCTGAGGTAGCTACATGTTTCGTCTCAGACAATGACTAAAGTATTGATTCTCAACCCCACCTTATTCTCATGGATTATACCGTTAGTCTGGTGATGCCTTACTTTTAAGAGTTTTAGGCACAAGGAAAAAAAGAGCTATACTGAATTATTCTCTTTGATGATCTTAGGCAAACTGTGGCATAAGATGAGGCTAGGCAAAGGCAAAAACTTACACCATCACCAGACAGGCTTGGAGAGACTGAAGACTTTGCCCACACAAATTTAACATTTTGATATTGATAATGAATCTCTCTCTTCACTGAAGGTTACGTCCTTTCTGGTTCAAGATGGTTATTTTTGGGATATCATTTCCAGGTATTTTATTCAATTCAATTTTGAAAGTTGCCCACAAAGGGTCATCTGCTGTTTCTGTGCAGAGGCTATTCTGTGGTCAAGCTCACTTGTATTTATTTTTTTTAGGAAAACAACTATTCTTACTTAGGCTACAGGTGTAGTGCATCTAAGAAAATGGTCCTCATTTTAGCTATGGTTAGCTAAAACAAAGAACTGGCATATAGCTACAGATATAGTTACAGCAAGAGAGATTATCGGCTGCTCATTTCATACAGTCTCAGTGTCATTAGCCAAGACACCCATCATCACACGTAATGTCTCGTGTGTTGCAGACCTTGGAACATAGACCAAGGAATCAGCTGCAAATGCATCACTTCACCATAGGGCCTGCTGAGCCCCTTAATCCTTACACAATTGCGGATACAAGCAAATATTTTAAGGGAATGAATATGAATCAAGAGTTTATTTTTACTCTAATAGAGGAAGTTAATTTATTTCTGATTAAATTATGCCTGATTGAGTCAATGAGAACAATCTAATATGATTGGCACAGAACATTTCAAAGATAGTGTGTTATGATGCAAGATTTTATTTTCATATACTCAATGTGTTCCACTAAATTGAAAGGCTCGAGTTTTAATAAGAGTTTTATAAATAATAATAAAAAAATATAAATGCCAGGGGTTATTTATGGCTTTGTTACAGAGAATGCTTTTTGTCTTGTTTTTAATATGCTAAAACTTCATGAAGAAACAATTTAACAGAACGTGCAGTTTTTGTGACATAATATAATTGCATAACAATCACAGAACAGGAAGAACTAATTAGATTACTAGAATAAGTATAATCAGAAATGGGAAACTTGTCAATTCTCATAATATTTGGAGAGTAACTTAAAAAAGACTGGAAAAAATGTTAAGAGAGAACTGGGAGTTTACTTCCCACAGTTATTTTGCACTGTAACGGAACTATAGATACATAGCATTAACAAAGTAATTACCATTACAAAAACAGGTAATAATTGAGAACAAGTATTCAAAAAAATAAAACAAATGGTTATGTAAATGCATTAATAAATCAGGTTTTTTCTTTATTTGCTAGACTAAATACGTATTGTAGAATTGTACCTCTGAGATGGTGTTATTAAATAAAACAGAACAAAACCCCTGCTACTTTATATATAAATATGAAATCACAGCCAGACATAACTGAATTATTTGCCACTCAGCCTTCTTTTCATGTCTACCTGAGGTCAGTTCCAGGTGTACAAATTTTGTATGTTTATGAAGTGGACAGCTTAGAACATAAATATGTTTGGAGGGGGATGGAAGGGCAGGAGAAAAACAGGAGGGAGAAAAACAGGAGCATTGAAAAGTTTCGTTGAAATACCTGCCACACAATGGTTTACCCCTGTTCTAGTTGCCAAATAAGTAATTGTTGACTTTTGCAAATTCTGAAAATTAAGTGGTTTTAGGAAACAGGAGGGTTTTAAGTAATGATAACTAAAGCTTCTTAAAGAGGAAATTCATCATTAGTGCAGGCCTACCAGTTACCCTGTCTTACATGGAGCAGGAGACTGGCCATTACTGTGCCATCACTATGTCTGCGTCTCGTGCAGGCAGCATGGCTCTGAATCCATTGCTCCATAACCTTCCTATGGCATGCAAGATGAAATTGGATTAACACCTGAAAGCATGCACTTTAAATTCTGACTGGTTGATTGGTTGTTAAAGAGTATTTCCATTAATTTATATTTTCAATATAAGTATGGAAATAAAGAGAAAAATGGCATGTGAAAGTATGAGGAGAAAGAGACAGGGGAGCTGAGATATGACAGGTTATGCATTCTTCAAATGTTTTTTAATACTTAATGTGATTATCTCAGAAATCATATGGAATAATTTACTATTTAGTCCCGTTCGTGTTATCTTATCTCTTAATATGCCTGTCACTCTATTGTGTTCAAATGGCAGTTTACAATTTATTTATGAAAGTGTGTAAGCCACAACCATCATGGTGTTGGGTACAACCGTACAAAAGACCTTACACACATTGTAATTAGTAAAGAGAAAAGTCTAACAAAATAATATTCAATATAATTAGATACTGGCAGCACAACTGAGTAATTACCTTGTTAATAAAGAAAAAAAAAGGAAAAAGAAAAAAGGGAACTGAACCGAGATTCGGGCTGATTCCTTCCCCCTCTACATTCATACGTCCTCTTTAGGATGCATGGTAGCTTGTCTCCTACGGTGTACTTCAGCACACTATAACAGTACTGAGACGTGAAAGAGGATAAAGGGAAAACAAAAGAAATAAAAGCAGTAGCATATAATAAAGAGACAGCATTAAAAAAATAAAGACTAGTAAAACTCTAAAAAACAAAGTACGTTTGTGAAGTACAGTGACGTAAGAAAGGAAGGGAGAATGAAGATAGGGGAAGAGTACGTGGGAAGAAATCTTGAAACAGAAATAATCATAATTTTTTTAGGGCTTGATTTATTAAATCTGAAATGCTGTGTAAGCCACAAAGAGCGAAGTAAAAGAAGCAGAGACATTATTCAAGGAGAAAGTAGCTCCGAAGATTTTGAGCAGCATAAATTGGATTGTAACAGAACAAGACTACACTAAGATAATTGATGAAGGATTTTATGTCACTAACTTCCTATTTCATGAAAGTAGTATAGTCTAGTATACCTCTGAGATGTGTTTTGGAGAATATTTTTTTTTGTAAAATCAGTGATAATAATACTTAATGTGAACTAACTTGAAGAAAACAAGTTGTTTCAAGTATGCCTGCAAGTACTTGAGAGGTTTTTATGTATTTATATACTGATCTGAGAGATTGTCTGTCTACCGTGCCTTACAGTTTGGAAGATAATGTCATGTTTACTATCAGTTTTCTCTCCTAAGCATGCGCTGTCTTCTTCAGTGGCACTGCAAATCTGCATCACATAGGTCTCCATCTTGGATACAAACTAGGTAGATCTTGCAAATTCTCTTTGTCTATCAGTTAATCTGATTACAATTCATTAATATTGTGCCCTTATCCTAATCTCAGTAAAAAATATACAGTCTTGTCAGTATGTTTTTCACTTCCTCTTGGCTCAAAAGAGAACACAGTCTGGGCAGTTAGATGAAGAGCTACATGGGTTCTCATAACTATCATTTCCAAGAAACCGGTTACATGGCCCATGTCTGCTTCTCTGTGAGCCTCTATGCCTTAGGATAAGAAAATCATGCACAAAACTACCTGCCCTGGTGCTGATATAACCAGGTACCCACTATGAGCCCTTGAGAATGTCTTTGCTGAAATACCACCTTCTCCTGTTAGGAGAAGGAGGGGAGTGGAGGCATCCCTTTGAGTCAGACTGTGACGCACTTGGACCAAAGGCTACCACAGGCAGGAATTGCCTCATAATTGATTGCAGCAGGGCTTCTTGCCAATTAAGATGCCTCTCAGTATGAATAATAGTGATGGATGCTGTCTTGACTAAAGAAGTGTTTCACTGTAAATCTCTAGTGTCAGTTATAGAGGGCTCTCACTGATCCTAATATTCCACCAGATCTAATAGCACAGAGTAAAAAGACATCTGTGAAAACACTAATTCTAGAATTCCTGCAGCAGGTAACTTGCCTATGCCTGGCTGAAGTTTTGTAAAATACAACCGTGTCTGAGCTATGGTATAGCAGCTATCAGCTCTGTCTGCTCAGGTCAGGTCAGTAAGAAACCTGTTTGCTATTTCCCAGAACAGTTTTCTTTGCCCTTTGAAAAGTAATTAAGTTTATCTGTGTTATATATTGTCTGTGCCAAACAATCTTTTATGGTGCATTGATTCTGGTAGTCTGATTAACAAAAACATCACCTTGCAATAAAAAATAGAGAATAATTTCTGGTTTATCTTTCTGTTTATAGACTTAAGACCCATTTTTTATTCTGTACTATAAGAACTTGTTCAAAGGACTACAACTCCCAATATGATTTCCAGAGATAATGAGCATAGGAAAACTACTTAAATGTAGAATAAATATTGCAATAGATGAATGATACAGACTGATCAAATATTTAAGCAATCAATGGCCCTGTAAATCGTTACTGTGAATTCTGATGCACTCTTGCTAGTCCTGCTGGACAAATTATTATTATCCACTTTGTAACGGCATAGTGCAGTATCTGAAGGATAAAAGGTTTCCTTAACATGAAGGTTACACCTTATTAATTACAAGAATAAAACAATTCTCTGTTTTGTGGGGTGTTTTTTTCAGCAATCAATGTGCCAGTAAAATCAGGTTCAACTCAGTAGACAGGAAAAACTTGGAAATTTCCCACAGTCAATTTCAGCATTGCTATGTTAGGGAAACAAAAACCTATCAAGATGTCTTGAAAAATATCTATGGCTCAATCAGCAGGCAGAGATACTGACTGAGACATGCAGCCAACCAAAGTACTGTGCAGAAACACCAGCATGGTTCCCCAGAGTGGTATAGCCATATCACTGTGCTCACCTTACTGCTGCTGAGCCCAGCTCATGCAGCTGGTCTGGTCTCAGATGCCTCTGCACTATGCTGTTAGCTGCACGCTAGGTCTGATATTCTTACCGTGGTACTACATCGTCCACTGCAGAATCACCTTTTGTTCCTTATTATAATGCACACTTTGTGGTGCTTTACTTTGAGACTATCCAAAAGGTCATAATTCGAGCAGTGACTAACAAGAAGTACATTTGCACATAGAAGCACATGTTCATTGTGTATTATATCCTGTTCCCACTTACTTTCTGGATACAGCTTAGCCTAGCTTTCTTCTTAGTCCAGCCTTATACAATGGCATTCAACTATGTTCAGTGACATTGCACATTTGCAGTGAGTGTCACTTCCATGCATATCCATAGGAGATCGTGACATGGTACATGCTTTGGCCAGATAACAAAGGAAGTTACAGTAGTAAACTGCTGCTCAGGTGATGTCCCTTCAGAGTCACCACTCTTTCATCATATAGGGGATTTCACATGCCAAGTATGCCCAGACTAAGAAGTAAACACTTCTCTGGGACTGTGCATATACAAGATGTTTCTACTGTGGCTGGGAGCACAGGACGGCTGCTCCACAGGGTACAGCTGGGTTGCTAAAGTTCAACACCACTGTGCAAATCTTTTTTCTTTTTTTTCTACTTTGATTTTTCTACTTTGAATTTTTCTTCTACTTTGAGTCTGGTGTTGATATTTTTCTTTTTTATTTAAAAGCTAGGATGTGTGGTGGGCTGACGCTGGCTGGACAGCAGGTGCCCACCAGAGCTGCTCTGTCACTGCCCTCCTCAGCTGGGCAGGGGGGAGGGGATGTAAGGAAAGGCCTCTGGGGCAAGATAAGGCCAGGCAGAGCACTGGGCAGTTACCGTCATGGGCAACACAGGCCTGACTTGGGAAAATTAGTTTGATTTATTGCCAATCAAATCAGAGTATGATAATGAGAAATAACACCAAAACTTAAACCCCCTCCCCCCCGCCCGTCCCCCCTCCCGGGCTCAGCTCCACTCCCGGTGTCTCTACCTCCGGCCCCCCCAGCAGCGCCGGGCCGGGCCGGGGCCGGGGTCAGTCCCTCACAGCTGTCCCTGCCGCCCCTGCCCCCCATGGGGAGGCTCCTCGCCCCCTGCCCCTGCCCCAGCCCGGGGCCCTGCCAGGGCGCAGCCCCCCAGGCCCAGCCGGCCCCAGGGGGGTCCCCGCGGGGTCCCCAGCCCGGGCTCCTCTCCCCGCGGGGCCACGGGCCCTGCCAGGAGCTGCCCCAGCGCCGCTGCCCGCGGGTCACAGCCCCCTGCGGGCACCCCCTGCCCCGGGGGGGTCCTGCCCGGGCTGCGGGGGGGGAGCTGCTCCCCCGGGGGCTCCATGGGCTGGGGGCACAGCCCGCCTGGCCGGGGGCTTCTCCAGGGGCTGCCGGGGGGGCTCTGCTGCGGCGCCTGGAGCCCCCCGGCCTCCTCCTGCCCCGGCCTGGGGGGCTGCGGGGCTGGGGCTCTCGCACGCTCTCAGGCCTCTCTGGCTGCTGCTGTTGCCCTGTTTTTTCTCCCCTTAAATACATTATCCCAGAGGCACTACCACTGTCATTGATGGGCTCTGGCTCGGCCTCTGCCAGCAGAATGTCCATCTTTGTAGTCCCATTAAGAGCTATTCTCTTCCCAGTACCACTGTTTATTTCAGGTTGTTGCATGTAGCTGCGTGTGATTTCCATTTACTATCATAAAGTTCTTCGGGATGTTGCTTTAGCAAAGCACTTAAGATTTTGAGGGAGAAACATAACTGATCCAATGTCATCTGAGAATCTGTTTACAACAAGGGATGTGTTAGAGCAGGAATTGCATCTGAGCAGTTCTGACTGAGTGCTTCCCTTCATTGCTATTTCAGTCAAGATCACATTCTTTTATAATCAGAATAAAGCTACTTTGACAGGAGGCTGACATCAGGGTGTAAAGAACACAGTGCTTTCAGGCTATCTTTTAATATTTTTAGGCTGCCCTTGAAACGACGAATTTGTTTAAATGCTTTCATTTAATTGTTGCTGGGTTTCACTATGGAGTGTGGCATGGAGAGAGGAGTAATGACATGGTATTGTGGCTGTATATTTAAGTGACTGTCAATGTATCATGTTACTGCTTTAAATATATCAGATGAAATTTGTCCAGATTATTTTTATTATAAAATTAACAATAGCAACAAGTCCCTAATTTCCAAACAAAAAATGCAGACAAAATAAGGGCAGATACTCATATTAAAATGCAATGATTTCTATATAAAATTTCTAGGGATGTGCGTGTAAGAGGCACAGATCTCTTTAAGAAGGCTAACAGCGGTACTGCAACAAGAAGAAGCAGTTGAGCTCATGCGCACTTCTGCAAATAAAATCCCACTCTATTCCTCTCATGCATTTCATTCATATATTTTCCTCTTATCCTGCCCCAAGGAAGGCAAGATGGCTGAAACACTGGCAGATTCCTGCAGCTGAAAAAGCAATAAAATACTCTGTTATTACCAGAAATGTGAATGGAGTGCAGGGCAAGGGGGTGGAGGAACACTTACCTGCTGCTGAGGCCACTGGCTAAACAGGTTTTATACCTTAGTGAAAGGGTAAGACATGATAGGGTGTGCATTTCTGAGCTGGGGGGGGGATTCAGGTACCGAGATGTGATGCCAAAAAAAAATAACTTCAAGAGCTGGAATAATGTGCCTGTAACACTGTGGTGCACACTGACACGTCTCATTAAAACATATCTAACTGAAAGGAAGGGGAGTTTTCCAATTATCCTTCACATACGTTGGTTGGTGTTAAATATACTGCCAAAGCACGACCTTAAAGATAAATTATTTGTTGAAACTTAAAAAATGTATTTGTCATCAGTCGAAATCACTGAAATAAGGGAGAGGAGGATGCACTGGTTTGGTGTCAGGGAGGAGATCAGAACTGAAACTTCCGTCTCAAATGCCGCAGCAGCAAACACGTGGACATATCGTGAGGGGGCTTAAAAGCACAGGGGTATGCTTGTTCAGTTCAGCTGTTCCAGCCAAAGACTCTTCCTGTCCTTGCTGCTGGTGCCCCAGCACTCAGTAACTGGGAGATTAACAGAGCTGATAAAACACAGCTAATTTGCATTTCTGTGTCAATAAAGGAATATTTTCCAGTCCACTCTGGAACGAGATCTCCACCTTTCTCCTGCACCTTGCCTTTCTCCTAGTAACACTTTACAGTGCGTGTTAGATGGAAGGAAAAGTCACTGTTGCTTTGTGGGGTTAGAAATCATAGGCTCAGTGAGCTAAAGTGCCTCCAGACAAGGTCAAACAACAAACTGGGATCCAAAGCAGAAGCAGATGGCATGTTTCTCAGGAGTACATTCAGCACTTTGCAGGGGAGCAGGCCAGTCTCAGTGGGAAACATATTGCTCCTCAGTATTGTGCCTCTCAGTGTTAGTTTCTGTATGAGGGGAAGCGTCAATCAGGATCCAAATGCCCTTCTTATTATTGTGTATATTTGCTTTTAGAAAAGAAGATATCTCTTGGAAGTCTTAAAGATGTACCTTGCTAGCAGAGGCCTGTGTAACCCCTCCAGTGAAAGGAATGAATTGCAAGACAGTGTGGCTCTATAGGGTTCCTTCTTCAATTGTATGACAGTCTTGACTAATAAAGCAGAATAATTTGAATTTTACTGGCATTGCATCCTCACACACACACATTTACTTAGGGGAAGATTTTGAAAATGCTGTCTCCTGTGTTTTCAGTAACACAGACTTCTTCATTGAATTACTCTCCAGGACTCTGAAAGATACTTGGTTCATTTCAGAGTATTTTCTACCCGTTGTTTCCTACAGAATGATTGAGGCAATAACCAAATAAGTCACTTGTTTTCAGCAACTCTTCACTATGTAAACTGTTCCTTGTTCTCTCTCTTTGTAGTTTTACCTGCCTTACAAGATTTATGTGCTAAAATTAAATGGTGCTGCTTCAGTGTTGTGTTCTACAGAGACCTGTGTCATTTTCCACTTTTAGTAGCTGGGAGCTGATGTAGCAGGATGCATTTAGGCTGTTTTCTGAGATAGCTAAAAATAGATATGTTTGATAATATTCCATTATTCACCATGATAGTACCTAAGGGGTTATGCAAAACTTAGGTTTGCTTTCAACTAAATTGGACACTTGTTCAGAAGGTGATAACTGTTAATGAGTTATGAGGGTACTGCAATATTAGGAATTATAACTACTAATCATGAATTTAAAAAAGCAATGATAGCTTTTAAAAAGTTTTATCAAAAGTTTGTGAAAGATCACAAAGGTAATGCAGAAAAAAGCAATAACAAGCTACCCCTAAAACCATCAATACATTTTTCAAACAGCGTGCAAACTGTATGCGTAGGACTGTGCCCATGTCTGTTCTGTCAATCACCAACCTCCCTTTATTAGTCTTAGATAGAAGATAAACAACAAGACTGACAGCTTTGTGTCCTTTGGCATTTTTGTGTCACCATCACAGAGTAGGAGGGTATTATGTCATCACTCAAGTCTGTCAGGTTTAGTTTAGTCTGCTGTTTGTCTTAACGATTGTTTTCCTCATTTTTTCCTCTAAGTTGATACACATACCCTGTATAGATTGTATATTGTTGATGTTAACAGAATCCATTTTTCAGATGAGAGATGTCTTTAAC
The DNA here is from genome assembly GCF_023634155.1 of Falco peregrinus. Classification (NCBI taxonomy): domain Eukaryota; kingdom Metazoa; phylum Chordata; class Aves; order Falconiformes; family Falconidae; genus Falco; species Falco peregrinus. The sequence continues at coordinate 9,912,061 of NC_073724.1, read as the reverse complement.
TTCAACCATGGAAATGTCACCCTTTTTCCCTGCACACCAAAAGAGAAATTAGAAAAATAAACATCTTCCTCACTCAGTCAGTTCTGGTCTATACAGAACTCTTCATACCTCACACATTCAAATATCAGTAGTATTAATATTACAAGTAGCAAGAACTGAGATGTTTAAAAAAGTTTTGTTAAGGTAAGTTCATTATGTATGCCTCTCTTGTGGAATCTGTATAGACTTTGGCACTGTATGTTGATAACTCATGCCCAGTACCTAAGTTTACTTATATCATTTGTTATATGATGACAGAAAAGAGAATCTAACCTGGTGTTCGGCTTTTGAAAACAGTCAAGTAGGTGTGGTGAGAGGTTGAAGAGTCAACACTTGGCTTTTGTTAGTGACTTTATCACACATGACCATTTAATGAAAACCAGTTTTTCCTCATTAAGGAAACAATAGATTGGTTCCACAAAAAGCACTTCTACCTATAGTAAATATCTGCCTCAAATTACGTATTCAAACTCTCTGAGAAATGTACCGAGAGATCAAGACAAATTAAGAGTGGGGTTCTCCAAAGACAACAAGCTGAAGCAGAAGTTTTGTAACCAAAACATTAGGAAAAACCTAATCAGGGGGAATAAAGCCTGGACAAGCAACTTCAGCCTAAAGGAAGGTATTTAGTGCTTCTTGGGATTCTCTACTCTCTCTAAAAGATGTCATTTAAACTGGGTCAGATCTTCCTCACACTGAAACAGACACAAATGGAAAAACAGACGAGGCTGCTTGGCATAGCCAGTAGCCAGGTGGTTACAGCAATCACTGATAGCGGGATGCATAAGGGAGGGACAAGGTTTTCAATTGCCACAGTCTCTAATAGAAACCAGAAATAAGACCCGTGATCTCCCAACCTTCTCAGAGAATGCCCTGTCTAGCCACTGTACTTTCTTAATAGGCTTTGCCCACATCTTCACTTACTGAATCTATTCCACTGCAAAAATTCACAGCAGGGAAAAAAAAAAAAAAAAAAGATGAGCTAACAGGTGGGAGACGTGGGGGCATAATGTTCAAGTCTTTGCTTCAATTAATGTGTATTTATATGTGTATAGTACGTATTCATACAAAGTAGGACAGTTTCAAAGGAGGCTTTTAATGGCAAATGCCCCAAAGTCCAGTAGCAATGGCATGCAGATGGGCAAGTGAGTTGGAAATTCTGGGTCTGCCCCTTCTGAGGAGGCATTCTAACCAGAAGTTTGGGGGTGACAATGAATAGGCAGGTTTTGGAGAACCACAGTTTGCCTGCAAGAGGAGATCTAGCAAGTTACTCTGATGATGTCTAGCGGGTGAGTTCATGGGTAAAACAAGTGGAGGAGCACCTTCTTTGTGAATTGCCCTGATGCAGACCCAGGATCTACCCCCCATCCTCCACACAGGTAAGTGACCCAGGAGAATTCAGGCGGTTGCCGTTAGGTATTTGCGCATCCGAGACTTGAGCTCAACAACTCAGCTAGGTACCTGTTGTTGCATGATTGAAGGGTTTCAGCGGTGCCCAAAGATTTTCCTTAGGCACAGGAATTCATGTTTCTGATGTTTGCTATAGTTTTATGTGGTAAGTTCACCCCCAAGTAGAGCTAGGCACTGTTCCTCAATAACTTGACAGAAATATCAGAGACCAAATAACAGTGCAGAGTGCCAGTGAGTTTCCTGGGTATTGTTGTAGTGGCTTTTTGACATGTCTGTCTCAGCTGCCAAATTTATTCCAGTAGAGATCACCTTATGAGATGATACTTGATTTACATTATCTGATTTGTTCCATAATGGGGGAGATCAGAGCAGAGTCTTTGATTTCATTTTCACAGGGAACAATATATCTTTAATTTTAAAATGGATGATCAGCGCCTACATTCATAGAATAATTCAGGACGTTACTTTGACTACCGCAGTTCACATTGCAGAGCAATACAATCATCATTCCCATCCTGCTTTGTCTGTCACAGTCAGTAATGTTTCATCTAGGCTCATCTGTAGCTGTCTTGGATCTAGACAGACACGCCAAGGCCAGATCCTTCAGTAGTTCCACAGTCTTTTACCCCCCTTCCCCTTTTTCTGAATTTAAGCAATCTCCGAGGAACTTTATCCTCTGAAGTTCTCTTGAGGAAGACAAAGGGGGGGGGGGGGGTTGCCTCTTTTTGGCTTTAATCCACTTAATGTTTTATGGCTGTGGGAAGAATTTGCATATGAGAATTTCATTTTGTCTTCATCCCCTGGAGATCAACCTGGTCACAGACTATGCTAATTATTGGTGTAAAGCTCATGATCTAAATTTTACACTAGGAGCTTCCCTGTGCTCTCTTACAGAACTTCGCAGTGCCTTTGCATTAGCATTAATCCATGTAGTGCTGATTACCCTTCTTCTCCTGGCTCTAAAGTGAAATCTGCCGGTCCTCTTAAATTGATAGGATTGTCGTTTTCTGTGCTCCAACTGTTTGATTGCTGGGCTTTTTTTCCCCCTTTTTTGGGGGGAGGTGTGTGGGTGGGAGGGGGTCTTTTATTCTGTTTTAATCTATCAGTGTTTGGTGATACTTTCCAGGATTCAACTAGAGAACATTAAATCTTCAAAGACAGTTTCAAATTTAGGAAAGCTGAGAGAAAGTATCAACTCTGAGCATTTTTCTACAAAATAATTGTGTTTTTTTAAAAAAATGCAGATTTTTAATTGAGGGTTATTAAGTGCTGTATGATTTGATTATTTCCCCCCCTGCTCTTAGAACGGACCTCTTGGAAATAAAGTAATCCAGTACGATTCTTGGCTATCAAGCCTACAGGGTTCCAAAGCATATTCAATAAGTCAGCATTTACAGACACTTCATAACTGCACCTTTAATGACCGGATTATAGAATTAATTTTTTTGTCTACTAGGGATTTTATTAACTAGATTTTTTTGCCTCCAGATGAATCCTGGTAACATCATGGGATTGCTGTTCTGAGGAGGAAGCATTTTAAATTCCTAGCTAGCAGTAACATCCATTCTCAATGAGGAAATTAACCCTAGGTACAGAGGTAATTTATTGGGCTTTTCAGTAACCCTGAAGGTGTAAGCTGCCAGAGCTTCCAAATAACTCTGTTGTTGTTATTACTGACCATGATGCTGTAATTCAGTGTTGATGCAAAAGTTTTCTTGGGGAGCTGAAGCTTGTGATATCCTCTAAGTAGCTAACGCAGCTGAGAACAGATCACAACCACCTAGAGCGTGATCCTGGAGCATGAGAGCGCTCATCCGTGCGTACTCACCACCGAAGTCTGGCAGGCTTCCGTCTCTCCAGCTTCTCCCTTTCTGTTGTTCTAACTGGACACATTTTCAGTGATGCAATCAAAGGGGTTTAGATTTGTTGTGCTGCAAAAAGACATGTTAATGGGAGGCCCTGCTCAGAACAGCACTCATTTCCAGAGGGCATCACATTAATCTGTCAGCATTTTAGCAATACCAGGTAAAGACTTGTCTCTATGGATGGATAGTCCTCAAGCAGTTGTCTTCAGTACAGTTCAGCAGAGTGCTATTCAGGATATCAGTTGTTCATTATAAGAAAGCAATTTAAAAGCCAAAAAGGAAAAGAGGAATGCTTGAAAATGTTGGAGGTTTTTTGTTTGTTTGTTTTTGGGTTGGTTATTTTTAGGTATTATGATACAGCTTTTGCCTGTATGAATCAAGAGAATCATAGGCTAGCTGAGGTTAGAAGGGACCCCTGGAGACCATGTGGTCCAACCGCCCTGCTCTTGCTGGGTCAGCCAGAGCAGGTTGTCCCAGAAGATGGTGTCCAGTCAGGTTTTGAATATCTCCAGGGATGGAGACTCTATAATCTCTCTGGGCAGCCTGTGCAGGTGTCTAACCACCCTTAGAGTAAAATAGTTTTTTCTATGCTTAAGTTAAATTTCCTGCATTTGAATTTGTGTCCATTCTCTTTTGGCCTGTCAGTACACACTACTGAGAAGTGCCTCGCTCCATCTTCTCAACTCCCCTCATCAGGTATTTATCAACATTGACGACATCCTAAGCCTCCTCATCTCACCTCATCGTGGGTGAACGGTCCCAGCGCTCTCAGCTTCTCCTTATATGATAGATGTTCCAGTCCCTTAATCGCTTTTGTGGTCCTTTGTTGTACTCGTTCCAATATGTCCCTGTCTCTGTTGTACTGGGTGAGCCCAGAACTGGCCAAAAGAGTTCAGATGTGGCCTCACCAGTGCTCAGCAGAGGGGAAGGATCATCTCCTTAGACCTGCTGGCCACATTCTTCCTTATATGGCTCAGGATGCTGATAAATGTAAAGTAATTTAAATTCAGTTGTTACATTTTTGCACTTCTGTTACAGAAAAGATAAAGTGTACCTCGGGGTTTACATTTTTAAATACAAATAAATGAATTATTTTTATGTACTCTTCCCATTTAAAGAGTTACTAATGAGTATTCCAGATGTATATTTCATATGCAGTTGGTTTAGCCCATTCTTATTTTCTAATTTCTTTTGGGTGGCCTCATTCTTATAGAGAAATTATGTATCAAACAAAATTGCTTACTACAGAAAATGGGAGCATTGTTACTAGGAGGGATGTCAACAAGTTTTTCTATCAATTAAAGACTGATGGAGATAAGAAGAGACTAGATGGAGGAACAAATTAAGTCAAAGACAGCTTATTCCAAGGTTTTCTGACACCCACATATATGTGCAGTCAGGAAAGATTTCAAAGAAAAAGAAGGAAGGAAGATGAAGAGTAAGAGGAGTGAAAAATCAGGAAAGATGGGATCACTGAGGCAGGACAAATACTGTCAGTTGGGAGGTGAACATACATTGAGTATACTAAAGGCTGTTACGGGGGAAAGAAATTAAATATACAATTTAATTTAGTAAGTTTTGGTTGAAGAATTTGGAAACACTGATTAAAGAAGGGCAAGAGGAGGATCTGAGGAAAGCATCAAACTTGGCAAACAGTTTGCAAGCAAAACGGAAATCAGAAGAAAAAGTGCTGCTTTTGTCAAAAGTGGTAGTGTTAAAATATCATTGTATACCAGAGGAAGTATATTTGATATCTGGAATTTTTCCAGAACTGTTGAGTCTACCAGGACTTGTGTAAGATGGGAAAGGAGATTCATGTGTATAGACAACAGGTTTATTTTTCTAAAAACTTTTTAAAATAGAGGTCTTAAGTTTTGTGCCTGGAGAATAGGGAAAAGAAGATGAATGCTAGGTAAAAAGGAGTTAAATGATCAGCTCTGAAGTGAAGAGAAGAGAGAGAAGGAGGAATCAAGGACACAGTATAATTAAAAAATGGGCTATTATAACTTAGATATCAAAAACATTCATGTATCCAGTGTTGCAGATTGTTACTGCAGCACTCTTTATTACATCTGATGCTGTGAACATATTATCATCCAAATGTGCAATTAATGTCCTTTGACGGGCACTTTGTCGACAAGCCCAAGAAAGAGTACGGTAACAGTCACTGTCCTGAAGGCCAAATACCTTTGCTTATGCCATGTCTCAGACAGCTTGTGAAGCAGAATTGGAAGTTACTCTTGATCCATTATGTATGATTCAGTAGTACACAGTAAATACAGAAATTCTTCTTAGACTGTATCTCCAATACTCAAGTGATTTACCGTCTATTAAAAATAGCCACAAAAATCAGTCAACATTGAAACAACTTCTTGCATTTTTTAAATATTCAATGCTACCTTTTGTATGGCACACAAATCTATCTGTCAAAAGTAACAAACTGAAGACAGGTTAGTTATGGTGGTTTCTTAGTGAACCTTCAGACTATACCAGTTAAGAAAAGTGCAGTATGAGAACCAATATAATTAATCATCTGTTGCAAGTGTGAAGGGTAAGTAGCATTCTCTAGCTATGAAGCTGTAAATGGTAGTTACTCTGTGTATTTGCTTTTCAAATTAATGTCTTCAATCCTGTATCTACTGCTATAATTTCAACTGCAGAAACAACCAACCAGAGGAATATTTTTCCCCAACTCTTAAAAAAGAAAATGCCTTCAATAAATATTTGAATGAAAAAGCCAGTATGCAGTCAGCTGTTTTTTGTCTATACATATATGTTAAGCGTGGACAGGTTTCTTCTAGTATACTCAAATATATCTGGTGTATGTGAATGGCCCCAAAAGTGTCAGATATTGGGGACAAATGCTACCAATGGTAGCATGATTCTACACTTCTGTTACTGTCAGTAACTGTTAATTCATGGTAGAGTTTTTGTTCAGTGCAGCTGTTAGTACTTAGTATGCCATTTATGCCATTGTATGTCAAATATTTGTTTTATTTTTCCAAACAGTATTCGGTAGTGCTTGATGAATATGTCTGGCCACCACTCTGGACTCCAAATATTGTATGGCTGCACTTCTGAAGCCACCACCTTCTTGGAATATAGCTGCACAAAAAGTGTATTTTCACAAATGTAGACATGTAGATTCTTTACCCCCAAAACATCTAGAATAAAAAAATCACAGAATGTTTCACATTGGAAAGGACCTCTGGAGGTCACCTAGTCCAACCTTATTCTCCAACTATGTCCAGTTAGACCAGGTTCCTCAGAAAATTAGAGATCTAGAAAGTTCTGCTGCCAAATTTTTCTTTTGAATTTGGATTAAGTTCATGATTTGCTGCTTCTTCATGCTAAAATTCCAAAATTTCTCAGCCTCTCCTTGTATGAGAGATGCTCCAATCCCTTAATTATCTGTTTTGATCACCATTTCTCACTAATAGTTTCTTTCACAGCGCACCTGCATCTGGAAAACTAAGACAAATCCCACAAAAGAGGAAGCATCTATGTACTTGTAGTTCAGAGGCAGATTGTGTGCTGTTAGGCTATATGGGAGACATCATAAAAATTTAAAGGGCTCTGTCAGAAAAGATGTTGAAACCACCAAAGAGCTTTCTGAGAATCCTCCCTGGAATTGCACTCGTCTCAGATGTCTCCTGATACTTTGTTCCGTATTTCAATTCCCTAGATAATGAGATCTGCGAGTCATCACTAGCACCACTAATATCTTCAGTATTGACATATACATTAGTGGTTGACTCTACGTTGGTACTGGAATCAATTGGTAGATTGATTGCAGATAGACTTATCAATCGTTGATGATTTCTTTGCTGTTTTGTTCAGGTTCTGAATATTTTCAGGGCAGTGACCTGTTCTTAATTGGCCTCTGGAGGAAGCTATCTTGCTCCACTAACTGCAGCAGGAGTTCAGGGAGTCTGACTTCATAATGTAGTTAGGACATATGAGTATTCCTACTGCATGTCTGGCCAATGTAGCCATCTGCTACAGGAAGAATGATGTTAATTCATGTATCTACATGAATGATCAAGAAGTGCAGAAAGAACAGACACATATTATACCTGTTCTCACTTAGAAAGCAATCTCTCTTTGTTCTTTAATAAGTGAGAAAGTCTTTCCAAACCCTGCTGAGATAACACATTTGAACAGGACTGCACTCTTTAGAAATTAGAAGGCTGTGACTTTCCAAGAAATAAGAAGCAGTACCGTAAACATGACTCTGCTGTGAGTGTTACTTATTTGTGCCACTAAAAGCATTTTCAGTATGATGGGATCATTGTTTAGCTAATGAATGAGCAGAGCTGTAATGTCACCATCTACAAGGTTAGAGGAATATAGGTATAATTCAGTTCTACAGCTTCCTTAAGACATGGTCAGCTGCAGACATGTATGAAAAGCATATTGCACATGGGCAGATTTGAGGAGAAACTGAATTTCCAGTAGTGCTGAGTGTAAAATTTGGTGGAGTTGTTCCGTGTTCCCTACCTTTAGGATTCCTTGCACCCAAAGGTGACTAAAGCCAGTGCATGAAGGTCACCAGCAATGACTGTAAAGAGCAGTCTCCTAAAGAAAAAAAGTGAGTACACTGTAACTGATGTTCTTTAAAATACGTACAATGTTTTGGTAGAGCTCTGTGCTGTTCGGCTAGACATTTTTTAATACCTATACAAGCTTAAATCTGCCTTGGTCAGCAATCATTCAAGTACTGTTAACACAATTATTAGTATCAATATCAGTAGCATGAGCAGAAATTACCTGGTCTGGTCTTCACAGAAGAGCAAACTTAGAAATCTGCGTACCTTTGTTTTAGTTTGCAAGAGGATTAGTATTTATCTATCCCTTCTACTTCAATAAGGTCTTTATCTTACATTTCTCACTTACGAAAAACTATCATTTAGCCTGAAACTTACTGTTTTTTCAGTATTACCCTCAAAATTATAGAAAAAAATTAATTTGTATTAGTATTTTCTTAGGCAGGTGTGGACTGTTATTACAGCTCTCTATTGTATTATTTGCATTTTTGTAGTATTACTTATGCAGTAGTATTTCATTGGTAGACCTTCAGAAATTACCTTCCCAACTGAGAGCCTCTTTCTACCTGTAATTTACATTATATGAAACAGTATGATGTATGCAGTTTTGGAATATTGTAGCATTATTTTTTCCTTTTACCATAATTGCCAGGATTAGTACAACCCAGAACAGGATTCATCTTTTTAGAGTGGTTTTGCGTTTGAACATAATAGTTAAAGAATTTCCTCTTTAATCCTCAGAGCTTCTGTCCTGCATTACTGCTTTCAAAATACCAGTCTCCAACTCGGTATATAAGATTACCAATTACTTTTATCTATTGAATCTCATTTATTTTAATTCTGTCCATTTCTAACCTTGCCAGATCATTTTGCAATTTTAATTTTTGCAGCTGCACATTTGAGAAGTATGATTTTTAAAGATTTTTCTAGGGTACCATGCTGTGGCACATGTCCAGTTGCATTAGTATAATAGGAAATCCTGTAATTCCCCATTGCAGAAGGAACCAGATGAGCAGACCTTGTAAGATGACATTTCATCCCGACTAATGTGGTTCTTGCTTTAGTTTTGGAGGTACAGTTAAACGTTATCCCAATGCAATAAAACAATAAAGCATCTTCGTAGGTCAAAACCTGTATGTTTTGGAAAGATTTGAAACTTAAATTTCTTATGTGAAAGTGAGGCAGCCCTCATCCTTCAGAGAATAAATGTCATCCTTATGATTCTCAAAAGCAAGCAGAACATAAGTGCAGTGCCTCTCTAATGCCAGAAGCAGGCATTATAAACACTCTAGAAGGCAAGTTCTTTTTTTACATATTGCCATGTTTCTTGAATGCTCTGAAAAAGAGACAAACTGAAGGCAATACAGAAAATTATCGTGGAAGAAAATATAGCTCAGTGCAGAAAATCTGGTATGCAGGAAAGTTTTACCATATTTATTCCATTCATGAAGGGCATATAATCGTCCTGGCCTTCTTTTGTCAGTTGGCAACAGTTGGTGAAACCTCACTTGGCAGATGTGTTCAAGATTGTAAGTCATTGTAAGTCACCTTAAACTGTTTTCATTCCATCCAGACTGCAGGAAACGGTGAATTGTTTCACTGAAGAAATTACCTTGCAGTTTGGATCTTCTTCGTAAAGCATCTAAGATTGTTCTTTAAATACAGCCCACTCTGATAAGTAATAGCTAACGGTGTAGGGACAGGTTCTGGATCCCCAGTGCTTTGGCCTTTTCAAGGTGAGCACAGAGAAGATGCCTCTGTTAGTGAGACAGTCAGAACCTCTTCTAATGAAGGGAGTTTGCTGTACTCCTTGACATATGCATTATCCAATGTGCAAAAAATCTGAAAAAGATAAAAAGGAGAAAGCAGCTTGCTGCTGAATGTTGTTCTCTAAGCTAATCAAATATTTCAGCAGTATTTCTCAGCTAAAGCCGTCTAGTCTTTGCTTATTATATTGCAAACCAGAGCATAAAGTAGAAGCTGACCAGATGATTAGAGACAGAAGAAGTATATTCCTGTTGCCCCCATTGTTTCTTCCTTTTGATTACCAAGCACTTTAGAAGGGTTCAAAGAGAAGTAGAAATGCACTGGAATTAAAGTAAAACTAATCTCTAAGGATTGTTATGTCATTCTTCCATTTCAAACACGTTACTTATCATCCTCAGTGATGACCTGGATTTATTAAGTACATGAATGGGTTGGGAAATTCAGTGGAGTTGAAGTATCCACAGCATCTGAGTGACACAAAACTGTGAAAGATGCTGTTTGGAATGTCTCTTTGAACTCATCTATGTTACTAATCACCTTCCTAATGGGGGAAAAAAAATCATTATGTATCTGCAAATTGGCCAGATTACTGTTCCACACCCAATTAGCCAAAGATCTGTCCCCAGTATTGTGACCTTCAGGTTTTGTTACTTCCGCTAATTTTACTTACAAATGATGTCACCTTTAAAGGACTCCAACGGTACATGCATCAGCCAATCTAATAGGTTGCATAGAAACTCCTAATGTATTTCCACGAGCTTTTCTGTCTACATTAGCATTACCTGTGCAAGTAGATTCAATTTCAATGTTTCTGTCCCAGTACTGAAATCTATCATGGCTCTAGACTGATTAGGAGTTCATCTATCTTTCTGACCTTTGGACTCCGTTGGAATCACGACCAGGTAGTTATAAGAGCAAAGGTAGTAGTTTCACAGCTGCAATGCTATGGACTACATTTCCAGTGAGTGGAAATGGGGTGAGGCAGACGTGGCCTCACCACACACATAAAACAGGAATAGAAAACGTGATTACTAAATATCCACACTTCTGCCTAGCCTTGTATGCCTCCTTGTATGAAAATAATCAAATTGCATGACTAGAAAGAAAGAGGAAGGAAAAGGATTTTCTTTCCACATACAAATAATTAAAAAGTTTGAAAATATTTGGAGTTCAGATACCATGCAAGTAGCTACTAGATAGGTTAGGCATCAGTGTACTAACTGCATATCAGTTGGAAATGGGCAAACTGGTAGTACAGTAACAAACCAATGTGTACATGATTTTTTTAAAGGACAATTAAATGTTTTGATAAGAAGTATGAAGGCTTAGAAGACTAAACACAGAAGAAAATAGTAGTTTGGGTTTTTTTTCCATTTGCTACCCTTCTGTCTCTTTTTTTCTTGCTGTGGTGGTCGTCTGTAGCCTGACAGATTTTGATGTACAACTATAAGCGAGTGCTGTAGATCATCCCTGTGGGCATCTTGGTGTATTGAATTAATTAGGGACAAAGCAAAAGGCCTTCTCAAGTATATTCAAGTATATCTGGAAACACAATATACATTCATTGAAAACTAATTCACATTTGATGACGGTACTGCATTCAGAAAGTTAAAACCTGAAGATCAGAGGGATTTTTTCAGTTTCTTAAGTATTAAATTTCTGGGACTTTAGCACAACCTGTAGAGCATCAGAAATTCTTCTGGTTCCAGCTATTGGTTACATTATTCCCAAGACAGAGGGAACAGCTCTAACATGAGGAAGAAAATTTTCTTGAGTGAATCCCAGGGTGGCAGCATATGTCAAGTTAGTATTGTCAAAACATCTGCAAATTACTCTGGAGGATTTGGGGGTTTTGTTGTTTATTTCTTCCTCATTCTTCAAATATAAAACTCAAAATACTATTAAGATATAGTATTTTTAAAGAAATTAGATTAAAGATGCTGCCCTCTGGCTACTACATCTAACAAATCCAACTGCCTTTTATGCCCAGGATGAAACGTGGATTTTAATTTTTTTTCCATGACACTGTGTTTTTAAGTTTCTTTTCTCTCTTTGATATAATTCCTATTGCAAGATTTCACTACATGACTACATATGATGGTTGTGTTATTTTTTGCAAAAAGTAAAGTACAGGTTTTTGTGCTTGTGAACCAGACCACCAGTTTGTTGCAGTGGTTGTCAGTCTCAACAATTGCTAATTAATGCAGCTGAAACACTGCATTAATACTAAAATTTACTCATAATAACCTAAACTATGCAAATTATCAAGGTTACTTGTTTCTGTCTCAGAAAACATTCTGAAAGGAAATCTTTTCCGCAGAAAAAGAGAATGACAGGTAAAATAAATGAAGTGTGTCTGCTTAGGAACAAGTATTTTATGCATAATTATTTCATACTTTGCAAACTAATTACATCATATGTGCCTGGGAATTACAGAAAACTGAAATAATGTACTTAGGGCATATTGGAATTTATTATGCAATTATATTTTTTGTTGCATTTTATTTTTTTTATAAGCGCTTACAATGTAAGAATCCAGGAAGGAGACATCAGTGGTGGTATACTTTATTACTCTTTTGGCATAGGTGTATTTCCCAGAAGTCAAATATATATTCTGCTTCTTTAGCCGTTTTCTGGCATCTCTGTAACATGCAAAAATTCTGGCATTTCAAGTTATTGATAAGGTAATGATTCGGGAATGTAGGTCAGGAAGAGGCCAAAAAGGTGTATTGGGCTTCTAAGAAAGTGAAATGGGGATTAAAAAAAAAAGAAAAAAAAAAGAACTTCCAGAGAAGGTTCTGAAAGAGCAGGGAGAGTTAGGAGTGAGGCTAGGAAACCATGCAAGTCCATTGAGCATGGAGCTGGCTGAGTCTTTAAGGACAAAGCTTTCTTTTCTGTGCCCTACCTGGGCTGTCTAGTCGTTGCCGCAGTGCAACTAATAAATAGTTTTCAGAAACTACCCATGGAATACAAATGCAGCGATAAGTACAACCTTCTTAAAAAGTGGAGGAATAAATACTGTCACCTGAGTACAATATAGAAGCTGTATTTTAGTATCAGACACATTAAAAAGAAGCTTGGTGTCTCCTGTTAGCTTCTGCGGGGAGCCAGAAATATTTACTACTGTTTGTATTGAGCAACCCACGGACATTTCAGTATATAGAAAGTCTGTTTAGTGTGTACCAAACTCCAAATTCTTGCAGAATGTCCCCCCAGATTCTTGCAGAATGCCCCCATACATGTTCTACTGTTTGTTTTTTGCTGTTACTTAAATAAGAGAGAATGTTCTGCATTTCACTTTATGGTTCTTTATTTAAACTATTATAGCAGAGCCTCGAGTAGGCTTGAACCTTGTGGTGAAATTTCCTGTTTTTGGGGCAATTCTCACTTCAAAGAAAGAGCGGTCAAAAAGCTTACAGAAAGCTTTTGAAGCTCATGTCCGTTAAATAGAGAATAATAAACTAGATGAGATCACTCTTTAAACAAGTAGAACGTAGGTCTTATGAAAGAGATTGAATAGAGAGTATTGTAAATAAATCTCCTTCCCATCCACTAGCTCCTTGAGGAGTATGTCTTCTCCTTCAAGCTTTTGCTTGCCAGTTGAGACCTTTCAGTAGCTGGCTTCTGTTCAGGCTCCACGGGCTTCTTTGCTCCAGCAACCAGGCTTGGCAAGGGTTTACCTTCTGCCACACGCAAGACCCCTGCTCCACTCAGTCTCCATGCCTGGAGATTGCCAGCTGGCTAGAAGTACTCCTGGCTTCTCCAATGCTGTCAACTGTTCATTTGCTGTCCAAGGAAGGAGCAGCCATCCTCTCCCAGAAGGACCCCTGCCCCAAGGTGCGGGAGCCAGAACTAGACAGTTAGCCACCTTTGTTCTGATCTAACTTTACCCTTTTAGCAAAGTATACCTGACGCAGAAAACAGAAATAAACCAGTTCTGGCATCCATCACAGCCATCAATTTCGCAAGAGGAAATGGTGTATTTCTAAATAGATATAGATACTGATAGAGTCGTAGATGTAGGAATAAACTTTGAAAGTAAGATTCTAAAAAGATTCCATGTAAGCGCTAGCCTTGTCTATGCAATAGCAGAGTTTTCTCACTGGTTTGCTCTCAAACCTGCATTAGACAGGAAATCTTACAGTTTGAATTGATTTGGAACTCGGGTTTGAAATTGATGGCACAGATAATTAATTGCATTTAGACTTAGCACTTATAGAAATGCTTCTGACAAACAGCTTTCCTGCAAAGGAGTATATGTCGGTGCTCTTTGCAGCACTTTTTTTTTCAAAGGCTCAGTGTTGGTATTTTCATTACTATTTATTTCTGTTCTTCCAATAAAAATTCACTCCAGGCTGAAACATGGAACATCTGATCCTAGGCCTTGGTCAGTGGTTGTTTTTACCAGTTTTCCAGAAAACTGATTGAACTGAGGGTTCTATTTTGTACAAAGGTTAAAAATGGTGTGGAGGGGAGGAAATGAGGGAGGGGAGCAATAGGAATGTAGCTGATGCAGGTGGTTTGTATTTCAATTGTTTTTTTTTCTACAAGTAGGATCTAAATGGAAAATTTGTGTTCTAGTGGAGTTAACTGCAGTTCTGTTTAGTGCATGAAAATCTGCACATTGTCCCATCTATAGGAAAATATTTCAACTGCTACATAAATTTTTATCATGAGACAGTAGCAATTGAAAATTATAAGAAAGTAAAATACGCTGTAGGATGATATACTGCATTACTTTTAAAATAATTTCTGATTAAGAGGAGGCAAAAGTCACCACTTTCAAATTATGGGTTGCTGAGGTTTTTTTGTAATTCCTATGCTGTTCTCTAAATTGTATGTATGGGTGTGGTAGTAATCAAACCATTTAGAAGCACTGGGTCATTTTGAAAATATTTTTTTTGAAAGGTCAGTAATGTGAAATAAACTACCATTCTTATGTCTGCTCAGTTTGCATCTGACTAGAATTGAAAAGCTGAGAAATGAATTCTGAGTCCCCATCTACTACTTCCTCAAAGATAGCAACAGCTTCACTGTTGTGAGGACTTTTGGCTAGTAAAGCCACAGTCATCAGCTTTGCCTGCTATTCTGGGTTGGTAGAAGCTTGCTTCTATGTGTTTTTTGTTTTCTTGAGCTTGTTTTTCTGGGCTGTTTTGTCGGCATATTGGTATATACATGGCTTTTCATTTGGTGGCTTTTGTTTTGCTTGCTTCTTTGCATTGACGTTGCACCTATTTTCCATCATCATGTGCATTTTATATTATATACTACATAATTATTTATTTCTTGCTGTTGGTGGCCAGCAGATGTCTCGGTTATGTTTGGAATGTGTCCATTACACACAATCGCAGTCACTTCGATGTGCCTTGGAGCAGTTTGTGGCATGCTTGTGTGTTAGGACTGCTTAAGCTGTCACCTTTCAGTTGTCTGACCCTGCAGAGAATAAGTCAAGCTTTAGCTGTCCTACCCTAAAATAACCAGCAAATTCAGCTTGAGTTCACTGTAAAGAAACCTGAACAGTAGCTTTATAAGGCAGCAAGTTCAAGTGACGTTTTTGCTGAATCTTCATTGTAGCTACTTATTTCAGTGTAAATCTTCCTGCATTGGCAACACTTGGAGAGCCTTGCAATGGGGCAGAAACATGTAGATATAGTAGCAAAAGAACCATGGTAAAGCTTTGCTTTTATCGTTGGCAGATATAAATGTGAGGAGAAACAAATCTATGAGCCTTTAGGGACTTCAGAAAGCAGCGAGTGAGAGCATCATTAGGGACTTGAACACCTTGGTTATTCTCACAAATCAAAGCATAGCTCTCCCAGTAATTATAATATTTTATATTTTAGTTTTGGCTTTCAGAGGCTTACTGTAAAAATAGACTTACTGACGATTCAAATATTGTCATGTTAAAGATTTGAATCTAGAGGTATACAGCAAAACTTTCTGAGTTACAGAGGGGTTTTTTTATCGTTCGCTTAGGAGAATTATGTCATTTACTTACTTATGATGCTAGTATTTCTGTGCTGTGGAAAGACTTGATTAATATATGTAGATTCCTGAAACAGCTTTAATACAGAGAAATTTAATGTTTGGAAATGTTTTGACTGTTTTTCAGAAGAAAATGTGGGTTACTCTAAATATAACCTTTAAAATATTTAAAAGTTTAAAACATTAGCTAAAGTGACATTTTGAATTTAAGTACATCTACCTATTCCTCTTCCCTCAGTGGTTTCATGCAAAGAAAATCTTGCTAGGAAGGATATTCTGATAGAAGATGAGTAAAGTAAAGCCACTATACTCAATTACCTGAACTCTTTAAATGTATTGTATATGCATGCAGAAGTAGAACTTTCAACATATTCATGATAAGAAATACCCTTACAGCATTCCAGAAATCTGATGTTCCCATTCAATATGAGTAGTAGCGGATGTAAGAAAAATCTATAGGCAAGCTATGCAGTGCTAGACTTCTTACTTGCAAAAGGTTTGTTACTAGAAAAAAAGGGATTCTCAATATTCACCCACATTGATAAATACATGAAAGAAAAAATGGATTTAGGAAGGAGTTATTTTAGACGCTGTACAAAGCTGCTAGGGGGCAGAAATCAAAGTCAGTGTTAGTATTTTTAGGGGAAGGTCAAAGGTAACTAAAGTTCCTTAGTTTCTAGATTGATATACAAGGCAGTAAGCTATTCAAAAACTTGCTGGAGTCTTGTACTTTACTCCACAGAGAAAGCAAACTACTATGCATAAAGACAACTGTGTCCATACCCCTGTATTCTAGGGTGTGATTTTACTAGGCTACTCATAGAGTCTCTTGTACAATATACCATGCTTTGTTAACGTCCTGTTTCCTACCTTATAACACGATTTTTTGTTTTTCAGCTCTGAGGGACAACAGAATTGAGTTGGTCCGAGCCTCATGGCATGAACTGAGTATCAGTGTCAGTGATGTGTCTCTGTCGGATGAAGGGCAGTACACCTGCTCTTTATTTACTATGCCTGTCAAGACTTCCAAGGCTTTTCTTACTGTTCTCGGTAAGTATAAAGAGCTGAGCATAAAGAAGCAAGTGTTAAACTTCTCAGGCTTTGGAAAATTATGATAAGAACAAAGTTTTCTAAAGCTTGGCAGAAGATAAATGTAAATGTCTGATCTTGTTTCCCTGAAGTTTATTGTTTCATACTGCTGTGCTGAAAAATAACATCCCTCTTACTATTTGCACTGTGGCAGGATAATGAATTAGGGAGCACACACAAATACCACCGTATGAGTGCTCCATAAAATGGACATAACCTCTACATCCCAAGCACCAGAAGTGCGAAGAAGGTGCATGTGTTCATCTCCTAACAATGTATTGTATAGGGCAAAGGGGAGAAAATCAGAGAGCATGAAATCAAAACGGGCTTTAGAGCTTTATTGGTTTTCCTTAGCTGTGCATTTTCTTGGCTCATTCTGCTTCGTTTTTTCTCTATAAAGTGCGTATCTTCACTGGGTTTGCTGCTGCTTCTATGCTTTATCCTCTAAATGCTCTGCTGTTTTCCCCAAAGGTTATAGATACACATAGAAAAGCAATAGATTTCGAGAGATGCCCAGGAAATAAAGTTTCTGCTCGAAGCTTTATATGATTCTATGAATGTCAGTAGCCCAATCAGCTGAAATTGCTATAGTTCATTGAAACACACCTGCGTACCTAAGAGGTTATATGATTTTACAGATTGATTTTTATTCTTTTCTCCTTTTTCTGTCCCTGAACTTGATTCTTTCTTTCGTTTTGTTTTATTTTTATACGTAGACAGGCAGACAGATGAATTTAATAGGACTAATGTAAGATGTTCTCTGTGCCAGTAATATTCACATTAATCCAGCCAGGGAATTGGTTTTCTGCATAGGATATGAAATATGTCTCCCTTTTAGTCCCTGTGAGACTATTCTACAAAAATCCTCACGAGTTTGCCATTAAGGACAAAAAACACCCACTCAAAGCAGAATATTCTGCAATAACAACTGCCTACCTTTGGTCTTTACTGTAGGGAGGCATCTCATGATCTAAACAATAGATGAGTAGACCAGTTCAACCTTTTAAATGGCAGAAAGACATAGAAAGATGTTACAAAGATAAAAAAAGATCTAGACAATATTAATTAACCAAAGTAGCTTGATCTTTCACAGTTCTTTTAGTTCTACCTTCATTTTGGGGAAGCATTTCATGAAATTTTCCCAGCATCAGCTACTAACCTTCCCAGAAAGCAAGCTGCAAGCTTTAAGATGCCTGTCTTTTTTTTGTCTTTTTTTTTTATTTTTTTTTTGTAACTTTCAATTTCAAATTAACATTGTAAACTCTTTGACCACTTTCTATCTGAGAAGAGGTTATTTCCCATTGAAATGTAGTACATCTTTCAATCAATTAAACTATCTTTTTATGTACTAATAACCTCTTTATCGACTGCTTCTTTATGGATTAGAATATTTAAGTGTCAAGGTATTATAGTAGACATCATTTTGTGTCCTGAAAGAGAGGAGTATATTTATTACAGAAATATACTATGTTCTAGGGACTGCTGCTTGGGTTTCATGTACATAATCTCTCATTTTGGAAAAGAGATGTAAACAAACCAAATTGTGAAATACAGGGCACAGGGTCAATTACTGTGGCTGGTCTCTTTTTCTAGCCACAAATATGAACACATCAAAGTGCTGCAGATGCAAGTTACAACAATGACATTTGCAGAGAATTTAAAATTATGGTTGTCAGGATCACTTTAAAATAAGTTATTCTTGTGTTTTCAGTAGTCCAATGGATTTATACAAGTAGTGATCATATTTTTCCCAATTATCTTCTCTATTTTTTTTTTAATTTTCCATGGTTCATTGAAAAACAACTATTTCCAAATTTAATATTACATGTATAGTATGTCATGATCGTATGACCTCCTCAAAATAACTTGGATTTAGCTGAAGAATTCTCCATAGTGAATGGAATTGTGATTATACCTATTGGTCTTTTGATTATGTGTTCTCTGAAGATAAAGTAACTCCTATATTTATTTTAGTCTGACCTCTTCCCTGGATTTGGTATTAAAATCTTCATAATTCATGCTCTAAACATGTGCTCTGAACTTAGATCAGTTCAGGTTTTTGTTGCCAGTTACATTTTATTTTCACCCCTGTACTTCTAATACACTTTGTCATCCTGCTTGCTGTGAAGACCGGTTTAAACCCTATAATAGCAAGTCAGACTAGACCTGCACGCCGAATAAATGCAGATAAGATAGTTTTAAAAATACAGTGTTTCCCTTAGAAAATTAGATAATTTGTTTTCTTTAATTCTTTAGAACCAGCTACACTTCAGACTGACAGTTTATTTGCAATAGGAAACAGGGTTCACTCACAAGGCAAAGAACTAATTATTGTGTTTCCAGAATTTAGAGCGTATGAAGAAGTGAACTTTAAGTTGGTTGTATATTCATGGCAGCAGCTGACACTATCAGAGACATTTTGCTTGTTTTGCTTGTTAGGTGTTCCGGAGAAGCCACAAATTACTGGATTTACCTCACCAGTTATGGAGGGAGAGAGGATGCAGCTAACTTGCAAGACATCTGGTAGTAAACCAGCAGCTGATATTAGATGGTTCAAGAACGACAAAGAAGTTAAAGGTATTTAAAAGGACTTTTATGTAATTTGATCCAGTTGTCAAAACTACACATCATTTAGAATTCAATTTTATATATAAATAGTGTTTGTAGTGTTTCTCATATTTGATCGTTACATGAATCAGTGATATAGTACAGAGATAAGGAATTGATTGTACAGTACTGGAGTGGTCATATAACCATCTTTTTACTTTTTCTTCAGATGGTAAAAACTGATGTTTTGAATTGATCTGAACTCTGTTCAGCATAATAAACTCAACTGTGATGCTCCATAGAGAAACAGTTTATGGATTATTGTTATCAGAGCCATACCACTCACACCAGATATTTTACCTTGTCATGTCTTTTTGCCTTTCTGATATGATGTATGTCTGATCTGGTCAATAGCCAGTTTTATGTTACACTGCTCAAAGTGACCATTTGTGGCAGAACCGTCTGGAGGAGATAGGAGATTGTATTTCCCATAGGGGAGCCACAAAGCCAGCACCAGTGAGGAAGAGTCGCGATGTAACAATTGAGGGGAACCTCAGCTTGGAAACTGGGAACCTGCAGCTGTGGCACGGATGCTGACAGTCTGCAGTGAGGAGCAGGGAGAAAATAGATTTTAAAGTGGCTGAGGAGAACTTCACAGGGACCTGGGGGAGCTGGACACTGCTGTAACTGAAAAGTCATCAGGTGACTAAAATTGAAGCTCAAAACAAGGATTTGCCTTTGAGGATGCAGTGAGATAGGAAGGAGTTGCATATAAAAGCTGTTTGGTTCTTTTCTGTCTTCTGTTTCACTTTGCATGTATTTTACTTAAAACTTAGTTTTCTAGTCCATATGCTCATAAATACTGGGATAGTTTAAAATCCTTTTTGGTGAATGAGTGGAGAAAGCTTTCTATAATGGAAGGTTTAGTCACATCTTCCACAGCCAACTGAGATGCCCATTATACAGTAGATGAATAAAAAGCATAAGGTGGTGGTATTTACTCATGTCACCTCTGTTCATTCTGCTATAAGACTAAATCAATAAATCATTCAAAATCCACCTTTTCTGTGTAGCTTTTCAAAAAAACCCAAACACAACTTTTATCTGCTTTGTCTCATATTTGTCTGACATTGTGGATGTTGTTAGCTCAATAAACTGCCTCAAACAAAATCACAGTGTTAATTACAGAATCCATTAATCTTCCTTTGCTGTTCTCTACCACAGTTCAATGTACATAACCAGAGCTCTGATATAAAATTGGTAAATAAAGGAGATTGCAGTTGACTGTTCAAGGAACCCAGTCCCTTCTAGAAGTGTCTTTAGATTTCTGATGAAAATCAGGGTAGTGTTGAAGGAGACAGGAATTTTAGGCTGTAGTCATTTGAAATGTGTTTGAGCACTTGTAGCAAGGGTAGAAAATGAGGAAACAGAACCATTCTTTTCAGCCACTGGAAAATTTGAGGAAATTGCTGGAAGAAAAGCAGTGCCTCATCAAATGTAATTAAAAAAGAAGAATTTAGCAGCACAGCTAACACACATAGCACAGCACAGATTCTGTCATCCAGAAAAGATGAGAGGATGAATATATGTATTCAAGACATGTAAATATTGAAAATTACTCTAAGCAATGTCAATACTTTAAGAGAACCACTGATGCAGTTGGTCTAACAGCAAGGCAACACATCTGAAAAGATGTTATTTTTAAAATTATATTTTAAAATCCGGTGGAATAACTTTGCCTTTCTTTCAGCTGACATGTAATTGAAGCCAGCAAGCAATTTGGTGATTTGACCCTTTAACTAATTTGCTCTTCTCAACAGTTCCTCAAGGGATTATTTTTTTAAAATAAAGGAGATGGGGAAGGAACAAAGATGATGTGTGAAAAAGATAAAGGGGAAAAGAAACAACAACCAAACAGAAATGAGAGGGAGGCACTGAGCACATTCATTTCAGTTTCGTTTTCTAGGTCTTCTGAAGAGCACATTGCCATTTCAGAAAGGTTAGAAATAAAATAACCTAACCAGTTTGCAGTGGCATCAGCAGAAGTTACATTAGCTTTGTGCACTGTAAAAGGTGAAATGATAAATCTGAGAAAATAGATATGAAATTATATGCTAATGCAGCTGACATTAAAGGTTAGGAGTTCGTCTGTCTAGCACCAGTAAATCCAATTGTGTTACAGTGTATTATACATGGTGCGAAAGAATAAATGATGCATTGAGTTCAGAGTTGCACCAAAGGGGGAAAAGCCATTCTAAAATTGTAGCTCCATTGCTATTACTCAAAAAAGGAATCATCATCTGGTGAAGGAATACTGTTTGATAGAGCAAGTGTTAGTAATGAGAGGGACTGAATGGGAAGCACTGGGTATCATACCTTTTGCTTTAGTGTTCTGTCTCTCACATAGATGCACCAAATTAAATAAGAGATCTGTACTTTAGCATTCTGGTGGCATTTCCAGAAGATTATTAAAAGCAGAAATACCAGAGAAGCTAAATACATAATTTTTCTGAAAAAAAACCCCTATTTTTTCAATATTTTTTTTTACCTACTATGTCAACAATACTATGTAAAAAGTATGTTTTTAGGTCTCAGGAATATTTTTACTGTATTTTATTTTTTCCCCTAACAAAACTGGGCTTCAAAAGTAGATAAGATAATATGTTTGTTTTGTTGCAATAGATTAAGTCATTTTGAATTAGTTTATGTATATTTTAGCATACACAAAGAACTCAGAGGCACAAAACATTTTGTCTTGATAAACCTCTAAACCGAAGATTAAATTTGTTTAGATAAGAAGGTCATTTCATGTCAGAACTTGATTTAAAATGTAAACAGAAATTATATTTGCCTTGCAACAGCAGAATGGTCTTACAGTGTTTATATATATATAAAAAATATATATAATTAAAAGTGTGTGCTTTTAAAAATAGATGACAATGAACAATGAATGCTAGGCATTCTATCATTTCTATTTATTATTTTCACTATCAAACATCTATACTTGTGAGATATAAACTTGTATTAGTTAGTACAAGCATATCTGTATGTGCATTTATCTGACAGACTGATGGAAGTGGGCCCATAGTTGACATTTGGCCCAACCTTGGTTCAAAGTTTAAGTCAGGTTGCTAAGGTCTTCTCCAATCCAATTTTGAAAAATCTCCATGGACAGGGATTCCATAGTCTGTCTGGGCTAGATGTTTCAAGCATTTCAAAGCCCTGATTGTGGAGAATTTTCTTTATATGTAGATACTTCATGATACATAATCAGAAATTTTCCTTAGTGTAACTGGTGTTCATTGTACCTCAACTTTTGCTGTACGCCTCTGACAGGACTCTGGCTTTTTCTTCTCTATGACCACGCATTAAGTACTTGAAGGCAGCAGTTTGATCTGGTTTTAGTCTTCCTCAGGTTGAACAAACTCATCTATCTCAAGCTGTCCTCGTATGTTTTATGCTCCCACCACTGACCATCTGTATGGCTCTTGGCTGAACCTACTCGGGTTTATCAATATCTTTCTTGTACCCAAAAGCCCAGAAGTGGACCTGGTACTCTAGATGCAGCCACGCAAGTACTGAATAGAGGAGAAGAATCACTTGTCTTGACTTGCTGGCCATGCTATTATTAACGCAGGGCAGCCCTTTTTTAGCTTACAACCCTGTAAGGGCAAACTGTTGACTAATATTCAACTTGTCCTCAAGACCTCAGTTCCTACTCTACAAAGCTACTTGCTATCTAGTCATCCCCCAACCTGTTTCATTATAGTGATTTCCAGACAAAGTGCCTCTGTAACGTATCATTTAAAAAAAAAAATCAGGGGGTATTTAGGAGAGAGAGGAGTAGCAAGAAAATAAATTAAGTAATGGACAACAGTGGACATATTTAAAAGCTCTGTAAAACACCTGGGTGAATATTTGGAACGCTAGCATCTGTTAACACACCCAGTACCTGATCTGCACTGCTCTTACAACCAGGTGGGCTTACATTCCGTTAGCATACATTACCATTACACCTTCACTTTGCTATGAAGAAACTTTTAAGAAGATAAAGCTGATAAAGTGGACAAGCTAAGTATTTCTGCTGGGGATGTCAACAGTTTATAGAATAGTATCACATCCTTTTCACAGAGGTAATTAACTCCAAGAGTTGAACTCTTTCAAACAATAGATGTCTAGAGGAAGACTTCTAAACATCCGTTTAGGAAATTAACTGCTTTTGTTTTTCTAAGGGATTAAGCATCCACAACCTCTCACTGAAATTAAAGTTGACGTTTTCGGGAGCTGTCTGTCCTCCTACTGAAATCAGTAAACAAAGGAATGTGTACATTTCTTATAAGCAGAAGGCTATCTATATAGGTGCTTATTATTAAATTTGGAAACCTAACTCTGGGAAAAAAATCTCATGTGTTTGCTTTAAATATGAGTGAAGACATTGGTTGTTTGATTATAATAACTGCACTTTAGCCGTGGTCAATATTTCTCTCACCTACTGATCCCTAAATATTAATAGTCAGAAATGGAAATCTCTTAAAGCCTAGCAAACAACAGGCAGGAAAATGCTTGTATGCAAGAAATAATTATTTCTTAGGGGAAAATGTGTGTCTTTGTAGTGTCTTGGTCTATCTGGAGACAACAAAAAAAGAGTACCTTTCTGAATTCAGAGGTATTTTAAATTTAAGGTGATGTAGCTTAAGCCGTTTAAGACTTGCTTTCTGAAACTTATATTTCATGTAAATTTTATTTAGGTCATCTTCTCTAATGGGAGTTAGTATAATTTTTAAAACTGAAACTTCTCACTTCATTTTTTAGGACACAGAGGACATATGCAATCTCAGTGTAATTTAGTATATGTGTTTATGTATTTATAGATGTCTTCAAAGGCTTTCATTGTAACAAATCAATATAATGAGCTAACTATTTTGCTGAAATAAATTAAAATCAATAAGCATTATAAGTAGTTGGGAACCAAGTAAAACTGTTCTAAATGATGTGTAAGAAGACCTCATTGCAGTTAATGCATTAAAACTTTTTAAAATAAATGTTCAGTCTTTGGGATCTTCAGCTTTGATCTGACAGATATGTCCTACAACAGAACTTTCTGAATTTGAACCTTGAGATGAGTTGAATACTTATTAATCTGCAGACTGAATCTGCACAAAAGCAGAGGGCAAATTTAGCATGATATAAAGCAGTGAGTGGAAGGTCTCTGAAGTGATTTTATTTCCAGTCTTCTTGGGACTTGTCTGTAGATTCCAGTGAATACTATGATGTGCTCTATTTACAGTTCACAACCATTGATAGCTTTGATAAACTTTGGTTTAGTTTAATCATAAATTACCATAATTCTGGACAAACAAAAAAATAATCAATGAACAAAGTAAGCACAGGATTGATGTGACTACATGCATACAACTCTTAGTTCACATGACTTCAGTAATATCCATATATTGCATTACTATGAAAGATCATAAGCATGGACTTGGAAAATGTAATACTTAATGACACTATATACATAAGGGAAGTGAGGGTGGGAGGAGGACACTTTTTTTTTACTAAACTACAGAGAAAGTTTATATCAAATTTGGCCCTAAACATATGAGAGATAATGATGAAAGAAAATTCCACTTGAGTGCAGCGTCATGTAACCAATTTTAAAATTTTATTTTTCAATATATGTCTCCTGCTCTGACAATTGGAGCAAATTGAGGAACAACTACAGTCTAATTACTTTTGTTTTAAAGAGATCAATACAGATATGAAAGAGGTGTCTTTTCAACAGTGTGATAGATAATTTAGCTGTCTAATGCTGGACTAATTTTCCTAAAAATATTGGAGAAAATTGTTTGTTTCTTCTTTCTTTCAGATGTTAAATTTTTAAAAGAAGAAGATGCAAATCGTAAAACATTCACAGTCAGCAGCACACTGGATTTCCTAGCAGATCGAAATGATGATGGTGCAGTTGTAAGTTGCAGAGTAGATCATGAGTCGCTAAACTCTACACCTCAGATAGCAATGCAGGTTCTAGAAATACACTGTAAGTAATACACGTTATATATGCTTCTTTTTATAGTGGTGTTTTGTTTCAGAGTTTTTATCAGGGGAAAATTAGAAAAATCTCTGGTATGGTATGGATGGGTAATGTTTTTCTATTAGCCAGCTTCTCTGGTTTGTATTTGGTTGGTTGATGGGTTTTGGTTTTTTGGGGTTTATTTTTTACAGAAGTCTAAAAAGTTTAATGAGAGCTTTACCAGTGAAAACACTGAATCTGAGTTGCTGATTTGCTTTGAGAAATGGTAGAGAGGAAATGCATTTGTGTTTTATCTTTGTCATTCTAGCAATGTGAAAGATTTCTTAAAAATCAAAATCATAGTAGCTCACAATTTTCCTTGAAAGTATCTAGAAACCTGAAACAAGGGTATGAAGAAACAAAGTTCACAGTAGCCTGCCTCAGTAACTTTGAATCTTGCTAATGAATCTCTGTGTAATGCTATTAATAACACAAGTCCAGGAGAAAAAGCCCTTTAGAATTTATTTTTAGGCCTTGTCTATACAGGATATTATTCTAGATAATCCAGTATTTCTATATACTGGTTTATTTTCTTCAAACAGGATTTCTGGAAACGATGTTTTCCACAGTGCATCATTCCAAAGCTGAATGAACCTGCCTGTGTATCTGTACGTTACACTCTGAAGTCATGTTGTCCTTTGAGTCAGGTTTTTTTTTTTCACTTATAAACTGTGGGACACTCAGGTGAACACTTTTTCACCATCAGATGACATTTTCATAATCACTTGCATTACACCCACCATTCTTAAGGGGACAGCTATTTGGATTTCTGCAGAACACCTGCACTTTTGATTGCCAGCAGACAAAACCAGGCATCTGCGAAATATTGTCAGACCAGGTGAAGGGGAGAGACCTTTCATGAATCTGTTCCTAGGGTAGGGGTAATCAACCTGTTACAAAGCAGACAAGTTTGTCCATAAAGCAGACAAGCTTCCAGTTGCTGCAACTAGCTCCTGAGATACCATGTCAAGGACTGCTGGCATATAAAATGTGTTTCTAAACAGGGATATTTCTATCTGAGCATCTGAGACTCAGCACATGCAAAATGCAGTAATGGCAAAAGCACTCCATGCATAGAAGCTGACAGCATTGCTAAAAATTCCATCTGCAAAAAAGTCTGCAAATGAAGAGGATGTGGATTAGCATCCACAAGTAATAATCTACTGAAAATAACTGTTTTCTGAAACATTCTACCCATCATTTTACTGAGGGGCATCAAAGCCTTTCTTTACCAAATGGCTATAAACACCTGCCTCCCCTAATATGTTCAAATGGCATCTGTACTAGAGACATGAACCCTTAACAGCTTCATTTCCTTGAACTTGAAATCCCACAGCCATCGGCCACTGAGCTGGCCTATGCTTTCACTTCCAAATTGCTTGCTCTTCTTCCGCTACCCTGCTCAAGGTGGTGGCACTACAGGAGATGAACCACATTGAATGAAACAGTAGATACAGAAACATGACAGCTATACAAGGTTTAAACTAAGTCACAGTGGCTGAAATGTGATGTGATTCAAGGTAAAGGCAGGAATCTTCTTGGTGCCACCATCGAAAGATCATAAGGCAAACAAGCTTTTTTGTGGCTCTCGTATATAAAGCTTCTTTAACATTTGTTGTTTCCTTCTGATTTGCACCCTAGGTAGCAAGATACTACCTTGCTAAATAGCAGTGGGGTGTCTCTTCCTCTATGCCTGTTGCTTCGTTTTGAACATGACCTTTCTCTCATCTGTGCGTTCACTGAATTTCTCTAACAAGGACAAACTTCATTGGGTGTTTACAATTACTAATGTCCTTTATGTTACTTCCCCCTCAGACTGCCAGCTTACCAAAAGCCACAGTGCACAAGTAATTAATTATTCTCTATCATTCCTGCTTGCTCATTTTCTACCAATCAGTTTAATACTCTCCAGCACTAGTATAGAGCCATTATATATGGAAAGATAAGTGAGAAATGTGCCAAAAGAAGCTCAAGTTTAGAAGAGAGCGTGGAGATACCTTTTAAAACCATGGAGAAAGCAGTATTTTTTTATTCGTGAGAAGAAGACTAAGAACTGGCAATTATTGTCCTTTTCCTTACCACCTACATACATACTCAATATACTCAACTCAGTCAACATACTCAAAGGTCTTATACCGGAGAAGTTTCTAAAGGAAACTTTATAAAAAGGGGAGATTCAGGGAACTAATGATGTGGTTCGGTAGAAAGCCTTTAAGGAAAAAAGAGGAGAAGGCTGATTTACTAGAACAATAGCTAAGACTGAATGGAGTACACTGCACTGGAACTGGACCTCCTGATTTTTTTCTCCTGGTACTGTGCACCATCATTGTGGGTATTACTGGAAAGTGCTAACTTTTTTCCCATCAATCTATAAGACTCCAAACATGTAAGAGACATCCTATTTGTATTAATGAGAGGGATGCTCACAGGACCCAGTGTGAGCTGACCCAATATATCCTCAATGCCACCTGACAGCCCTTCAAATATAGTGCTAACAAAATAGATGAATTATGGGAACCCATGAGAAAAGTCAGGAGAATTTGTTAATCTGAAGTCCTGTATAGGCTCCGAAATCACAACCAGGTAGCATGGCATTGCTCCATAGGGTGCTTGTTCTGAATGTCCCAGGGGTATTTCAGATGAGCAGAAGCTATAGGAGAATGATAAAGTACCTTAAAACGGTCAAACAGAACAGCACAGATGAGCATCAGTTTGGCAGAGAACAGATGCACAATGAAGGGGCATCACCCACTAGAACTGCACTTGGTTTTTAAACTCCTTCCTATAATCTGAAAAGTTTTATCTGTGGTACATGGATGCTCCTTACAAATTATCAGTGTATCATCACAGGTTGGAAACAAAAGGCAATAATACATTGTCTAGCCATTTCTGTCCTGTATAATCATGCTTGAAAGTAAAAAAGTCATCTTTCTTTTAAGCAAGTAGCCCCTGACAATGAACAAAACATTTGTGGCTTCATCAAAACAAAACCAAAAAAAAAAAACCAAACCCAAACCCAAAAACAGGCTAGGAAAAGGAAAACAACAGAACAGTAGGAATTACAAGATTGTTTTTGCATCCAGTGGATGAGAGGTAAAGAAAAAGGAAAGCAACGTAATGGTTGGCATGACAAGTTTTTATTTATGCGTAGTGAAAGACAGAATAAAATTAATTCTGTCCTACACGATGAGACTGTGTGAAACAGATATTTGTAATGAGTCCATGGAGTGATGTAGGTAGAGGTGCTTATGAGTCCACACAGCTGCTTTTGTTCTTTAACAGGAAGTAAACTTAACAAAATGAAAGCCAGTAATGCCATCAGCAGTGATATCAATATGGAATATACTATGTTCCGTCTTCCCCTTACACAAATCTTACCTTTTATTAGTGTGACAGAGCAAACAAATCAGCTTTCTCCGGTAGTACTACATTGCATGAAGTGAAGGTGAGGACTAAACTTTAAAGATAAGAAAGTTTAAATTTTCTTTTAAAATGTATATGTGTATGTAACAATAATAATGTCTGAGTCCTTCTGCTGCCTTTTTTTTTTTTTTTTTTTGATCAGCTCTTGTTTTCACAGGGCTTTCCAGATTAATTTGGCAGGCTTCAAATATTAAACTAATAGGGATGCTTTTGGGGTAAGCATACTGTACCCCACTCCAGACTGTGGGATAATTAGCTCCTCCAGCCTTTTGAGTTTTATTTATCACTAATTTATTTTACGTCTCACTTGTGCTTAATCCTGCTCATCTGTATGTCATGCTCTGTGTACTGCAGTGCAGCCCAATTGCCCAGGTCTTTCTGGTGTGCTGAAAGGTTTAGCCATAATTTAGTTTCTGCTTGGCCAGCAGAGGTTTTGTGGTTGCATGACACTGCTTGCCGAGTTTATTTTTCCCCTGACCCTTACTGTCAACAGGAAACCTAAAATAGACTTGTATCCCCCGTGGCTTTGCTCTGAAGTTTGCTTGTCAGCCTAGCTGCCACTGATTATTAGGAAGTGCTTCTTGTAAATGATAAATACAAATCTCAAAGGGATATTTCATTTCATTGTTTACTTCTGCATTCAGACTAAACTAAGAATGCATTCTTTGTTCCTGTATTAAAGAATCACAGGTGCAGTACTTCAATTTTGAAAGCTTCTCAGTACGGTATTTGTGAGGATGTATACTGCGAGTCCTCACGCATACTCCTGAAAAGACATTTTGAGGGCAAGTAGAACTTGTGGTCCACATCTGGGAAGTGAGTGCATTCTGCTCATTCCTCCTCCATGTCTCAGACACGTGCTGTTGCACAGAAGCAGCATCTTCACTTTCCTCCAGGTCTTACCTGAGCAGAAGCCAGCCAACACATTGCTTCCTACTGAACAGAGTGCCGTAAAATCACCCAGTGGCAATTACCTTACCTTAGTGAAGATTCTCTGACTACAGTAAATTACCCAGCAGACCTCAGTAAAAATTAATTGTATAAGGCTGCCCCAGAGGCTGCTTTTGAAGCTTTAAAGTGAAATCAAATCATTTGAACTTCAAGCCTAATCATCGCGATTCTAAAATGGCAGCTGTGATGTGATCCGTGTTAATGGATTCAGTGAGATTTTGCTCAAAAGCTGACCACGCTCCCAAATGACAGCACTAATAAGCTAAATATGTGTTATATAAAGAAGTGCCTGGAGAGGCAATTTTTATTAAATTCTATATTGGCAGACATAGATGTGCAGATTGTCAGTCTGACCATTCTGTAGCCATCAGCTACCTTGCTTCTACAGGCTGTTCCAACAGTGGTTGTGCAAACAGGCTGTTTCTTCATTTGTGGGTTATTAGATTCTTTTGCAATGAAGGTCTGAACTTGACTTTAAAATTAAGCAGCTATTCCAAGAGAATGTCGGAATTATTGTCCGGGAAATAAGCTTATTGATTTTGAATTAAGTAAACAAAATGCTTCAAATGCGGCAGACTGCAGATAAGCAAATCAGCAATGCACTTGTGCAGCCATGTAGAAAATGGTGTGTATGTGTGTGCATGTGTGTCTAACAACAGCGTACTGCTGTGATTTCTGATATATTAACAAATGGAGGTTGCTCTGACAATGGGATGGGTTTAGAATTTCTGCTGGTGTAAAGCAGAGTAATTTTATCAAAGAGGTGCACTAGCTTATGCTCACCAAGAGAATTTAGCCCATTATTTTTACTTGGCTGGTTTCAAGTTTTTGTTGGAACACAGTTTCTACAGTTACATGTTCTGAACAAAAATAATATGAAAACATATGAAACTTAATATCTATATACTTGTGTGTGAATATGTGAAAATAAAAGATATTATATGTAATATTTCTTACAATATACATTCATATAATACTACATGAAGCAAGACATTATAAAGGCAAGAAAAGGGTCGTGCATGGTTGACTGTTAGACCCTTAGTCTATGAAGAAAAGACTTACAGTTGCATATGAGAATAGCATTTACAGAAAAAAAAACCTTGTGTCTTCCTTAAATCTTAATGTTTAATTCTCATTAATTAGTGACATTTTAAATATGTTAGGTGGCTGTTCAGGATGACTGTCTCAACCGCAGACTTGCTGTCTTTTTGTAGCTCGGAAGAGGCAGATGCATGCCCATGCAAAAGCACACAAACTTGGACACCTCTTAGCTATGATAAAAAATGAGGCTGGAGGGACAGTTTTCCCTGTTGCCTACATATGGTCCTTCTGTACTGTAAGTGGGTAAAATATGTGTCACACATTCATTTTCTTTCAGCTGTGTGGCTGAGGCAGACCACTTGTTTTCTTGAAGCTGTTCAACTAATACTTAAGATTTTAATTTTGGTTTAGTGAGCTGCTTTCTTTTTACTTGCTTTACTTATTTGCGCCAACTTTGTGCTTAAAAAAAATTCTTTTACTCTGGCACTTTGGCATGAGTTCTGTCCTTTTTCCCTTAGCGTCAGGATTAATTTATTTATTTGTTTGTTTGTTTGTTTCTTTATTTTTGCATGAGTTATGTCTCCCAGAACTCCCCAGGACTTAACTGGTACCCATGCTTTAGGAGCAAAGGCACATTTGTCTGTTTCAGAAGCAGCTTGTGCTGTCTAGGCAGACAACATGTTTTTCCAAAGTGAAGAAAATAGAGAGTTCAAAGATGTCTCCTTCAGTGATCCTGATCTTTCATTTCTGACCAGTCAACAGCATTATTGATCATTCTCATTTGCTTTTGACCATCTCTTGATTACGCTGTGTGACACCCTAAAACACACGCGCTAAAGTAAAATCTGGGAATATTTGGCATAATTACACACTGCCTCAATCTTTGCATGAACAGTCTGGCAAGTGATACGTCCCAGGGTCAGGAGATGCTTTACTAACTAGGAAAATGAGGTGTCATAGCCTTCCAATTTTTCATTTTTTTTTTTTTTTTTAACAGGGCCCCAAAATACTGAGCCAACTCAAGTTAATACAGGTAGACTGTATGTTGAGTCAGGAGTGAAAATAGCTGGGATTTCCATAAGAACCAAAACTTGCTTTGGCTTTGCCATGAGGGAAAATGTTGATCTGACTATACCTGTAGTCGGCAAGCCTAAGCACACAACTCTTATGTAACTTCTGATACAGTTAAAAGATTTGGATTTCCAAGGGGATAGTTCTCTAAGGCCATAAAACAAAGAACTCACTTGAGATTTGCACATCCAGGGCTTTGCAGTTCTATTTTCCAAATTAGCACAAATTGCTCTTTTGCTATAAGCATTTTATCTTAGAGTAATTCGAGTGTTTTGGAACTGTGATACCTCAGAGACCTCTAGAACTTGTGGAAGGTGGCCAGTATCTCAGGCTTAAGCCTTCTTTCAAGAGTCACATGATGGCACAGATGCAGTGGCATATTCTCTGGCATGGTCCATCCTACTGCATACTCTTCATAACAAATGGCAAAGAAAATTTCCCTTTGAGGAGACAGAATTGTTTTGTTCCAAACTGATGCACTCTTAATGTTTTTGTTGGCTTTAATGCTTTATTCTTCTGAGTTCTTAGACTCAGCTCTGGGAATGAGACACATCTAGGCTATGTGTTCTTTTTTTTGTGGAAACAGTCTGCTGTCGGTATTGTACAGCTACCTAGACCCAACCTTTTGGAAGTCACAAAGTCATTATCAGACTCTTATCTCTTCTGCTAAGCATACCTGTTAAAGCTGGGTATGAATAGTAGGGCACAAGAAGGAAACCCAGAACATTTTTTTTTTTTTTTTTAATTTTGACTGATTTGTCAGGACTGTGGGTGCTGTAAGAATGTCTTTGCTTCAGACAGCAGCGTGCTAGGTGTTGCTCCAGCACTGGTCTATCGCAGGGATGTTTTTGACATGTGTCCTTTATCCTTAGCAATGAAGTATATTTCCCATCCTGAGTTAATGGAGGGTAGTAGCTGGTTAGTGTAAGATACCACCCAGCATCTTGATCACCTGGGCATGGCTATGGCAACGTTGTTCCTACAGAACAGAAGGCCTGGCCTCGAGTTCTTAGATCTCAGCTTTTCAGGTGGGTTTCTCTATCCGACCTTCATCTAACAATTTAGATTGTCTTACTGATTAAAGCCACTTTTTGTTCCTGCTTAAAAAGCAAGAGGGCTGTGTTTTCTGTGCGATGGGCAGGCAATCCTTGGTCTCTCACAAAACCTTCCTCTCTGACCATAGGCAATCTTTGTAAGCCTAAGAAAACAGGAATTTCCTTCACTTCAGTGAAAATCTGCCAGCTGTTTGAATCCCTTAAAAGCTCATGAGGAAAAGCTAGATGTTTTCTTAAATGGGTACCTGAGTCTGAAAGAGTCACCGTCTCTTGTGACTGATGCTCCCATACTTCAGAGGTCATCTGAATGTGTTCCTGGTTTTCTCTTCCAATGAAGATGTTCTGCTGGACTGCAGTGACCTTGAAAATGAGAAAGTTTCAAGATATTCCAGTTATGCTGTGAGATAAGTTTACCCTTCATACACATTGAGGTTTCCACCCAAGACTCACCTATGTGGAGATACTGTTCTGGTGTTTTACCTGAACTGTTTGGGTTTTTTTATTCGTCAATCATGGTGTGAATGTTAATGTGGACAATAAATATATCTCAATGTTATTTCAATACTTCAGTGACCAGCTTTCCATTCTGTATCCCTTAAAATAGGGATATTTCCATATTTACTGGTGTAAGATGTAGTTAAAAATAGTAATAATAAGAATGCAAATTGAAAGATACAGCTTCAGCACATGTTCACCTCTTCACATTGAATGAAAAGTAAGTAAGAAGCTCTTCTTTTTAATTATTTAGCTCAATAATTATGTAAACATCATGTTAGTAAGTAAAATTATCTAGTTTAGGCTTTTCATATTAGTGAATGCTTGGAACAAATGAAACACAAAGGATAGTTACTGTAAACAGTAAAGAATGATATCTGTGAACATGAAAGTTCAGTGCCACAATTTGCATGTTTAAATGAGATCAATTAGGTTAATGATGGATGAAAATAAGAAATCCATAATTTAAATGCAAAATAATTCAAAAACTTGTAGGACCATTTACTGCCAAACTTTCAGCTTTCAAAGGGGGTATCTAGTTCAAAGGGTTAATGCACAATCCTGACCTTTCCCATCTGGTGGCTTCTGTTCAAATATAGCTTACAACTGAAATATAATCTAATATAATTTATTTCTTGCTAAAATCCTTTGTAGGAAAATCCACAGAGTGACTTGTCTATTCTGCATTGAAACTAAAATACAGTGTGGGCAGGTTGTTTCGTTTGCTTGTTGTGTGTTTGAGGGCTCAGGAAGGTTTTAAAAGAAGTTTGGGAGGGAATGTTTAATAATATTAAAGGTAGGATGTTCAGCAAGTAAATGTATATGCATAATTCCATTCCAGCTGTGTAAGCCTTTAGACATAGGGAAGAGACAACCCAAGGATAAAAGGCCTGTAAAGACAGAGGGCATGGCTACGCTGGGAAATGGAGCACAGTGAGATCATCCCTGAACCTGTTCCAAATGCATGTTTGAACCACGGAGCGCTTGGCCATGTGGACATGCTAGCTTTGGTCAGTGTGGTGATGTTTCCAAATTAATGAGCACTGGCAGGCTAGCAACTGTTTTCTCTCCAAAGGGGAGGCTGGGCACAGAACCTTGCAGAGCTCACTGTAGGATTTTGAGGTCACATAGTTGATTCGGTTCATAACTGGCCACGTGCCATTGTCATCAATAGGAATCCCCCACAGTGAGTGAGCCAAGACGCTGGAGGATATCCTTAGGTGGACATAAGAAAGAGAACAAGTTAGTTCATCTACCTGAAAAGACCAGAAAATTAGCATAAAAGTGTAAAAAAGGCAATGCAGCTGATTTCCTGAAATGATAAACTTTTCTCTACATAAGGAGATAGGTTCCAGAAATAATAATCTATCACAGAGACCCCAAAAGCAGTATCCCCCAGACTGGCTGACTGATTTTTGAAGCTCCTAAGTAACATGTAAATAACAGTCAGCTACTATCAAAGGGATTTAAAACATCACTTCTCTGCATTGTATTTGATAAGATGAATGCCTACATGGATATAATGTGAATATGTTAGATTATCCGTGTTAGAGATATGTAGTGAAAGGTTGAATTTACAGAAAAAACAGAAAGCAATTTTTTAAAATATATGTGTTATAACAACTTTATATTGGGTAGCACTAAGAGGACAATAAAGACTGAGTAGCTGAATGAAGGTCCATTGTCTGAGCAGTTCCAGGTGAGGTCCCCAACCAGAGCAAGAAAATT
Source organism: Falco peregrinus (assembly GCF_023634155.1). Taxonomy (NCBI): domain Eukaryota; kingdom Metazoa; phylum Chordata; class Aves; order Falconiformes; family Falconidae; genus Falco; species Falco peregrinus. The sequence continues at coordinate 9,876,978 of NC_073724.1, read as the reverse complement.
TCAGGTACATGACTAAGATCCAATAAGATCCATGCTGTCTTTGAAAATATGCTTAAAATACCTTTTCCTGTTTTGCCTAGCCTAGGCTTGGTGTTATTTCAAATGGAATCATCTTGGAAGGAGAGTGATGATTATAGAATCTGTATAGCTCACCCCCCAAGTTACAGCTCTGGTCACCTTCAGCTAGTCAGCCTAACGACAGGAGGGCAGAGCTCTTCCAGACCCTCCCTATAGAACAGTTTGGGAGGCTGCTTATTGCCAGAACTGATGACTAGGAAGCAGGTGAGACGGTTTGGAGAAAACCACATACAGAGATTGTTAGCAGGACCTCCCAAGGAATAGAAGTTTGCCCTTCATGAGTGTGTGGTATATATTTATAAGGAAGAAATCAAATTTTCATGCCCTGATACTACTGCTCAGTTATTTTTATATAAAGTTTTATAGTGTCCAGTATCTGATACAAATGTCAGAGAAAGGCTTGAAGGGGTATTTGGGTATGCTGAGCATCCAGAGCTCTTCATTTACTCTTTCAGCAGTTTTGGATGTGCTGCAATTCTCAACCCATATTCAAGATAATTTAAATCAGACACAACAGAAGACTGAAGGCCTTAAGCAAAAGAAACTGAGGATGCGGAAGACAAAGTTACAGTGAAAGGTCATGTTCTGACTCAGAGTTAGGTATTTCTTGATAACATACGTGATTTAGGCAGAAGGCTTTTTTTTCTCTTGCTTTTCTTCCTTACTCCTCTTAGGTGACATGGCAAAAATGAGATAGATCAGTTGGAGAGTGCATGGTGTAAGGCAATAGACATTAAATCAAACAGATTGTTTAGTCTGAAGAAGTGGCATGACAGAAATAATTAAACAAGGTAACAGTTGTAAACCTAAGGTTCATCACTTGCATTCACTGAAGGAAACAGAACAGAGTTGCCAAAGAAAATGTATTTTCAATCATATCCTTCATGTGTGTATGTGACTTAAGGGATAACTAAGAAACCAGTGACCCATCCTGCAAAACCCTGTAAGGGGCAGTAGCTGTAACTGGTGCTAACTATCTCCATGAAGGGGCACACATCAAGAGCTGTGGTGACAGTGCAGCTCCGTCTACCACTTAATCTGGCAGGGTCTACCAATATATCCAGTGCTACGCTCACAGTTTAACAATCATGTTGGAGCGGCCTGGTATGACTGACAGGTGAGATGTTGAAACAGGTGCTAGGAATATTTTTAACAAAGTACCAGGTAATCAGTGTTCACAGAATTAGTAACCTAAATGGTTTTCTGCAAAGTTGGTGCTTCGATTCAGGCATTTGAATTATGAGTGTCAGGGTGGAAAATTTCATTCATCGAGCTTTCTTTTCCCCCACATTGCCATTTGGCTTGTTTTGCATCCAGGAGGGTGTTTTTACAGTCTCCTGGTACAAATTGTTATTACTTTTTTCTCCAACAAAGATTGTTTTAAATAAATTAAAAGAGAAGAGATAAAGGATGACATAATAGTCATCAAAGAATCTCAGATTACAAAGGGACCATATGCTGCTTCTGGTCTTGCTTGACTGTAAAGTAGTTTTTGAAGGAGTGTGAAAAGAAGATAAAGGAATATCCATGTGGATATGTTACCAAGTTTTCACTTTTCTCAAAGCTAAGTATTTAGAAAATATTATAAAGCTTAATTTTACAGTATCGTCGAACACATTTATTGAAATGAAATACCATTGCCCTGACACAATCATTTGATCTAGATTGTCTCACCCACAAACACTACTAATAAAATAGCTTGTCAGATACGTAATACTGAGTTTTTCTTTCATCTGTTTAAGCAATGAGTCATTTGTTATATTCTGAAGCAGAGCATCAAACTGGCTGTATGTCCCAGGGTAATTTGATGGCGTTTACCAATGCAGACTTGCTTTGCAAGTGCTTAGTCAAAGCAATAGGGCACAGGCAGAAGCCGTGCTACTTGTCATTTACAAAGGGAGCCCAGTTCTGGGGAATGCTGATTCACAGCTGTAGGATGCAGGCAGCTGGGAAGTGTAAAAGCTATTAAAAATGGTGAGCACTTTCACAGAGCTGATTAGAGTACTCCTCTCTCTTCTTTCAGATCTCATTTGGGATATCCAATTTGTTGTTTATTTTTGAACATACTAGAGTGGTTTGTCCTTGGAATTTACTTTGAAAGTCTTTTTGTTCTAGGCTTAATCCCGTATGCTTTTTAGTAATAAAATTGTGTAGGAATACAGAATTTTCAAGGGGTTTTGTAATCCATATATTGCTTTGTCATAATTTTTTTGTAATCTATATATTAAAATTATGATCTTCTCATGGTTTCTGGGGGATAAAAAAGATACCTTAAACTGTCCTGTGCTTACTCCAGTGCTAATTAATCTGGGAAGTAGATACACCATCATTTTTGGAGTTATCTGCTTATTTTATCTTGGCATCTGGAAATGATGGAAAGCTTCCAAGGAAATAAAAGAGGAAAAGCACGATGAAAAATGTAGAAGACTGTGACATAAATAGATTTTGCAAACATGCCTTTTCAAAAAACAGGCAAAAACAGGTAGAGAATAAATGAATTAGTCTCTCAGGAAATGCTTTAAAAATCTTATCATCTGGCAGTCATTTATTACCAGGTAGCAATAATCTTTTATTATTGGACTGTTAGATTTTTATAACATTTTTTAAAATGATAGCACCAGAACTGTTGTTGTTCACTGCCACAATAAAATATCAGAGAAATTTATGGAAGCTTTTCAATATTCAGAAGGTTTGCGGTCATAAAATAAAACTATGAAGTAAAAACATGCTGCGGCTAGCTCATAATTTAGCTAAACCTGTAAGAAGAAAAGTGTGTTCTAATGAATCATTCATAGTGATTTGGACTCTGGTACAAAAGGTAGCGGTGGTTAGCGTGCAAAAAACTAAACAGGGTAAATAAATTAATTAGAAGTGACAGAGTAAACCTGAGTATTGTAGATCCAGGCGGGAGATGCTGCTGCACACAGTGAAACGATTATATCAGAATTTACAGTGATCTGGGAACAGTCAGTGGGCAACGGTAGGAAGGTGGGGGGCTAATACATGGTCTATCCCTTTTGGTAACAAAAGAAAATGTGTGAGTTTTCCTGGGTAGTGGCAATCACTGGCTATGCAGACAGCATGAAACAATAACTCTCAGTGAGAGAAACCTACCAGTTCATCTGAGCAGGATAGTAGTATCATGGTCCATTGCTCTTGGGACTCTAGTTAGAAATAACTCAGCAGGTTATGTCAAGAGAAGAGTGCGGGGAGCCTCACCAGCCAACCACAGCAGATTTTCATATCTTGCAACAAGGCACAACCTGCTTGCTGAGTATATGAGAATCCTCCTGTTATTCCTAGAAATCCCAACTGAATTTCCCGTACAGAAGCAGAGACGCCTCATTCCAGTGCCTTTGCCAAATGAGCTGGCAGCCATGACATGGATGCTATACCATAGCTAGGGCCTATGGATTTTGTTCTGTGGGCTGCCTGGAGCTTGAGGGAGTGTTTTCCGAACTGGTGAGTAGTTAGTAAGACGTGTTCTTTGTGTTGCTTAGGGTTTGTGAAGGTGAAAGCTGGCATTCATGGTAAGCTCACTGATCACAGTGTGAAGAGTTGCTCTGTCACACAGTCGTAGCTCTCTCCCTGAATGGATCCAATGACATATTTAATGTTATGGCATCCAATGCAGAATTGCATTGTTAAACAAAGCTTTTTTTTTACTAGCACTACTTTTAAGGCTTTTTAAATCGTGTATAGACAAAAACTTCTAGTCATAAAAGGTAATTAAAACCATCTAGTCACCATTCTAAAAGATTAAATAAGAAGGCAGTATCAGTGTTTTTAGAAGGGCTGTGAATGACACTTGTAGCACATCCTGATGTAGCACTTGCTTCCTCTGACAAACCCAGCAAGTGATGTATTTGTCCCTCCCTGTACTAGTGTCTTTCCTATTACTGTTAACATAATTTACACTCAAACAATAAGTCCCTCAAGGATCACAGACTTCATTACAACAAACTCAGCTTCTTTTTGAGGGTGAAGAGATGTTCATAACATGAACTACAGAGAGAGAATCACCTTCAGAGAAAAAACACATCAGAATCAAAGTATTCCAGTGGAGGCCTAGGGTCAAATTATGTTAATGAGCTGTTTTCAATTATTTATAATGTGATTAGAGACAGGATCTGTTTGCCCTGATTTTGAAATAGGCACCTGACAATTTGGTTCCATGGAAACTAATCAGATGGGAGGGTATGATTAGGGGGATTTAATGATGTTTGTTGTAAAACTATATTGTATAGAGGTATACATTTTTGTTCACAACAAACATGTTTGAACAGCTGTACCTCCCTTTATTTCTACCATTTTCACTAGGTTTTTTGGTACTAGTTTGAACTTGGAAGACTAAATGGGACATGGTGAAAAATAAAAGAAGCACAGAATCCCTCATGTTTTAAGAAAGAGAGGTTTAGACAGTATATATCACACTGACGTGTGCCATGCAGAGAGGAAAGAACCTTACCTTTTTTTTTTTTTTTGAACCCCAAAGACTCATAAACTACAACAACTCAAGAGATGAATCTTTCTCTATACACTTTATATATCTTGAACCTTATATGTTACTGTCACCAAATGGGACATTTTTTTCTGTGCCAGGTCTTTTAATATCCTACAGACCAGAAAAAATGCATTCTCTGATGAAGGGACAGCAGTGGAAGCCAAGAGAAATGTGATTTCTTCTTGACAGTGTCACCCATGTCCTTAGAATGATGTGAATCAACCTTCCCAAAACTATAAGTTGAGACTAATAGTACTTTATATACTGACTCTTCCTTAAACATCAAATAATTTCTTTTATATTTATTATTGGACTGCTTTGATCATGAAAAAGACATGGTAGCCAGGTAAAAAGAGAAGATCCAAACATTTTACAAAATCACTGTGTAGCAAGCAAGACCATGAATGGATAATACTACAGGAGATTGTCGCTGAAATTGTTTAGAACCCACATCTTCTGTTATGCCATTTTACTTTGAGAAGTAGAAGTTGCAGACTTCATGCAACAAACACCTTTAAAAACCCTGGGGAAGAGAAGGCTGAGGGGGGATCTTATCAATGTCCACAAACATCTCAAGCGTGAGTGTCAGGAGGCTGGGGCCAGGCTCTTTTCAGTGGTGCCCAGTGACAGGACAAGGGGCGACGGGCACAGACTGCAGCCCAGGAAGCTCCATCTGAACATGAGGAAGAACGTCTTTACCCGGAGGGTGACAGACCCTGGCACAGGCTGCCCAGGGAGGCTGTGGGGTCTCCTCTGGAGACATTCAAAACCAGCCTAGACGTGATCCTGTGCAGCCTGCTCTGCCAGGCTCTGGCTCTGCTTTAGCAGCTTTAGCAGGTGATGCTGATCTCCAGAGGTCCCTTCCAACCCTGATCATTCTGTGATTCTGTGATCTTTGAATTACACTTCCAGCACTGTGTGAATTCTAATGGCTATGAGGTCACTAATATTTCTACTCCTGACTAGTCTACTACTTTCAATAATTTTTAAAAGTCTCAACATAATTTATATACTCCATCTACCGTAACATCTTCCCAAGGAAAGAGGTGGTCTTATTTTCTGTTTCTAGCATTGTAATTGCATTAACTGAAGATGAGTACATTAGGGAGAGGTTATTTGATAAGATAACACGATGCTATCATATCTTCCTCTTAATGTTACCCTTTTGTCTTATGAAATGTTTTTTCTTCTGAATTCTGGTTATTCCCACACACTTTTGGCTGGTTAATGCCCCAGGATGCATAGGGGTCATTTAGTTACTCAGCCAGTAGCTGGGAGTTCCACAAAAAGGTGTCAGCAGAAGCTCTGGTAATCCAGCTTGCAAAGGACTGAGGGGACTGAGGACTTCTGAAGTTACATGGGGAAGAGAGGCCAAATTACTTTTTTACTATCTTGGCTCTAAGAAGAAGCTAGTAGAAATTAATTTTCTGATTCTCTTGGTGACCTGATTTGTGATCTTAAGAAAACTTGTTTACTTTTATGAATTCATTTTCCGCTTTCACACTGTGGTTGTCAAGGGTTTACACATATAGTTTAACATAACATCATATGGCAATCTTTCAGGAACTTCCATGTGATTAATTTACATAGGTAATTTATGTGAAGAAATTTATATGAAGACATTTAATCCTGCATATTATTTATATATATATATATATATGTATATATAACCTTATAAGGGCTTGGTGATAAAATACACCAAATAATGAAATCTTTCTTTCTTCAAGCAATATAAAAACAGCAAGTGCATTTTGGAAAAAAACAAAAGCAAAACCAAAACCCACAAAACCCAACCCTTTTAGCATTGAATATCTGATTAACAGCAAAGGTCTGGTGACTTAAGAACCATATTTATTTTGAAATGGCTTCAAAGAGATTAAATCAATCAGTAAAGCAGTTCCGCAGGTATTAAGATGGTCATTAGTTATTACTAAGAGTACAACAAAAAAGCCCATGTGCTGAAGTGTTGAATTTCTTCTTATATCAGATAACATTAATTACCAGTGTAAACTGAAATCAATTTTCCACATGTATTCACTGATTTTCGTATGTTGCTCAATAAAGATGATATTGCCTGATCAAAAATAGATACATTTTCCCAAAGCTTTGAAATGGCTTCTCTGGTCATGTGCAACGAGAGGTACAAAAAGCCTAGAAAGATGGATGAAATAAAGTCACTCAGTGGAGCTTTTTCCTTTGGTCTGCTGAAACAGGAAAGGATATATGAAAAAACCCCATGCCATAGTTTTTGTCTGTAAGTGCTGTTAAGCTATTATTTCCAGCAAAAAAAAAAGTAGATTCCTGGCATAGGAGGTGTAGAAGATGTCTTGCTATGTGTCTAAAGACATGTTTGAATCTCAGTTCAGGCTGGTGCTGTCAGTTGCAGCTCTTAAGAACCTCATTACTAGAGGGCCAAAGAGCTCTCACACTGTTGGAGATGCATGTAAACAAATAAGTCACTGGGTACTGAAAGCAGTGTGTTTTACTGTGAAGGCTTGCTCTAATACCTACACTCACAGAAACCACTGCGTAGGTGGGAGGGGTTTCTTTTTGGTTTTGATTGGACTTAACACATGCCTATTCTTTTTGAAATATGTATCTTCTCCATAATGTCCTTAGAGCTCAGGATAAGGGTATATTTGTGGGTATTGTAAAGAAATTTTAGTGACAAGTCTGTCATTCATAAGAATTCTGCTTGAAATACTGTTCTACAGTATTTTATTACCATGAAATTACTGGGCCAAATCCTTAAAAAGATGCAAATTGTTATAGTACCGTAAGTTTAACTGATGTAAATTGCTATACTTCTACTGTCTTTAGAGGAGGACCAACAGAAGATCTGACTCACAATACACCCCTGGATCCTACTCCTTTTGTTTGTTTTGGTTGTAAAAGTAGAGATTTTTTAGACATACCTGCTTTACTTATAACAAGCTGATGAGCATATCTGATAATAAATCAACCCCTCTTACTGTATTACTGTTCTTTATATGTTTTTCTTTCTTTAGACTTTGTTTCCTAGCAGTGGTGGTGTTTGCTGGAGATCAGGTGATGTTCCAGTTGTTATGAGTAATACTTCTGAGTGTGACAGGTGAAAGCTCACAGTATTGATAGAGTACATATATACTTGTCAAATTCTTCAAAAATGAACAGTCGTAGCAGAAGGTAGTATTTTGTAATAGCATTTTGTGTTCTGGAAAAATATCAGGCAGCAGGGGTTTATTATCTTTCTTAAAATAACATATTTAGGTTCGTTTTGATGCAATTATTCTAAAGATTTCATCTCATTTTAAATACTGATGTGAACGTTAAAGGGGAGGGCAAGTTTCTCTTAAAAGTTTTCACCTTCTAAGTGTACACTGTAATTCTAGAGAGGAATCAAGTACAGCACAAAAATGAAGTGGAAACAATAACACTGAGAATGAAGCACCCAAAATAGAATATCAACTAGTTTTTGAAAAGGGACTATTAATAAAATACAAAAAATGTCAATTGTAAGCTTCCCTAAAAACTATATATTGAATTAAACCCTATGTTTCCTATTCTAAAGAAACAAGCAGTTACTGTACAAGTCAATTAGTAAGGAAAACCACAAGGGAGTATTTTTCCTACACTACTTTATTGTGCATTAAAGAGTGAAACATAAATATAAGACCTTTCTTATTCTGTGTTATTAAGCTCTGTTTAGAAGTGCACGGAGAACAGAGAGCTGTCTGGGGCATTAAATAAGTAGATTGGGCACTTCAAGCCGAGGGAAACAGCATTGCATTGATCCATGCAAATCAAAGCTTAATTGTCTGAAGGCCCCCTCTTTTACATGGGTCATTTACAGTAATGCATAAAATGCTGATAATTTCTGAAATATATAAACCAGTAGTGCTAGCTACGTGAGCCTTTAATTTCTTTCTTAACCTGTGGCTATCATGATTACCTCCATCAAAGTTTAGCTCTTTTTCGTATTTCTCTGGAAACCTCTTGATCTCATTGCATTAGTTGTCTCCCTCCCTCAGTTAAATTCTTCTTGTATTCCTAACTGACACTAATTTTTTCCTCTGGTTTAATGTATAGTCAAGAGAGTAATTTATTAATCTTCAATAGCACCACTGAAATCACAGAAGTACTCGATGACCTGATTTATTAAGGCACTTGAGGTCAGTGCCTTAAGCATGTGCTAAAAATGAAGGAAACACCAGCACGACCTCCAAAGGATTAGGCACCTGCATAATAGTTTGCAGGGTCCTTAGAAATTGGAACTTGTGGAACAGATTTGCTGCTGGTGTACAGTTAGCGCAGCTGTACTGAAAGCTAAATGATGCTGACAATGCTTTCAGTGGAATTATGACAAGCCTGCACTAAGCCTTCCCCTTTTCTTGTCTTGTGCCATGTTGATACATTATGATATGCCAAAAAAATAAAAATCAACCTTAGAAAAACACTTCTGACTTTTTCAGTTTTTCATATGTCATTTAGCGTTCAACAGGACTATTAGCGTCTCAGTAAGAAATTATATTGTTACAGTATATAATTTTTTCCATTTGATTGTGTAGGGTCATATTGTCACGTACTTTCACATTTGCTTGATAATAGGATATCTGTGTTGTCACTGCTACCTCACTGCTAATGATTGGATGAGGCAAAACTTAGATACCCTAGATTTGCAGGTTAAAGGATTTCTTGTGCCATAGGTGAAGATGCGTGTTTTGTGTTAGGAAACTGAGGAGGAAACAAAAATTGGTATTTTCCTATTGAGTCTGAAAATTTTCCTCACTGTGACTATGAACTCTTTCTTCCTTTTCCTAAGGAAAAATATGTTTCCTAAGGAAAAAGATGTTTCTTTCTTTATGGTCTTTTTTTTCCTTGTAAGAGGAGATTTTACTCATGTAAAATACTTTGATTATGAGAATGTATCCTTGCAAGCCAGCTGGAAAAAAATTTTAAAAGTTAAATATCTACTGCAAATGTTTATTTTGCATGAATTCACAGTAGCTACATTGTATATCTTTTTTGCAATTAAAACTATAAAGTTAATTCCAATATGTAGTAATAATACTTTTACATTTTTAGGGCAGATTGCAGACTTTTATATAGTGCTTTTTGCAGATATTTAAAACATTCTTTTTGTAAATTTTGTTTTAAAAAAAGAGAATGTTATTTTATAGGGGGAGCATTATTGCATTTTGGAAATAATAACCTGTGAAATGCTTGTAACAAGGTATTTTATCTGAAAGCCCATTGTAGCTTTCTTATTATGGGTTTCAAGCTTCTGCAACAATAAAAGTGTTCTTATTCAAATGTATATTATTGCATTCATTCCTCTAATAGCAGCATTCCATCACATCAACCTATAAATAGATAAAGAAACAATTGCACACAGTACTGCTTATGCATTCTCAATATTTTTTATTTTATTGTTAGGTATCAGATTTTGGAATAGTAATATGGAGTATTTGCATTGAATACAGAAAGAAAAAAGTTATTTCCTCTGAGTATACACATGCTTTCTATCTGTGTTTCCTTGGGATATAAAAGTTACTGGTTTAGTTCCATGGGTCATTTTTATTGCCATGCTGTAGACAATGAAAATTGCACAAGGCTCCATATAAAAGCATCTCCAGGTGTAAATTAAATCTATGGTATAGTCTTTTGTAAATGGAGAAGAATGTACTCTTAGATAATAAATCTTTTTTGTGTATATCAACAAGATGTCTATTTTTTTTTCTTTCTAGATACACCTTTAGTTAAAATCATTTCTTCCAATTCATGGCCTGAAGAAGGACAATCTATAATTTTGACTTGTGAATCCAAAGGAAAACCTGTGTAAGTGATTTAACAAGTAATATGTTTTTGCATTTTCCTTATTCTGCTGTGATTGCAGTCTTCAGCTGCAGAAAACTACTGGTTTTGTCTCGTCCTAGGGTGTAAAGTAATCTCTGGTATAGAAAACCCCTTGAAGCCTGTCTTCATTAAGTGTCTGTAGAGGATTGGTCTTTTACTTTGTTATCTATTTTAGTTTTCAGGAAGGATTCCAGCTGTGAGATTTTTTTTTTTTTTTTCCAGTCAGGTTTATCAACCTGAAAGGAGTGCAGGCTTAATCAGTCACTGTTTACATCATTGAACTGATGATAGAAGAGAAAATGTCTCATGAAAATCTTCCTACATCAACTAGCCTCAGGGAAAATATATTGAACTTTCTGGATGCTTTGGCTGTCATTTACAGGGGAATTTGAAGTTTAATGATATGTGCAAGTTGGCTGCCTGTTTCTACCAGAATTTGAAAATATGTAGCCTGCTTTAAGAATATAAATCATTTTACTGGGAAATTAACATCTCTGATAGCAATATTTTTTAAAGGCAGATCTGGAGAGATTAACTCTTGCACAGAATCTACTATCTAAATAGACTTCACTCTTTAAAACAGCATCTTCTCATATGAGGTGCTATATATTTACCCATAAAGATACATAAAAAATCCAATTGCATAATATTAAGTTAATAAGAATCAAGTTGTTTAACTATTGACCTTCTGCTCAAAATATTAATATATAATGCTATATGGAGTTTTGATACACAGCTTTAGAACAGTCTGGAAAATGATAGTGCAATAATATTTTCGTTCTAGAAAAGGTGCAAATTACATGCCAGAAATCACGTCACTTAGGACTGAATTTCTCCCTGGTGTACCTTTAGTGACTTCATGGAATTGCTTAATGTAGGAACCTGAAGTCAGATTTAGGTCAAGTCAGGCACTGAAGTCCAAAGTTTCTATTTTGAAAAGCCCTTCTGAATTTACTCTGGCATCATCTAAACTCCATAAGTACTTTTCTTTTTTGTGTGTTATATGCCTGTATCATTTTAAAGCAACTCCTCCATCCAAATCTTGACTGGGCTGAGCAACTCACATCTAGATCATGCTTTTACCCTGCTTGAGACCAGAACACTGGGGGTCCATCCAATTAGTCTTAAATGTGCCCAATGCAATTGGGCTTCTGTGTACCTATGCACAGCTGAAGTAATAGGGGTTTCTGAGATAGATACCTCTGTATGTAACTCACAAAAATTAGTTGCAAGCTATCTCTTGCTTTTATAATATACTTGAAAAAGAAGCAATTACCCATTTACTTAATAGCCTTTGAGCATCCCCCTAGGTATCAGGAGGTACAGAGTCTGTTTCCCCATTATTTTCAAATTCAGCAGAGGATGTGCAAGTACTTAATTTTAGGAAAGAGGTCAGCCCTGATTGCCCTGAATGCACTGTTGGCTAGGTGGTATTTAGGATTTTCCCTGTTGCAGTGTTTTCCTCATGACTTACCAGGTGACAGCAACATGCCAAGTGCTGTCTTTGGCAAATAAAGACTACAGGCATTCTAGCCCCAGGTGCTTGATTTTCATTATTCATCTAACATTCACTGTAGGGATACAGATTAGAAGTAAAGCAGTCATTATGTAGTTTTATATTCTTAATTACCTGCTGTTTGTTGGGGAGGGGGTGCTGTTTGGTCCTTCACATTTGGAGTCATTAGATAACAAGAAAATCTGGAGGTTATGGGTTGATTTCTTCTTTTTGTTCTTTTTAGTTTTGTGAGACAGCTGGAGGGTTTGACGGATGTAATCGGTATGTGGATGTATAATACCAAAGAGGGGTTCTAGTCCTCCAATGGTTTCACCTGCCTCTGAGTATTACACAAGGAGGCATGGTGCTTTTCATTTTCTGAGTGTATGGGAATCATTTCAACTGCCTTTAAATATCTGCACAGTAGATATTTAGATCTGAGCTTCTCCCTTGGGCTTCCCTTTGCATTGAGTGGAGAGATATGGGCACTGTTATGACATGACTGGTCTGCTCTACATTAGACAATTACAGAAGAAAGCCAGACTGGATCATACCTCTGTTACTTTCTCTCTGCTATCTACATGGAGTTTATACAGTTAATTCAGTCAGATATCTACATTTATAATTTGTGATAGCAAATACAGATATCTAAATATAGACATCTATATGAAATTCTGTGTTTAGTTTCTATGAGATATATCTTGCTCTTTGTCTACATCATATAACCACATTTTCATACTCTTCATTGAAAATGGGCAATCAATTTGATCACATGCCAAAGGCATTAGACTCTGTTAAAAAAAGAGACAATTAATCCTCTCAGATCTTAGATTTTGCTTGAGAGCCCTGTGTTTTTTAGTCATTTCTGAAGACAGTAAAAAGCCCAATAATAGTGGTATGTTTTTGCTTGACATACACAATATAATCTGTTTGGTACACATAATATTGTAGATATACATTATATGTCACCCTTAGGAGACACTAGTTAAATCAATTAAAATGGAGCTTCAACTGAGGTGTTTACCAGTTTGTTTTTTTAAACAAAACTCAGTTGCATCCTTGATGGATTCAAATGCAAACCTTACATATTGTTTTGAAAGGGCAGCCAAATAAAAACTCCACACCAGTGAATTATCAAGGCAGGGCACCTGTATGTGGTAGCCTTTGGGACACAAATATTTTGCCAATAAATTCACCTCTAATTGTCCATGCCACAAGAACTGCCAACATCAGCTGCTCTGTATTGCTTCATTAGGTCAGTCTTTCACGGCGCAGAGCCAGTAATAAATAGGCATCCTCCTGGGAGCAGTTTGCAGTTGCTTAGCATGAGAAACAGTAATGTCATGCTCCCAACCTACATTATGATTACCTTCTGGCTTGTAGAGGGAGAGAAATCGGAGAGGTCCACAGAGCCCAAATGCGTCAGTGTCACAAGATAAGTGATGAACTGTGGACTTCATGGAGAGCTCAGAGACAGCCATGGTCCTTCATAGCCATTTACACAACATGGGTTAATTTCTATACACTGACAACTTCATGTCACAGTTACAACAGTCTCTCCAGTTTCCTATAGGCAACCGTGAATCATACCAGTAAATGAACACTTCCTTATAGGTACATTTCTCTTGTATCCCAGAGCAATTTTCACAAGTTTCAAAATGACATTTGAGATGAAAATGGAGAAAGAATGAAGCCAGGTTGTGGCTGTGGTGACATTCATGATACTTAATAGTTGCTGCAGAGTAATTTTTTCCCCAAAAGGGAAAACAGAATGAGGCTAAAGCTAGAACACACTTACCCTGTCTTTTCATTTGGAAAAATTCTACTACGTGTGTTTGTGGCAGAGTCTTTTCTTATGCAAGACTCAGTCTCTGCCTTGTTCACACTGGCAATTTTAATAATATTGGTGTCCAGGTTTCTTTTTTTAAATTGTAGTTTAAGAAGTATTTAGCCATTTCTCTGCATAACTTAGGACACCCTGTTGCTGACATCACTATTCAATAGCATTCCTCTTTTGGAGATACTGTTGTATAGTTTCAAACTAAATTGAACCTAATATCTTGTCTTTACAATCCTTAGAGCTATTTTGTCTTTTTCAATATTTTTGGCTAGATCCTTGGACAGTTGTCAGGCTAAAACATTTTGGTTAATGAACTTGCCCAACATGTCTGTAAGGTGTCAGTGGCTCTTTTTAATTTCTTTCTTATTTAGCATAATATAGTTTTGCCTAGGCTTTGTTTATTTTCCAAATAAGGAAATCTAATTGAGCTTCAGAAATCATAGACATTCTTTTTATGAAATCACATGCAAAGTCTATATTTTTCTGAAGTCGTATTGCCTGACAGTATTTTGAATATTTTAAAATAGATGGCTGTAAAAAATAAAAAGCAAAGAACAAAATGATAATTTACAGTCATCTGTGCTTACAAAAGATTTTAAAAGTCAGTGTTTTCATATTGCAAGTTGTAGCTTCTATACACTGTGTTGGCTTAACAGTACAGTCTCATGACTCAAAAGTGCTCCAAAAGTGAACTCAAAAACTGCCCCATAATGAAAGAAAGATTCATTTTTTAGTATTCTTAGTCAGCGCTTTTACCAAAGCATGCATGAAATATGTGGGGTTTTTTTAAGTCAGTGTCATTTCAGCAGAAAGGATGTAAAAATGTAATGGAATAATTAGGGCACAGGAAACAGGGAGAGTTGGCTGTCTCCTGTGTGCTGTAGAGAAATCTTTCCATTTCCATACAGCTCAGGGGAATCATAGTATAGTTGGTTGCCTAATGTAAAGTGAATATTTGGCCTTGTTTGAAATAAATAGGAAGGGTGTTTTTTTCAGGAGAACACTCATGTATGCATCCTTCATTAGAATAACTTTATTCTTAAGGTCATGAAAAAGCTGTAGAGAAAAGCACAATTAATAATAAACACTAATGTTGTATGTACCCAGTAATATAAAGTATAGCCAAATACACATTTTAATATCAGAAAAATTGATTGATCCCTTTCAGAAATGAGGGCACACCAAATAATAAAGCTTGCACAATAAAGCTGTTGTAAACTACATGTATGGTATCACCACAGAAAGTTCTGTCCTTTCTAGTATCTATTTAAAGAAGACTCCGTTGAGACAAACATTTTGCAAATGCTGATGGAAATAAATACTAATGATAACAGAGATATATACAACATCACTCTGTCGGCGACCCCAGCGAGTGACTGTTTCATTTGAGAAGGACCTCACAGGGCTCCAGGTGATAAGAGAAAACTTAGTGAAGAGAGTTAGCTAAAGTTCAGTCACCTGAAAGCAGCGGAGCCGGCCCTCATACTGGCTCATGTTTAGCCTACTGTCAGGCAGGATCACCAGGTCCTTCTCAGCTTAGATGCTGGATTTTGCATCCATCCTTGCTGAATTCCCCTGCCTCACATAAGGGAGCTGTTGGCCCATTCCCCCAGCCTGTGGAGGCCTCCCTGAATAGTAGCCTTCCCTCCAGGTATACTCAGTACAGTAGAGATTTGGTGTAAACAACCAACTTAATGAGAAGAAATTCTACCACCTCAACCTGCTCTTTGATATTAAACAGTAAAACAGGACACGACCCAGGACAGGCTCTTGAAGAAGTCTGCTTGTGACCACTCACCAGGCAGTGTCCCTTCAACCCAATCAATGGTCCAGCCCGTTTTTCACCTGTTGAGTAGTACACACATCCAGAAGAACCGTAACACACCAGACTAGATACAAAGAATACCACTGGAGACAGTGACCAAAAGCTTGCTAAAGTCAAGGTAAACAGCATACACTGTCTTCTTTATCTACACATCCTGTGTCATTTCTTAAGAGTTTTCACATGTTTGGTAGTGAGAAAATGATAGAAACATTTATTCCATGAATCGTTTTGTCACAAGCTCAAGGCTAAAATGTATTATAAAGAAAAGAGTAGAAAATCTCTTCCTTCCTCTGAACAGTTACCTTAGTTCAAACCAATTCAAAGTGGAAAGGCCTCTGAACCTAAGAAAGGTATTTTGAGAAACGCTAAAGGGACACATTTGGATTGCCTGATTTTCACTATACGGTGAGAAATATCATAATACTTTGCTCCCTGAAAACTGTGGCATTGTGGGAAGGATATAGCTTTTCAAGAGGATTGCTGACTCCTTCAGTGGAATAGTAATTATGAATGGTAGCTATGAATGATCTGTCTGACTCAGTCTTATTTGACTCATGCCCTCAGAATACAGAATTAAAATAATTTCTTCACAGGTGTTCATATTTTTCTTCCCCCTAGTATCTCAGGGCTTGGCAAATATTTAAATGTTTATTTTTATCACACCTGAGGACAATTAGGGTATTCGATTGCCTCAAATTTACAGCTGGGAACTGAAGCAGAAAAAGAATTCTAAGATCAAAATTGACAAATAGATCACGTACATTTTAGGTCTAATATTGAACACAGTCCCCATTTTCCCAAGAGTATTTGATGTGACATAGCATCACACTCAGAAGATACCTCATCATTGGTTTGAATTGCAACAGTGAGTTCTTAGCATGTCTACAAATCTGTGCTGGAGAGTGAAATCAGAACTAGCAGAGAAAATTGTGGAAACCCACTTGACATTCAGCTGTTACCATTTTGATGTAAGTAGTGTGCCAATAATGCTTTGAAACTACATCATAATGGCAGGTTTAGAATCTGAATCATTAGTCTAATGGCCAGCTTTTTGTCCATGTACAATTCTTTCTTTCCTACTTTGACATGATACACTTCCCAGCTTTTCTAGCAGGTGACATGGAAGTTCTGTAAGAAATTATCTCATTTTCTGCATAAATTTTATTCACTGCAGAATACTATCTGGATTGTGCCATGAATACCTAGCAGCCTAGAAAGGAATGCTAGTATCAACTCCGCCTGTATGAATTATCATAATGAATCTGGAAAAGCATGCATGTTTCTGTGTTTATAAATCACCTTGCAGAATGAATCCACAGACCAAGCTGGATGCTCAGGCAGTATCAATAAATATTAATGATTTGGAAAATTGGGTGAATTTGTCCATATCCAGGATGAAATATTACTCTAGCAAAACATGAATGTGATACCAAAGTATTTCTCCCTTAAGCTTCATACATATTTGTTCATAAGAAAACCTGTATTGTAAGAGTCTATTTCCAAGTTTCTCTGGAAAGGACCACCTAAAACTGAAATCAAGTAGGTGAAAAGAAAAAAAGAAAGGAAGTTAGATACTGGAGTTCCACTGTTTTATGTTTAGATCTGGACAACCTTTTTCTTAGCAGAAAGGTAGATGGGTTTGAATTTTGTCGTAAGTGCTATGCATTTAACAAACTGGCAGTCTCCCTCGCATCCTTCACCTTGATCCCATTGACCTCCGATACCTGTCAGTAAATGAAGTATCTTTTTTATCAGATTCATGCTTTCTGAGCACTCTGAGTTTACAGTTAAGTTTCCAGGGACACATGTCACACAGCTTTGGGCAAGATTCTGTAAATAAATTCTTGAACAAATGCTTATATGTACAGGACAAAGTATTGTATCTGTGTGTGTAGACTTGTACAAAGGTAAGGACCCCTCCTCACAGTTCTCAGCCCTGTGTTCCTTGTCACAGGGGAACAGGTCTCAGGATAGCTCAGGCTCTCCTATTCCTGTCTTTTGCCTTGCTCTCTGTCTATTCCAAGTTGTCTTTCTTTGAATTTGGCTTGTTCGGCAATTAGATAGAGCCTGTCTCCTACAAATACAGTATGTATCTCTGTCCTGTCTGTCTCTCCTGCCTTGTTCTAATTCCTTGAAAAGTTTCTTCCTTTTTTTTAAACAACGGTTTTTCATCTCTTTATCTTTATCCCATTTAGGGTCTGTCAATATTCTTTTCTGTCTGGAGAATTGTGAACCTCCATTTCTCCAAGAGGAACTGATTATTTTTGAGTAGGTGATTGTTAACTCAAAACCAACCTACTGTTCACTTGACCTGATGGCATATAATCCATGTCAGCTAATGTTAATCACTCTGTATCCCATGGTTATTGTCAACCACATAGAAAGGTCTTATCATCAACCAGATTTGTAGGTTAAGAATCCAGATTCTCCACCCACATAGGCAGCAGTGTATATATAAAGAAAGCTTTGCCAATATGAAACACTACATTTCAAGCTCTTTCAGCCTGGAAGGTAAAGAGAAAGTTTATCATGTGCAACACAGACTGATCACATAGCACGTGACAGAAATGTGGCAGATCGGAATATACATAACTTAATAACAGAGAGCCTTTTCAGTATCCGATTCTTATGCCCAGTTAATTTTTAAAAAAATTCTAGTTAATAGTCACTGATGCCAGCCCAAATCTCTGTTGAAGCCAAACTTGGCACCGTTTGCCAGTACTTTGCCATTGTTGCTATAATTACTTTGGATAGTTGACCAATTTTTAAATTATTGTAATTTTGAAGGAGTTCATACTAATGATATCTCCTGCCTTGATTTAATAGGCATCTGTTATATTCTGTGTTGAATGTGTGCTCATTTGCAGTAAAATGTTCTAAAATCTTGCAAAGAATATCATATGAATTGTAGAAAAAATCTGCCTAGTGAAACTTTCCAGATAGGTAGTTTGTCTTTCCAAACCCCCAATTATTTTAAAGGATTAAGTAAATATTCAGCTTGTAACTTCCTACACCAGTATCTCATTGACATTACACCTCCACAGTAGAGTCATGGTGTGATGTAGTAGATAACATAAGAAGCAGGTAAAATTTTTGCTGAGATACAGCATGTATATTCAATAGATGAAATTTCAGTTTGTGTTAAACAGCCTAGCTGTCTGAGAGGGTTGTATCTTCTTTTTGCAGCTGGGACCTTCTATGCTCCCCCCTCTCCGCCTCTCTTCAGTATTTTGCAGAGAGTAAGGAAATTGGTGTTATAAAAAGTGTGACACAAAAAGAAACAGATGGGAGCATTAATGCCTGTCTGAAAATTACACTTTACAATAAAGCCTCCCACGGTGCTTAAGAACTTCCCCTTTAGTGTTCTGTAAAATGATCACATTGCCTAATAGGCTCAATTCAATAATTGCTTTTCCTCTTCTTTAAGTGTCCCTTTTCTGCAGTGTTTACACATAAAATGGTGCAGAAAGTACAGTGTGAAAAACAACTAAATGCAGCATTTTTAGTGCTCATTAAATCCATTTTGCATGTGTTTGCCTTTCAAAAGAATTCTTTTCCTTGCTTTTAGGTGGGAACACATTCTAAAATGAAAAAAGGCCCATGGAATAGAGTAATAGATAAACTGAGATACAGCATGGGTAATTCTAATTGAGTACTGAACTGGAAGTTAAAACATAAGAAAAAAAAATAATTGGGAAAGGATATGATGCCCAGTCTCTTAAATGCTTGTTTCTATACGTAAGAGATTAGCTACACGTGCAGGTAAAATTACAGCAGTCTTGAATCAACCATTTGCAGTAGAACACAAGAAGACATGCTAGTGTAACTCCTTCAGTGCAAATCATCCTTATGGTATCTGCTCTGTTACACGATTACAGAAACAACATTTATTCCCTGTATAGCAGATGTGATCTGGAACACGCAGTGCCATGGAGAACACCAGCTCATTGCATATCCACATTTTTATCCCACATTTATAGCAACATAGTACCCTGACAACATGTACATGCTGTAACCTAGCAGGGTAAAACACCATCCTTCTAAAGGAAAAGAAGTGTGCATTTAAAAAACAACATAAGGAAGGCACTTTAAAGCCAAATTAGGACTTTGTAATTATTTCTTTTTTATTTATTTTCTTCTTTGTATTTGGTGTCCTTTCATTCAAAAAACATCTCCTTTTCTGAGGACATAACCTCTCTTTATGAAGTTGGACACTGATTTTGGAATTGGTAGTTTTTTCCCTATTGAGAATAGTTTGCTTGGTTCCTTTCACCAGCTATTTTAACTTTTTCAGTTCATTATTTTCAATTAAAAAATGGCTTTTCACACTTCCCTAGATTACTGGGACTATTAGATATGATTTTTCTTAAAATACAATTACCTATTTTTTTCCCATTTTTAAGGCGCTCAAAACAGGTTTCTGTGACTTGATTTATTATACATAATTCTGCACGTTTACTGTGATCTCAAGCTCTTGGTGTGCAGATCTCAGATCAGAGATTTTTTGAAATCACAGAATCACTATGGAGGTGTAGGTATTGGCCTGTTCACCAGTCATTGCAAAGCTGAGGCTCATATACGATTAATGTGCAAATGAAGTGCAGAAAATGAACATGAGAAGAAAGGGTTTAATCTACAGACTCAAATGTAACCTGCTTGATCATCCTTCCAAAATTAAAAATTCTCAGACTCTGTGCAAACTTAAAAAGGGGATATAAATGGGGTGAGTATGGGAGGATAACAATACAGCGAGGTCTGTTGGCATACTTTTGGAATGGCTGTCATATGTGAAAGGCAAAGCCACAAGTGAGTTGCAAGGGTTTTTTTAACTGAGCATTGAAGCCTGTCCCTGCCACGTTCCTACCTAATACTGCACTAGTACTCATGCTGCATTTGCAGTATATACCTATTCAGTAAATCCAGTGCTCGCTTACAAATTTTCTGTAAAATGTGTTGGCAATTTTCCTTTTCTCACAAAACTGAGACTCATAGTCCCTATTGGCAGGAGTTCTCTTTGCTACAGGACAACGCAGGAGAAGTATTTTGAAAGGTGGAAGTTTTCCGCTGCAATGGGAGACACTGAATTTCCCAGTGTTGCATGCATATTGGTCTTTTTTTCATTGTTTTCTGGAAGAAGCTCTTTACTTTCCCTAGAGTTATTGCTGGGAGAAATCACTTGATACAGATTTTCTTGGTTGCTCTGAGAGAGTACTATTCTGACATATATTTTGACAAATATGCCAAGCGGGTGGCATATTTACAAAACATATGATATTCGTATGGATGGAAGGAAGTGGATATCTCTCCACACAAAGAATTTTGTGGCACTAATCCGGCCAATTATGTCACCTGCTAAGGGCTGGAAAACAAAGGCAGGAAAAATATCCAACCAACCTTTTTAGGTGTGAAAATGTAAACTTAACACTGCTCTTTGGTGTGTGGGCATAGCCCTGGAACAAATGAAGATGACAAGGTAAGTGGGATTGTGGTTCGGACAGGCATGGCAGGAAACAGGTAAGAGAATAAAAAAATCAACACCATGTATTATTAGTGTAAATTACAATTTAGATGTTTATTTTAGATAGTCTTTGTCTTTCTATTGCAAGGAAAATCTCAGAGATTTCTCAGACTAAAGTTTGTCTAGTTGAAATGAAATTTCCACATTCAAGGCTTAGTATTTAAGCAAAATAAAAAACCACTGCAAACTGTTTCCCAAACTTGTTAAGACCTGAGGAAAGACTGAGTCTGTGATTTATAGTCTTGCACAGGAGAGCAAAAGAGGCAGGCTGGTAGGATGCAGAACTTCAAGGAGATAAGAACTGCCAAAAAGCTGCCATAGCTGGTTCCCAGGCTTCTCCCTCATGTAAGAACCTGCTATAAGAAGCTAAGGGGTTGAGCAACCTCTCAGGGCTCTTAATCATGGATAACCCAGTCAGGGAACGATCTAACTGGTTGACAGTGGTGAGTATGCTGGATTTTAGCTGGTGGGGCCTGAATAAAAAATTTCATCACAGATGTGTGCACTGAGCTGAATGCATACCTGCTTCTGTGCATTACACAGCAGAGGCTTGAAGGAACAATCTTTTACAATAGAGTAGCAGCACAGGTTATTCATTATCAAAATAATACAAACAAGATGAGAGTATTCGGTGTTTATACATTGGAACACAGAAAACAATGGCTACTGTTTAGTAAAGGACCCTGTAACTGTTGCCTGTGCATCTTCTTCCATGCTGCAGGGGAGCTGCCACATGTCCATCTGTGCTGGGTGGCCCATGGCTGGCTGCCAGATGCCCACCCAGCCGCTCTTACATGCACCCTCCGCAACAGGACGTGGTTTGAGATAAGGGCAGGGAGACGCTCACCAGTTACTGTCACGGGCAAAACAGACTTGGCTTGGGGAAAATTGATGTAATTTCTTGCCGGTTAAAACAGAGTTGGGTGGTAGAGAAACAAAGACAACAATGGAAAACACCTTCCCCCCACCCCACACCTTCCTCCCTGGCTCACCTTTCCTCCTTCATTCCCAGCTCCTCTATCTCCCACTCCTGGGGACAGGGAATGGGGGCTGTGGTCCATCCCTAGCAGCTCCTCCCTGACACTCCCTCCTCACACTGCTCCAGCGTGGCCCCTTCTCCCGGGGCTGCAGGGGCACCCCTGCTCGGTCTCCTGGATCACCCCCACACACACCCCTCGGGCTGGCCGGGCTGTCCCTGACCCGTTTCCCCTCCCTCACGCAGGTTTCCCCACGGCCATGGCGGCTGCGGGGCCCAGCCGTGCCCTGCGCTGGGGCCGTTGGAGCCGGCTGGAACCGGCTGTGCCCGGCACGGGGCAGCCCCGGCCGCTCCCCACAGGGGCTGCCCCCGGCCCCTGACAGACCCTCCGCACCCGGGCCCTGTGCAGCACCTGGGTGAGCGCGGGGACGGGCAGCAAGGTCCTGGCTGAGGGCGGCTGCACAGGCAGCGTGGGCACGAGGTTTCTGTAGTGAACGTTATGGCGTGGACCTGCTTCTTAAAAGACATTGCAGGTTTCCGTACACACGCACGTGTTTTGTTGCTGTCAACGATCTTTTATTACTACTTAGAAATACTGCACTGGGCACTTTTAAGAAGAAATTATAAAGATTGTGTGAAGGAGTAAGAAGCAGTGGCGGGGTGGGCTGTGATGTCCCAGCAGCAGGAGCGGGACATCCAGGCGCCACAGGGCTGGGCCCGCTGACAGGCACCGAGAGCGTGGCTCCTGGCAGGGCCGTAGCAGGCAGGTACGTGGGAGACAGATCAGTGTTTCTCCTTATTATTGCTATTTAATTGTGATTTTTTGGTTTGGGGGTTATTTTTTTTACTTTCCATGGGTCTCAAACAACCCTAGCCTATCTTCTTACCTCACACATACAATTTCTAGAATGCTCCACATGGAGTCAGCTTGTCCTGGGGAGTGACAGTCTGAGGGAGCTCTCAGCACCGTCTGCATTCAACTTGTTCTTTAAAATGTATTTACTTGCAGTTTGCACCTAGAGGCAAAAAACAGAAGTCTAGACAATTATATGGTAATCAACATCAAAAAGGGGAACTACATAAAACCGAAGAATCTTGTTAAGAAGAAGCTAAAAGGGGCAGCTAAGAGAATTAAATCTTTCCAGGCAGCCTGAGGACTATGTTAGAAAAATAAAGTTTAGAACTACAGGGTCAATACATATAACCTAGCAGAAACACTTGAGAAGGAGAAATTGGTGAGGCTAAACAGAAGACAGCAAAAACAGTGAAGCCATACTTGAAAAATCTGAAGTTGTTTTCCAAAGAAAAGAGAAGATCCTTAGATTTTGGCAGATTAAATATGAAAACACAGTAAGCCAAACCACCAGAAAAAGTAAAAGGGAAAAAAACCCAACTTTTTTTTGAGGAGCAACTAGCAACAGGAATTGACAGTAATGGTTAATCTTTCTTGAAATATATTGGGAAGTGTGCAAGTACATTTCTAGAATCAACTGAGGATCAAGGTATAAGAGGAAGCCAGATGAATTTGTTACAGCTATGTTTACTGTGGAAGAAACTGGGTATATTACAGTATGATTCTCTTTTTTTCTGAGGTGCTCACGAGCAAGATTTTCTTAAATGGACTGTGGAGGAGGTTGTGGGACAAACGGGCAAAACAAGCAGTGACAAGCCAGCAGGGCCAGATGGTTTCACCCCATCATTCAAAGGGAATTCAAGGATGAGATTGATGAATTAAGAACAGTGACAGGAAACGTAGTGCTTAAAACCACCTTGCTAACTTGGAACATCAGGGCTTCAGAGAGATCCCAGAGTATGCAAGTCTGTAGAACTGACGTCTGAGCTTCACAAATACTTAAAATTTTAAAAAGAACTAGAATTAGATATCTGATTAAAAACTAACTTTTGGGGGGGAATCCAGGGGGAAAATCCTATCTTAGAAATGTCTTAGAGTTCCTTGAAACATACAGAAAATATGCCTTGTGGTGGCCTATTTGATATAGAGGGGAAATATTACAGGTGTTTCTAAAACTTTAAGTGGACTGTAAATGGCAAAGAGATGGTTGTTAGGGATTGTTGGTGCATTATCTCTTCAAATAGAAAAGTTTAAGTGTAAATTAAGCTGCTAAGAATCAGTTTTGGTACAAAGCAAGGACGTCATTTTTCATACAATGACTGGTAAACTTTGGGAATTTGTTGTCAATGGATATGGCAGATGGTAAAAATTCATGGTAATTCAAGGGAAAACTGCGTAAATTCAGGGAAAGGAAAATCCTTAAGGTCTACAGAATATTTTAAAAATGTTCTTGCTGTCAGAAGTGCCTGAGATAGTTGTAGATAGTCGCAGGAGTGCTTGGGGAGGCAACATCTGTGCTTGGCCTGTTCCCTAGACATCTGCTTATCCCTGCTGGTGGAGATAAGGCACTGGGCTAGCTGAACGTTTAGTGTGATCCAGTACAGCTGTTTCTGTGCTGTTAAGTGTTGAACGTAGACTCTTGTGGCTTGCTAGGACTAGATGCTGATGGAGCTGGATCCCATTGAGAGCTTCAGGATATCTCCTTTACAGGGCTAAAATTATTACCATGGAGGTATTAATGAATAATTTTCTGTGTGAGAGAAGTTTGTGTGAACTAAAGCACTCCCCTCTGTCTGGAGATAATGATACATTTGGGAGAAGAAAAGCAAACTCCTATAAGTAAATAATGTTTGTCTCTTTTTTTCCCTTTATTGTATTACTGTTTCATAAGTTATTTTTAGATGTAAAAGAAATTGACACAGACCAGTGTAGGACTTAGCTCTGAAATATAAATAATCATAAATTCCCAATATATTGTTATTAAGATTTCATTATATTATGAAATGAAAGCATGAAGCTTATTTATTATGATCTGATACACTGTGCTTCACATCAGCCTTCTTTGACACTGGCGAAAAAATGTAACTGAGGTACAAAGATTTTATGGTGTATTTCCATTCCTTGGTGCTCCTATAACCCTTATAAATATCAACAAACATTTGGTTACCTGTTGAGAAGAGTCATGATTCAACTAAAGATCTTAGAAATGTCATTGTTATGGCTAGTTATTAAAGATATCTTATCTGATGAAAACAGGCTATTCTTCCAAACTTCATGATGTTCTTACATGCAGTGGAAGTCAAGAAGTGCATACCTTGGTTAATGAGGGCTGGTACTGAAGACTTTGCACAGTCCTTGCTTGTCATTCAAGTTGCAGCACTGGTACTTTCATCAGCTCTCTGGGTGTTGCCTCTGCACCTCAAGTGCATGAAGGAATTTTAGTTTAATGAGGCTTCTCCTTGGCTGTGCCTTACATTGACAGCGAATAATTTTAAACAAGTAATATTTGGACAAGCAAGTAACTGTGAATGAGACTTTTGACTGTTTACTTCATGGAAAAAGCAAAGTGAATTAGCTACTTTTCATTTTCCTCTTTGATTCTTGTGCCAGCAAGCATTTGACCTTAGCTCAAAAAACGCAGCTGGTGTTTCATAGATGGGATTTCTCAGCTTGTTGTGATAACAGAGTTTCTTGTGAGTGTTGGGACACAGCTCTTACTGAAAACAGTACCAGTTAGGCATGTGAGTATCCATCGGTGTCTCAGCCTGAAATATCTAAACAGTCTAAAATCCTGACTCATCAAATGAGAGGGGGGGAAAAAAAAAAAAAAAAAGATTATAATAATCTTTGCTCATTAATAACTTGATATACCCTTCGGGTCTCAGCTGGCAGTGGGGATATCACCAACAGATGTAGTGTTGATTAAGGAAAAAAAAATAAAAGGGAACTGAAAATGCCGTGTGGCAGTAGTTCCCTCCTGTTCCCTCTTTCTTGCAGTCTCCACCATTATCTTTATGTGGCATTTCAGCATAGCCTATGTAAGCCAAGCTAGTTTCAGAAATTGTATATTTTTTACTCCTGTAATATGAAAATGTAAAAAATTTAAAATAAGTGGTGGTGAAGCTCTTCTGCTTTTCTGTTATTTCTGATAAATCGATATTTTCCCCAGCTCTTGTTGCCCTGGCTGGGGATGCAGTACACTCGTAAACTTGTATGAAGAAACATGTTATAAATGGATGTGAAGACATGCCAGTTAAGAAGATGTTATTTTCCTCTGTTCTGTGAAATGCATAGTAACTAAGGTGTGCACATCCTATCATTATGCTTTGCTGCTGCTTTTCTATCCCCAGCAGTACTTCATTAACATTAGGAGCATAGTTCCTGGCTAATCCCAGTAATTTTCAGCAGCCATTCTGATGCATCCACTTGAGCACCATATTATCTTAATACTGCTGACATTTGCATGTCTTTGAAATACATTTTTTTTAAATATTGTCCATTTAATCCACTGCAGTTTCTATCGTCCTTTGTTCTTATAGTCATGCTTTACTTACAGCTGATGAAAAAGAATAATCTACTAATTTCTCAATAGCTCTTAAAGGTTAAGAAGGAATCAACAAGGTGTAAACAGCAGCATAAGAAACTCGAAGATTTAGCTGTTTGAACACAGACTACATAATTAGAAACCTATAGAACTAGAATTATAGTGAAACCAGGCCATTAAGATTTCTATGTTTAATCAACGATTTTTCATGTGAATGAAATTCTTGGATGCCATTTATCATCTCAGCTGTATTCTGACAGAAAGGAAAAAGCCCCTAGGAACAGCAATAAAATATTTAAGCAAGGTGTGACAATTATACTTTATATTCTCTTATCTGTATATAGTTTCTCCTTTCCTTTCTGCTCCCCACCCCACCCCCACCCACCCCCGATATCATCTGTGAGTGTAGGTCTTAGCTTATAAAACTGAAAGGAAAGGGATTTGTCTTTCTAATTTGCACATCAATATATGGCACTGATCCCAGGCAGAACAGGGGAAGGGCTTATATTACCAATGTGCTCCAGTACTGATCCAGAGTACTTCCAGCTCTGGAATTTAAAAGGAGCTCTCAGGGCATCACTGTTGCTCTGCTTAATCTTTTACCCATTCCCTGGGCTGGAATAATATCACTGGCGCCCTGAGTGGACTTCACTGCTTTTCCTGTGTGAGGTTACCTGGCTACCAGCATGAAGCTCGGGCTATGCTGACTTTTCATTCTCTAGATGAAGCAGGAACTTCACCGAGTCTGCCATCCCCCTCTGCCTGCCGCAGTAAGGGAGATGCACCTTACGGAGGAGGTCTCTCCCCCTTCACTTTCTTGCACAATCTCCTAAAAGCAAGGCTGTCACTTACCCTTAATTATTGATATGTTGTTAAAGATATCTTATCCATTGCCTGTGAGAGCTGTTAAATGACTGGATGGCAGATAATACATTGTGCATCCACCTGAACAGCTTGTTGTGCAATCTGTCTGTATCAGGCCTTCAATACAAGATTTCTGATACAAAAGCAGCATCTTTTCTACTTTACAGAAATTGGAAAACACTTTATATAATCTGTGGTCAAGTCTGGGCTGACCCTTGGATATTCCCTGCAAAATATTACCTGGTACCATGTCCTTGAGCTAGTGTCAGTGAGCTGGTGGTGGTGGCAGTCACTTCTGCAAGGCCTCCATTCCCCAGAAAGTAAGACAGATTTATGAGATAAGATTTTTTAATGGTTTTTTTTTTTTCTTTCCTGCTGCTGTACTGATGTACACCTCTCCTTCTTCCTTTTTAGCCTCAGGAATCTTTCTGAAAGAGATGTTGCGCTTCTGTGGAGGACCTTTTTTTTTTTTTTTCCCCTGGTTAAAAATTAAAAGAAATATACATTAATAAATAAACTGGCAACACAAAGTGAATGGTATAGCCATACATACCATTGTTTTCTATAGACAGAAGATTTTAAAGTGCACGTTTCTTGAACGCTGTTCATAAGCTGTAGAGGTTATAGTGTTTTCTCTGAATTTAAGATGTTTGGAGCCTCAGACTTTAAAATACATATAAAAAAGAAGTGTTGCAAATAGCTGGCTACTAAAAAAGTTCTAAAATACTAGGTATTTTGATTTGAAGTACAAAAGATGCATGAAAATATCCAGGTCACTTTTATAATAAATTCGAAGAAAACGAGGTCAGTGCCTGTTCCCTGACCTTCTAATGGTGTCTTTAAGAGAAGTCTAAATTTTTTGTTTATGGTATGCATCAGTGTGCCTGTGTTATTCAGTTCACTGTTTGCTCCTACATGATGGTCTGTCCTCGAAAGTTGTGAAATATGGAAGCCTCTTTCACCATCCTCCATATTTTTTTCTACATTTATAACTGATGGAAGGCAAAAATAAAGTAGTAGTTCAGCAAATTTTGCCATTTATAGGAGTAATTGCCTGCCTGGTGCAGGAATGTCTGAAGACTTGAGAAAGTATATAGAAGTAGAAATGTCCAATCTGTGAGATGAGACACCAAAAGTTTGAAAGTAGATGGAGCATCTGACAAATGTGGGAGAGGTTTGAACAAAATGGAAAACCAGGTGAGGTTAGAGAATGAGCCCTATAAAGACTGAAGGCACTTACTGTTCTCTGCTATGAACACCCATTAAAATTATCACATCTGCAGCAATCCCAATTTCTGGCAGAGGAAGTAGAAGAGGCAGATGCCCAAGAAAAAGAGTGAAGTAAATCAACAGCCCCTTAGAAAGCATAAAATGTTTTGAATTTTCATTTGTATCAAGAAGGTGGAGGGTATAAGCACAAGATTCTTCTCTTCTTTTTTCACTGTGAACATTCATGTATACGCAAGATGGAGTGCACAGCTCCTGTGCAAGAGACACGGATCTGTAACACCTTTTTTTCCCTCCCTTCATTTTCTTTCTTTTTAAGACTGGCCTAAAAACCCTACTGGTTGTGTTGCATCAGTGTGTGAATGAAAGCTGCTGTAGAATGAAAACTGGCAGCCTTCTCCTAAAAATTGTTTAGATACATGGTATATACATTGTATGCACAACTCATGTAAACTGCATGTGTTTCTATGATATTAGTCTAACTATTTAAAAATAATGCAGTTTTGAATTTATGAGCTCAGCCCACAAGTACGGCTATATCAAAATATTGGCAGGGCCTAGTAAGCACAAGGAAAATAGCAGTCAGTTTTAAATAGCAAAGGAGGAAAATAGAAGAAAAAAAATCCATTAGTGAGGACAATAAGATTTGAATATCTTGAAGAAAATTAGCCACAAGTTCTACCACTTAATCTGATGAATAAGTTCCATTAGAGAAATTAGCAAATTGGTTGGATACCAATAATAATAACAACAATAAAACACTTAAGGACTGTAGGAAATTTCACAATTCAACTGAAGAGTTCAGATCTCAAAAAAAACCCCAACAACAAAAAAAAAACACCCAAAACACCAAAAAAACCCAAAAACTAAACCCAAAACACAAAAGAAGACCGTGCAAATAGTTTTGAATGAAACTCAAAAGAATTCCCATAGAGATGGTGTCAGGTTTGGAACTGAACCAGATGTATGCTTGAGGAAATATTCAATACCACCATAAATTAGTTTAAAAGTAAAATTGGGATGAAGAAATAAAGGATTTCTGAGGTCTTATGATGAAACTTGAACATGAGAGTATTGTTCATCAACAGAATAAAAATAGAAGTATTGTATATATATATTAAATAGTAAAGCTAGATTATCTTAGAAGAATATTATTTGGATTTATTTTCTTGTTTTAAAGCACAAACTTGGAGTCTGAAATAATTCAGAGATTTCATTGCACCAAAATAAGACTGGCAATCAGTAAGCAATTAACCATTCTTAAAACAGCTATAAAAACTGAAATACATTTTGCACTTCCATGAGAGTTAAAAATATTTTTCTACAGCTTATCATGAAACAGATGTCTGAAGCTACACTAAGTAGAAAAGATTGGATATTTAGAATATTTCGTAGATTTGCCTTCTTTAGAACTTGCTATTAGAAAATATGGTTTATGCACTGGAATAATATAAAGTATTACATCTTTGCATGACTATGAAAATGGTAGCTGAAGCAGGCAACTATCATGTAAACCAAAGGACTTTTGTTCTTAGTGATACTGATCCTCAGAGTGGGTTTGAATATAATTCTGAGTCTTACACTTTAAGAGCAGAAAATATTCTGGATGTAGTCTGTTGTTAAATACTAACAAAAAGTACGTTGAGTGAAAGTTATATTCCTTTCTTAAGAATTTTTATATAGTCACACTGTTTACTCATTTCAGTACTCTCAAGTCATTATGGTAGTGCTGGGTTAATTCTTGATTCAGATGTGGACAGAGTAATTCATTGATCAATGGACATAATGTCCTTGTTCATATGAATCAGAAAGGGCTCCACTCCAGAATGTATACCAGATTTGGATGGCTAGGATTTTAATGCATTTTCACATTTTAATGTATAATCTGAGCTGCTGTGGCATGGAAGTTCTAGACTTGGGAAATAAAGCATACTGTGTGGTGCAATACCTTTAGGAACAGTTTCTCAATATGGCATATTCAAAGAAAAATGTTTTGCAGAAATTATTATTGCTAAAAGATAGAAAAAATAGAAAGATTACTTTAAAAATACAAGCTGGATAATTTAAACAGTCAGCATGAACTGTAAGCCTTAAGCAGCAGCAGATGCCTGTCAGTTCTGATCTATCTTTACACGCTGGCACACAGCTAGGACCTTTTGTCAATAGTTCAGGAGTTTATAGTTAATTTTCATTTAAGAGTAATCAAGCTCTTTAAGACATAAAATCTGAATTTGTTCACTCTACAGGAGATCCATGTGATTTGTAGAGGCTATGAACTTTGCAAAAAGGTTTCTAGTTCTTATCTAAATTGAAGATAATAGGGTTTCTCACGTTAATCAGGAAACTAAAACTAAGCTTTTCAATTTATAGGGTAGAATTCAGCAAATAAATTGATATATGAATTTGAAGTTATTAATATCAGTTAGAAAAGCTGACTTTCTGAGTGTCTCTGCAAACCTTCCATTATTAAAACAAAATTTAGCTGTCTGTTGCAATGGAAGGGTAGGTCAGGATTTGCTGGTACCTCTGCTAATGGTGCTGGCTGTAGTAACAGGGGGCTCTAAGTGAAAGAACTGCCTTCTTTCTGGCTCATGTAGTAGTCAAGACTAACCTCATACCGAGGAGCTTCTAATGGGAAAGAAGGGAAGCCAAGTGTAGGGGAAAGGATTAATAAAGTTAGAAATACAAAATAGATTATATTTCTCTTCCAGAGCAAGATGCCAGCCTTGTTTAGAAGGACTTTTTTTTTCTCTAGTCTATTATGACCACATAGAGGAACTTTTAAGAGAGGTCTCCTTCAGAACTTACTGAAAAATGTAAGGCAAAACAGTTTGTCTGCATTCTTTAAAGACAGATGAAATTTGCAAGAGGTTAGCATGTTATTTTTATGGCATGCAATGGTAATTTCACTACAATGTGAGTAATAATTCTTGAAAAATAAAGGAGATTCCTTCTGATAGAGAAGAGTAGAATAGATAAGATATTCAGATAAAAGCCTTAAAAAAATGAATAGTATTAGGAGCAGCACTGCTGAAACTAGCAAAATAAAACATGTAACCTTAATGATTTATAATAGTTTCTTAGAAAACTTTATAACAAGAACAGTTTTTGATAAGATGCATTTTTAGGTAAGTGTTTTCCTGACTCTGAATAATTAGAGGTACTTGGGGTGATAAATGGTGTTAGCAACCGACTGTGCACAGTTTGATATCATGTCTCGCTGCACTTACTCCGAGTTGGCTGTTTGCATGCTCTGCTATTGGGGGCACAAGAAATCACTTAAGTAAGTAACTGTTATCCCATACTGCAGTGATGGCTTTCTATGTATTCCACTATTGAGAAAATCTGCTGAGCTGACCTCAGTTTTGATGCAATGCTCAATATCACAACAAAGCTTTTTCTGACAATGACCCGTCAGCCATATTGCACATTTGTCAGCTCTCTGATTTTGTGTTTCCTTCAAAGCTAAAGGACTGGCAGTGCTAGCACAACCAAACTGACCCTGGCAAAACACTGCTTGGCCAACATATACACAGTGATTCCTGATAATGAATTATAATTCTTTACACTATTTTTTCACTTATAATGTGGGTCACAGGAAGACAGTGGATCACCCACAGCAGTAAGCACACCAGTTTGGTGCCCTCTTTTTCCTCCTGCATTAAACTTACCTTAGGGAGGATGGTGCTTTGTGAACAAGCATAGGAGGCTCCCCCACATCTGCCTTCATGTGGCAATGGATTTTGAGTTTATTTAAATGAAATTCTGGACTACATCTTATAGCACCTCCCTTACAAAGTTGGTAGGGGTTTTTTGAGACAAACTTTTTGTCCATCTCTAGCCTCCCTGCTGCTTACAATAATAGAATACAAGGGATATTTCTGATGCAATTCACTGATAAGTTATGTTCTCATTTCATATAAGTTCTCTTGTTGATCTGTCTCATGACTATGAGAAAGCCAATCTCCAAAATATTATTCACAGCAGGTTTTTTATACTTCTTCAGGAACATTGTGAATAATACTGGAATTGAGAAAGAAACTTCATATACATAGATAGATACATAGATAGATAGATATGGATTATGCACTTTTCAGGATATTTGTTTGATACTGACTTCTTGAAAATTGCTAACATAAAGGAAACATTTTGGCTCCGGGGGGAACAAGAAATACACAAAAGGCAAAGGGAAAGACTAGCAGTAAGTAGTTTCAAAGAAGTTAACATTGATCAGTTGGTAATGAATTAGGAAAAAGCTATCCAGACAGAGACCAGCAGCATTACACAGCTGTGTTAAGGGCTGAAAGCCTTACATCAAATGGCATCCTAGACTCTAAAGATACTAAAGGATAAAAGGAAATGGGTTATCAGCCTGACGAGAGGGAGATACAGAAGGAAGGAGAATTATGGCAGCAAGAGAACAGTCAGGTTCTTACAGGCAAAGAAAGGTAGGTATTAACTGACCTGAAAGGAACCTTAAAATTGGTTGCAAGGAAAGATTAGCATGTAGATAGGGAGAAATATGAATATGAAAAATTACTTTTTTACATCTTAGCAATCTATGCTTTATATCTTTCGTTAAAAGAATAAATAACTTTGCTTTGAAAAGACTCTTCTTGAGTCACTTTAATCAGTTGCTGTCACAGACTGATGAGGGATAAGGACTTTTGGCTGCAAATTTAGTCTATCATATCAACATGGTTAGCAACTGCAATGCAGTGAGCAAATTGGAAGGTGAGAGGGCTGCCTCATTTATCCAGAGCAAGCTACAGGCAGGGAGGCCTTGTCACCCAAGTGCATTCGTGATGGACAAAAGAAAGGCTTTATCTGTATCCAGGACAGAAGGTAAGGAATGAAGAGGTTTTGGGAGGTTTTAATTTGGTTCGTTTTCTTCCCTTTTCTCCTTTCTTCCACCCCCCCCCCACCCCACACCCCCTTTTTTTGGTGTTCTCTTTTTTTCTGTTAATGATGAATACTGCAACAGCATTTGAGATTCCTGTCACCTCTTTATCATTGAAGGAACTTTTTAAAAGGCATAATTCACTGCAACTGCCTTCAACAGTTCTTGTTCTTGTTGTCTTTATAGCTGTGAATTCCTGTCAGATTTTTGTGATATAAAAGGTAGAAATCTCTATTTTGTTGCCACGTCCTTTTTAACATAGGTTGGTAATTTAATTCTTAATTCTTTAAAAACAATGGTATAGAGCATCATAAATATTCTTCGGCTACATTATGTCTGCTGAGATGCTTAAAAGAGAAAAGTAGAGACAACTATAATAGTCAATTCAGATGTTCAAAGCTTCCTTCTTAAAAAAAAGAGAACTTCATAAGAGGTACTTACGATGTTCCTTACTAATTCTTCTGGGGAGAAAAACACTCTGTGAAGGTTACTCAAGCTTTGCAGAACTACAAAATCACAAAGTTCTTATCTCATAAAATAAAAACCATCTATCCAATGCTTTTATGAAAGGCTAGTGACTGAGGATATTGATGTTTTTGATAAATGAAATGCTCCCAAACCAGCTCATCCCAACATGACTCATCAGACTGAGACTTTATATAAACAAGAGGTTCCCTCAGGATTCAAACTTTCAACTGGATGATTAACTGTCAGAGCTAAAAACTCAGATTCTCAATACAGAGAAACTATAAGTTTCAAATTAATGAAGCAATCATTCCCTTAGATGACTTTTAACATTGCAGCAGGATTTCAGCAAAAAATATTCTGATAGATGTGGTGATACCTTTTCCATTACTCATTTGAGCATAGCTGCTAGATTATGTTATTATGGACTTCAGAGAATACAAGTGTCCCTGTTTGGAGAAGTAAAAGACATTATTCAAGTGGGCCATACTCAGAATAATTAATTTACTTGTCTTGTTAGTGTTCCACAAATCCTTATTCCATCTTTCTTATATTTATCC
This sequence comes from Falco peregrinus, assembly GCF_023634155.1. Taxonomy (NCBI): domain Eukaryota; kingdom Metazoa; phylum Chordata; class Aves; order Falconiformes; family Falconidae; genus Falco; species Falco peregrinus. The sequence goes on along the minus strand of NC_073724.1, from coordinate 9,842,494 downwards.
ACGTTTGTTGGAGTCTGCAGCAGGTCTGCAGACAAGTTAGTTGACTTCAAAGACTTAGTCGTGTACCTTTAAGACAGCCACAAATTGTCAGGTATGTAAACAGGATGTGAAGAACCTGAACTTAGAACTGCAGCGTACGGGCACCTACAGCAACAGCAAATAGCAAGCAAGAAGAAGGACACAAAAACCTATCAGGGTCTAACACCTGCACTGTCCAAGATATATAAATAATTTGTATATACAATAAAGGCCAAACCCAGCCATGCAGACGTAGTGTTTTTTCAGTCCGCCTCGATCTGCGAGTCTTTGAAGTCAACTAACTTGTGTGCAGACCCACTGCAGACCTCAACACACATTGGCTACAAAATTTTGAGAGGATGCTTAGATACCCAGATGGGTGATAATATCCTCAGTGAGACTGAGTATGAAAAAAGCCAGAACTGTAGGGTTTGGTTTTATTGCTGTTTTGGGAGCGTTTTGAGTGTGATCTTAGGGAAATCAAAAGGTTATCCTGTGTTAATATTATGGGCCAGTAAGTTATCTGAGTGTTGTTTACTACGGTCTCAGTGAAGAACACTTTGTACGTGAACTTTCTGTACACAAAAATCAGAGAAGGGCAACAAAAATGAATAGGGCCAAGAACTTTCAAGTGAGAATGGATTGCATTGCTCAAATTCACTTTGTTCAGAAGGAAGAGGTGATACGGTAGATCTATCATTTTTAAATTAAGGGTAAATTAAGATAAATATAATGTTTAGATATAAAGATATCACTAGAAGAGAGGATTATATGAAAGCACTGAAACATCATAGTCCTTTGGTTCAGGATGGAGAAAGGGATGTAAAATTAACATCTGTTTTAAAATACTACTGTGTAACTTTAAATGCCTAGAATATAAAAAAGATTAATGTGAACTTAAATATTAACTGTTGACTTCCATGTTACTTGTTGAAAAGGTAAGTCTGTGCCTAAGAGTTCTTTTCTAATCAAAACTAGCTGTAGTTTTGAATTATTTTTTTTTTCCCAACACATTCCAGTTCGCCCTGAGCTTTCTCTCTGACTTATTTTGGAAGGAAAGGTTTCTTAGCCTCAAGATTAGAAAATAATTTTGCTTTACTTACAAATTTCGTGTTAACTTCCTTGCAAGAAAACTCCTGTAACATAAAACATGTATCATCCTAGAACATGATAACAGTTTTTTTATATCCTCGTTGCAGTCCCATTTCAGTTGGAATGGGAAAAAAGCTACCAAATTCTGTTGCTTTTTATGTCAAGTTTTGTGGCTAACATGAAGACAGTTAACGAAATCTTTTATTTATATCAAAACAGTTCCTTTCTGCAAGTCAGTTACTGAAAGCTTCTGGGCCTTTCTACTAGGATTAAGCATACATTGTACCAAAGTCTAAGCCCATTTAGAAGTTCATCAGAGACAGCATAGAGTTCAAATGTATTTTGGGGGGCTAGAAGAGATCTCATTGGTCATAATTAAGGATATTTAGTATGCTTGTGATTAGTACCTCTGTCTTCTTTCAGTTTAACGCAGCCCTGATAGTGCTGCTGTGGGCAGCTGAGTGCAAAACCAAATCAGTTAAAGCAATGCATATTAGCCAAAGAAACAGCATGGGCTGTCACAGTTGAGCTGTGTCTTTGAAAGAATTTCTTCAGTACAGCATGCTTAATTTGTTTGTTTTTGTTTTAAAAGGTGTCACACTGGGAGCAAATTAGAATAGGTAAGCCAGAAGCAGAGCTGTGTTTTGGGGAAGAAAACAGCATCTTGGTGCTTCAGCTCTGCTACCTCTCTCAACCCAATGAAGGGTCTCAGTGGTAGCACAGCTCATTTCCACTTAACTGCATCCGCATGGGAGGGATTAAACCTCGGCTATAGAAAAGCACCTCTCATCCAAGATGGGGAAAAAAGGCAGGACAGACTTGTTCTTTGGGTGACTGCATTGGTACCAGCAGGCTGCATGCTCTTGTTAAGACAGAGCAGGTCAGTGAGCTTGTTTGTGCCATGAAATGTGTGAAGGCAGTAATGTGCAATTGCATTAGTGGCCACAGTGCTAATCTTGACTTTATAGCGATTGTGCTCCAAAAAAAGATGTTTTCAGGATTGTCTGAGAAAAATGGGCATTAAACTGGTGTCTTCTTCACACTTCAACTTGAAGTAAGCCCAAATGCAAGACACAGGGACACCCTGTTTGTTCCAGTCCGCACAGTAATAGATAGCATTATGGCAACTCCTTAGTATGTGATGAAAAGCTGAAATTCTGCAATATTAAAGATGTTTGCAATGGAGAAAAGTGTGCAATATAAGGAGTGTACATATTTGCCAGGTGTTTTAGAATATCAAACCTAAATATGCCCCAGTTAATCCAGAACCCTTTCAACATGTTGGGTAAGAGCCAGAACCACTGTCTGGTGTGCAACCATGAACACATTTCAATAGGATCAACAGTGGGGAATTCACACGTCTTTATGCCTTGTGTCACAGAAAGAAGCTTCCCCATCAATGCTTCAGCTGCATTTGTGCTTTGGACAATGAAGGTACTAAAGGAATTATCAAGGAATAGCCAATATGCTCTAAATTTATGAGTCCTTTGCCCTTTTTTCTCATGAGTTTTCTCTTCCCCTGCCAATGATCTCAGAAGGTATCAAAATCAAACAGACAAAGAGAGGGAGAGAGGCCTATGCAGTCCAAGGCTATCGTAACTTACAACAAGGTTATAATATGCAGAACCATTACTTAACATATCCTGCAATATTCATTGCCACTGCTAGGAGGTCAGTGTAAGACAGATAAAAGTAAATATCTTTTTGCACAGTGGGTAGGGAACTTCCAGAATTCATTGCTACAGGAGCCTGGGTTGACAGACAGTATAAGCAGGTTCAAAAAGATATTAGAGACATTCATAAGCAAGATGTCGGAATGCTAAGGAGATACAAAAGAGAACAAGAGATGCCCTCCAACATCCCTGTTAGAATGATTGTGGATGCTGGCAGAGAACAGGGGGAACAGACTGCGGGAAATGGCCACACTCACTTGCTTTCCTTAAACAGCCACTTCCCTTGCCACTGACCACAGCAGCATGCGGGCCTGGGCGCATGAGCATGTCTCATGTTCTTAGCTCACTTCTGCCTAACTAACGAATTGTTTAGACCAGAGCATCTCAAAGCTTCTCAGCAGTGCAGGCAAAATTTAATTTGGTGGCTCTGACAGAATTTCTTCTTTAGGCACCGTCCCCCCCTGAGAACAGTGAGATGGAGTCAGAGCTATGGCCAGCCACCGTGGTGTGTTGACTGTGGGTCAGCTGCCCAGGAATTGCCCTGCTGCTGCCACTAAGCCAGTACAGGATATCTTAACGTTAACTGTTAATTAGCAGCTTCCCTGACACCCAGAGAATGTAGATCTGCCTCTCTCTAAGCCATGAATTTTGTGGCAGCATCATTTTGCAGCCACAACTAAGCACTCTGTATAAGACTAGAGTTAGTATATTACAATGTGACAAAGGTCCCTGAATAATTTATATCTAAGGCTCCATTTCATACTTACTTGTTATCCTATGGGTTTTCCCCTAGGATATGCCATCTAATTTCAATTTAAAATGTAAGTTCCATAAATTACCACTGCACAGAAGTTGCTTTAACATGCCGTTTATGAAGATAATGGTGCACATTGTAGCAGAAGTGTTTCAGAGTTTCCACTCCTGGGATTACAGATTCACAATAAACTGATAAATGGAAAACAATGAGGAGTTTCCTAGAAAATTGAACAAATCCACCTTAACATATCAAAGCAAATCACACCTTAATCTTGTGAACTCTGTAGGGCAATGTTTCTGCAACAGCACGGACATCTAGATTCCCTGTTCACATTAAGCAGAAACGAAGCATGTATATTGTCTGGCATGGTTTTTTAGATACCAGTTCTTTAAAGTCCACTCAGGAAGAGTATGAAGATATATTTATGGTATGGTAAAGTAAGGCCCATTACACCAACAGTTCTTAACCCTTGGTTTAAAATTATGTGAATCTTTATTCCCTCAGTATATGTTTTTTCTGAAAAAGTCATCATTTTGGAGAATAGCCAGTCTAGCTAACAACTTCAACAACAATTTAACAAGGTGTCATCCAAATATTACTAAAATATGTATAAATCTCTACTATCTTTGAAGAAAAAAATGTTACAGATTTTTTACTTACAAAATTAATATAAATTAAGTGGCATTAAGTACATTTCAGAAAAAATCGCTTTGTTTACATGTCTTGCCTAACTTAAAATCATGTCATTGCAGTCATTAGGACTATTTGTCTGCAGGAGGCCACAGTTTGACAAAATGTCTCTCCTTAGGTATTTAGATTTAATTCTTACTCTTAACACTTACTATATTTAATAGGCTTTAAAAGCTGCTTAAATTAATGAAATTAAATATTTCTTGAGTAAAACTAGCAAGTAATTTGGCATCTACTGATGTTAGAACAGCATTTTATATTTTGTTTCATTACCTAGCCATACTACTGCAGACTTCAATTGGAAAATATAATGTAGCATTCTCCTGCCAAATAAGTGTGCAAATCCAGAATTGCTTCTGACCGAAATGACTTAAGTAGTGTACCCAAAATAAATGGATTGATAGTTGGACTGTGGTGCACAAAGCTACCAGATACAAGTAATGTACAGTGGATCCCCAGGCTGTATATATCTTGCTTAAGTGACTGGTATCTAAGGGCCTGAGATGCTCTGCTTGTGAGAGAGTCAGGATTCAGGTAGCCAACTTTTCATTCCCAGTCACGGACCAGTCTTTTTGGTGATTGCTCTCACATAAACTTGAAAATAGATCTTGTTATGTGTAAGTAAAGACCACATACCAGTAAAAAATACATGCTGGTGTGTGTTAGCCAAATCTCATGAAGTGTGGAGTTTCTGGAGTCTTTAGGAAAGAGGTATCACTTGCCAGTGGGAAAGTGTTTGTGAACAAGGCTGTCGCTTCCCTTCCCTGCAGTGCCCTTAACTTGCCTAGGGGGTTATCGCTGTCAGTGCTTTGCCTTTGGCCTGTTTGATGTGAGTTAATGGGGCACAAGAGGAAAGGTTTCACAAAAGTAGGATATCCAGGATTTTAAGTTACATCTTTCATTGTTTGTGATAACATGTGTAACAAGCAATTATTTGAGGGAAGGATGCAGAAAGGGTGGAAAAAGGGATGGGCTGTGACACAGTGCCGCAACAGAAATAAATTTAGATTGTGTGTAAGATGTGCTACTTTGAGACTGATATGCCTGGTTGAGGAAAAACACTCAGTGCATGCAAGCGCACTTGTGAATGTGAATGGCCTAAATAATTTTAGAATCCATTTACAAACCACTTACATATACCTCAGCCTGCTTGCATGATTTCTGATGCCTGTCAGCCACACAGGACCATATTGCTCATCACACCAATGGAAAGCTGTTTTCACTTAGCTTGCCAAGCATCTTGTTGAACTGTGGGTTCTGAAACCTCGCGAGAACTTTTTTTTTTTTTTTTTTTTTTAAATTTAGGAAAGATCTTGGCCTGTTCCAGTATTGTTCTGCTTCCTTTTCTGTTTCTCTTCTTTTCCCTGCTTGTTTTTTTTTCACTTTCTTTAGTAGTTCCCATCTGGGACAGTGAGTTTGTAATAGTGACAGTTCATTGTATTCAGTAACTCAAACAATCATGTAATATTCTTTGATGGCAGGTTACCATTTGTAAGTTTCTGATGCTACTGTTTCTGATGTATTATGTTGTATATACGTGTTTCATGTATCTGATTAAATGCATTGCTCTGGATCCAACAGGCCAGAACCAGTACTATGGACAAAGGACGGTGGAGAGCTACCAGATCCAGAGAGAATGGTTGTCAACGGCAGGGTCCTAAGCATCAGTTTCCTAAACAAAACAGACAATGGCACATACCGATGTGAAGCAAAAAATCCTATTGGCCGAAACAGCACAGAATATGTCCTGATAGTACATGGTGAGTGTGTTCTCAATAGTTTTTTGATGCATTTTATGCATACGTAGCATTTCAAGACAACACAATCAGTTGCTTTTGATCATTACCAAAAAAATAGGATGAAAAAGCTGGAACTCTAATTGCACTTTTATTGATGCTATCATCTAGCTGTGGGGAGTGCGTTTACTTCCTTTTATTGGCATGCCTCTCTTCATACAGTTTAAGCAAAATATAGTCACTTATGTTGGAAAATTTTTGCAATGTAAGCATGTGTAAAAATCTTCTTCACTATGTCAGAACTGTTTTATAAATACTTGCCTCAGGCACACACTGTTCAGATAAAGCTGGTTGCAAAAGGATATATGAAGAAAAATATGGAAATACCAGAGAGATGGGTGCTTGAGTTTTTTTGTTTAGGTTTTTATAGGCCACCAAAGATAGGACATCAGATACTTTTCTTACACAAGTTACAGCCTGCTACTGAGAAACTTCAGCTTGTAAAGGTTAGCTGATAATCATCCGGCCTATTATGACAGTCAATGATCAAAACTATGTCATGTCCTAATTTCATGATACTTCTAATAAAATAAAAAAATAGGAGGGTTCACATTAAATTTCAGTTGATTTGTTTTCCTTAATTAATTAGGCAACAATATACGTCACATGGAAAGTATAGCTGGCTTTTACACTGATCATGAAATATAGGAGAAACTATAATGCAAGGTTAGCATTTGTCTTTAACATGGCTTTGCAATATGGATCTAGCAATCTCAAAACATAATGCCCTCTTATCACAGATATGTATGTGGTAATTCCTGGAAGATTATGAGTTCTGTAATTTGAATTTTAACCTAAGTGAATGTTGAGGTGAAAGCACCACTATAGTTTATGATGGTACTTTTTTTCCCTCTAGATTTTTAAAAAAATGTAACTTCTTGGAACTATGACAAAAGAAACTGAAACAATCTAATAAAAATTGTAGTTTGTAAATAGACATGCAAACTATATAGATTTTATTTGCTTATGATGAATTCAGGCATAACAAAAAACATGTTTATTTGATGTTTGTAAGGTCTCAAAACCATTTTTCACTAAAGGTTTAATCTGCCTTTAGGTATTTGGCAGAAAACTTCTAATAAGTGCTACTTTCAGCTTTCAGTAATGAGCTGTTTATTGGCACTGTGGATGGAATGTCATTTATCAAAAGAACCCCTTAGATTACTTTTTGTCTTTCTTAAAGTTCACTATTAGTTTATGTAGGATTAGTGGCACAAGTAAGGAGGAGGTCTTTGCATGAGGAATACAGATCCTGTACTGCTACGTGAGTATCTCTGTATTGAAGACAAACAGAAAAACTAAATCCTTTAACCTCTACTTACATCGATTGCTACAAGAAAAAAAAAAAAAAATGTCTTTTACATCCTGGAGGTGGTGCTGTATTGGTTGCTGGCAGCAGGCACAAAGGGCACTGCCTTTGATGAGGTAATGGCTTCTGTGCTTACCAAATGTTGAAACTTCTGTTTGTGTTTTCTGCCCAAATTATTTCTGTGATTATTTCTGAAAACATAGCTGTTTATAATGGTAGATTTTTCCATCGGTAGTGACTTTGCAATATACCTCTATCAAAGAATATTTCACAATCTCCTATGTGTCTCTCGCATAGTGGCATGCCCCCTGTTGATCTGATTATCTTGCAACAACTTCCTGGCAGTCTGTAAAATCATTCATTATCAGGAAGGCATTCTGTTATGTTTGGCAGCACATTAGGCATGTTATCAGGTTTAGCTTGCACATTGCTGACCTTTTCTGTTATGAGTACCAGAGTTTTCTTAATTGCGTATCTGCAATTCCAGTGTTAGAACTAGAGAAAGTAAATGTCAGGTGCTTCCAAGCTTTCTGAAGCAGAGTACTGTGACAGAGTATGTGATGACGTTTAGTGCTTAACAGCTTACTGCCTTTCAGAGTCGTTAAGTTTAAGTACAGAAGGCACTGACACAATTATTTTATCAAATGTAGCACAATCAGCTGTATAGATCAATTTAAGCAGTCTTACCCCTTCTTTAGCTCATTACATTCGTGAATGTCTCTAGTGAAACAAAATCCTCCCCAAATTATACAATATTCTCTCTCTTACCCTCTCTCTTTCTCTGGGGGCTAGCAAACCTACTTTTTATCATTTTCTGAGATGTGTTCTTCCATTTAATAGAAGATGTATTTTTTTTTTTCTATATCTTCCTAAATATATCTGGGAGCATCCTTTGATTTCTCATGCCTTCCCCTGTGCCTAATGTATTGATGTAATTCTTTTGTCCTACCCCTTTGTTAGAGCTGATTTATCATATAAGTATGCCTTCTTACTTTGAATGTTAGGTCTCTAATACAAGCACCTGCCAGATTTAACATAAGGGGAAGTACGTTAGCAAAGATGTGGGAGAGGAGAGGGGAGGAATCTGCATGAGGAGAGAATCTCTGCACAAGAGATTCTTCTAAATTGCAGGTCAAGGAAGTAACGTCTAGGAAAAGTGACGTACCAGCTGTGTAAGGAGTGAGGTGTAAGTGCCCTGAGTGCTAGTAGCCACAGCCTTAATGGGGCCTCTGGAAGTCCAGCTCCACAGCTGTTAAACAACTGTTTTTCTAGGTAACTCTCGAGCCCAGAGGAGTTGCAGTGATTGAGAGAAAGAATGATAATGACATGCCTAGGTTTAGAGAGTGAGAATGGCTGATGTGGTTTTTCCAGGCAAGCTTGTGTGGGAAGGCACAGAGGACATCAGTGGAAGGTATCCTCTGCAGAGGCAGGGACGTGTAACCTGATTCACAGCTTTGCTTTTCTTATCCATACCGTGATTTCCTCTGCGTTTTTTCCTTTTTTCACTATTACTACAACAGATCTGTCTTTCTCTTTATTAAGTCTGTAAAAGTTTCATCTGGCTTCTATTCCTTTTTTCCCCTATGAAATCTCCCTCTCAGCAGGACTCAGCCTACTAATTCTCTGTTTCTGGTTATCTTCCTAACTCAGAGGAGATTTAAGCAGCTTTAGCACAGAGAAGCTTGCCTAAAAATGGAAGGTATAGTTTGTCATAATTAGAGATTAAGCAAAATATTTATAAATACTGATTTTACAAACCAAGCAAAGAGCGTCTCATGCCTGTAACTGGACAAACCTAGACACAAAATTGTACAGAAAAGTAGTATTTTTCCACTGTAAATGATGATGAGGGAATACTGTTTTGATGTTAAGTGATGGCAGTGGAAATAAATATTGCTATAGGCAGATGAATGGCAATCTGTCTAATATAATTAGTATCTGATAACATAAAAAGTCTTTTAGATTTGCAGTATAATTAAAGAAATCACACTTCAGAGGAATTGAATATATTTGAATCAAGTAAAAGGCATGGGCTATTAAATATGCTCATGCTGCTTTGCTGAATCAATACAGCTGCTACTTTAATTTTTCTTAACTTTTATTATTAATAATAAATGTCAAGAAAATACTTCATGAAGCAGGAAGGTGGGCACAAAGTCAGAGTATATAGGCAGCAGTACAAAGGCAAGACATGTACTTTGCTCAAACATCTGTCTCATGCAGTAACAAAGGCACAAGCTTTAATGCCTGTAGCTGTTGTCATTTCTGTATTCTAATTGGCAAGCTTAGTACTTTAGAAGTGCATATTTTGGCTAGATATATTACACTCTTTCTTTGGTAATAAGCCCCAGGCAATTTTCACTCTCGTCCAATTTATTAAGAATTTTTGTTTACCTTTGTCCAAATACTAGTCGTTAATCATCAGTAAACAGAACTAACTGTCAAACTCATGATGCTCAACCCAAACCCATAGATTCTACTTGTAAAGCTTAGGTAATAACTGCATTGATTTAGCCAGAGTGGAGAAAGGAGGTGGTCCATCATAATCAAAACGAAGACACAGCTGTTATGTATATAGCACTAGTTCATAACCTCTGGATGTCAGTGCCGAAGACTTAGTTCAACATCAAACTGAGTGGGTGACAGAAGTCCACATCATTGGGAAATCTTCTTAATGGAAACAGCAGCATTTGATAATTTGCAGACCTATTTAAAATACAGTACCTTGGTGAAATATCCTGATCTAAAGACACACATTCCATTAATTGAAATATTAATGGTTATAATGTGTCATTTTTCAGTTATATGTCAAAGTAATATAGAAATTAACATGAATCAGCAGCTGTGGATGGTCAAGGCAGTTCTTACTGTCACAATTACACATACAGTCGAAGGTGATTAAGTCAGAAATTCAGTATCTCTGGAGAATAAAAAGTGGCATAGCATATTCCCTTGACTTCAGCCTTTCAAGTATTTTGTATTTCTTTCTTCGTCAAGCTACTTTTTGCAAATAAAGGCAATTGAAAGACCGAGTCACATCCTCGTTAATATTTTGAAATGTACTTTCAAGCAGAAGGTCTCCTACAATGAGTAAGACCAAAGGTCCCACTGCACCTTTATTTGGACTATTATGTATTTATCTTCCACCTGCTTGTCCAGTCCCATTTCAAAACATTTATCATCTTAGTTTTCACAATAACCTGTGGCAACAAGTTTCTGAATTGAATTATGTGCTTTGAGGGAAAAGTATTCTCTTTTGTTTGTTTAAGCCTGCTGCTTGATCTCTTCACTTCCCAACTTTCCAATTTATTTGACCTCTTTTGCTGTTTGTGCTATAAGTATGCAGTTAAAGTAACTTTTTTATTTTCATGCTGCTTCCCGTGAACAGATTCTGAAGTATTTCTACCTCGCTCTCAATTTCTCACTAATTACGATCTTGGACTCTTTATTTCCTGGGTTCCCATCCCCTGTATCCACTCTTCTTCTTTCATGGTCTCTTTTTCACCTTTTTCTTCCTTTTTGGTCTAGCAGTAAATCTCTGTGATAGAGTCTTCTCCATACCTGGAACAGCACTATGCCGAATTTGCAACAGACAGTTTATTACCTCCAGCCTCCAAATACATTTACAGAGATTCACCTTCTCTGGCCACCCATAATTCTAGCACTGTACTTTTACTTCCATACAAGTTTCTTTTCAAATTAGTAGAAAGTCTGTGGTATCCAAAACATGTCTGAAATGAAATAAACTCCATTATCTCTATCTGTTCTAGATTCCTTTATCTTTGTCTGTTTGTTCGCCCACTATCACGCTTTTATTGTGTTGCATTATTGTTATGTTCTCATAGGCGCCTTCTCTCTTTCCTTTATTTCTGTAACTCACTTGCGCACATCTTTCACTCAATGAAAGTAAAAACTAAGTAGAAAAGAAATTTGAAATAAAACTGAGAAGGTGATATTTTTTTCTGTTTTCTTTCAAAGCTGAGCTTACCTGATAGGCAATAGATCTCATGGCTTGCAAATATTTTCATTATAAGCCTCTGATAAATCTTGTGCACTGTTTTTTGACATTTTATCCTCATAAAAGTATATAAAAAAAAAACCCACATAAAAAGTATTCACTGGAGGGGTGGGAGGGAGGTGGGAAGGAAAGGAACCAGCATCCATGTGAAACAGCACACTCATCAGTAGTCTAGTTGCCCTCTGTTTTGGCGTTAAGACCCTGGACATTATGGTAGCAGGACAATTTCTGAAGTTTTCTCCTTTATAGTTCCCGAGTTGAAATGTCTCATTTACAGACACATTTCAGAGAAAAGACTTTTTTGCCTATGGGAAAATCCTACATTTTGAGTGAATAAAGCTTGGGCTTTGCGAAAAGAGAATGGAGCAGACCCATAGTGTAATGGAACAATAAGAACATGTATAGCTAAATAGAGGGTGTTTTTAGTAAACGAATAATCTTACCATTACAGCAATCAAGACATATCAAGTATATGAGGCCCAGAAGACTGCTTAGGACTTCATTTGAAATTCTATACATGTGAATACCTATGCTTTTTGGTTTTGAGATTTTTTTCCGTGTTTGAATTAAAAGAAAGAGAATATCTCAGATTTGAGTCCTTAAAACAGAGGTGAAAAGTCTCTCCTATTGCCATCTTATAAAGAGTAAAATTAACATTAAAAAGTACAAAAGACAACTCACGGACAGAGGAGCCTGAGCTTTCAGCTGAAAAATAAATAAATAAAAGAATGCGCTTGAATAATTTCTCCTTCTCAAAAGCCTTCCTTCCCCCAAACCATCTTTTTTTTCTTTCTTTTTCTCTCTTCCCTTTCCCTGCTATGCATGCATGCATACACACATTCACAGCACACACGCGTACACACACAAACAAAACCAAGCAAACAGAGGTCTAGTCACTTATCAAGAAAGAGATCTTTTTCATTTTTCATCTTCACATCTTTTGAAATCCACAGCAGCTGGATGGTTTTCTTGCAAAAGCTGAGTTCTGGAGAAGTGAAGTTTCACTATGGCAGACCTAAGAAAGTAACTCATTATAACCCTATGTTAGAGGTAGCATTACAAATACACAGAGAATTTCATGCGCATGTTATTCTGCAAAGCATAGCCCTTTAAATTATGTTGAAATATTTTGATTTAGTATATACATCGCTGTTCTAAGGTGACATTAAGGTATTAAATCATTACCATAACATTAAAGTTAACTTCTCCAGAGAACTCTTGGTTGTGCTAAAAGAGGTGGCCCAGACTTTAGAGCACAATGTAGATGAATGCTGCACAATCAGATGAATTAAGAAATCATTGTATAGCTTTTATTATTGGACTAAAGAAGAATAATGTTTAGTTGACATTTTCAGGTATGAGAAGTCTGTCAAGAAACTTATGGTGGAATTGTTGGCTTAATTTTATGGATGAATTGTCCAGCTATTATCCCTGAACACTCGCAAGGCAGCTACTTTGAAATTGCTTTTTGTTGATAAATACTTGAATAGTGGGGTTTATACTTGAGCTGTGTGAACTGATATTTCTTCATTTAAGGTGACTTTAGAAAAATAACATACAAAATTTTTTTTCAGATAAGCGCAAAATCATTGTGGAAAGGTCAAGAAAATAACATTCCAAACCACAGTAACACTTTTGGGGAATCTGTTTGACACTTCTGCATTTTTACATTAAAATGCTGGTTTTGATGAAATAAAATATTAAAATAAATTTATTTTCTTAGATAACATATGGAAGATTTTATTTTTTTTCCCCATACTGGGGTACTCATTGACATTATTGAATTCAGACTATTTCAGTTGAATTAAATCTAAATTTGTCCTGGGTTTACTTTCTTTTTTTTTCTCCTGGTTGATGCAGCAAATCTCTCTCCAGGTCCAACCTATAACAACATATTCTAACATGTATAGCTCATTCTTATTTGAATAGAAGTTGTACTTCTAAAAATCTGTAGTTTTGGATAATGTATTTTATAACACACAGTACTTGAAAATATTTAATTTTATATGTACATATATAGTTGGCTAAAGTGATGGTTCTTAATTTGGATTCCCTATGCGATCTCTGAAAAGAAAAAGATTGCATGTTGGTTTTGAATTACGAAGTTTTTCCTCCATATGTAATAATTACAGAAAGTTAAAATTTTGGGTGCTTGTATATGGGTATAGCATCTACAATAAAGTACTTCTTGAACTAGATATACTAGATATGTTGCTGTTGCTTTTTTGAAAAGAAACTGGTCTTAAGAAACTGTTTTAACTGGTCTTAAGTGATGTGTATTTCAAAAATAGTGCTGTTGAGTTTATTATCACTGATTTGCTGTAGTAGCACAGCTTGCTCTCTAATTTTTCTGGGCTTCAAGCTTTGCTGTTGTTTATACCTCTAACATTCTTGAACTTTACTTAAATTGAGCTTTTTTGTTTGAGCACTCATAATGTTAAATTACCATGTCTATGAACATCATATGCAATCTTCTTGAAAAAAATATAACTGTTAACAGAATAATGTCACTTGAGACTGATGACAAAGTTATAGTCTAACAGTTGCTAATGGTCTTCTGTTTCCATCTAGATCATTTATTATTCACAAAACTCCAACCATAAAGAAATTATTAGTGGCTTAGTAATTTTCTAAATCGAAATCTCTCCTGCACCATTAGGTGCTACGTGGAATGCAGATAAGGGTGTCCTCTCTCTGTCTTTCTCATATGGTGCTTCTATAACTTTCTTTTGAGACTAGGTTGCTCAGTTTTACACTCAATTCAAGAAAGGAAAATGGTACACTATACAGTGATACTGCTGCAAATGTCAACTGGTGATGCTAGCCTGGTAATACATCAGTACCATGTTTTGTTCAAACTGAGACTACAAACCTTGAGAAGGTGGCAAAAATCATTGGTTCTGAGCAAATGAAGATAAATATAATTGCTTTGGGGAGATTACAAACAGAATCCCAAGTCTGGGGAGGGTAGGTAAAGCTTCTGTAAAAATTATGCCTCTTAGAGGGCTTTGAGAAGTTCATATCTTAAGTCTCTGATCACATGTGAAGATGAGCAGAGAGACTTAGTGAATAGACACTTAGAAATTTGCTCATCTCAAACCATTAATATTTCTAATATCCATAATTTGATGTTAATAATTATTAGTTCTGATTATTCTATTTTTACTATTTGTAATTTTAATGATTAATGATGTGTGAACTTTTTCTGGAGTTTTTCTTAGCCTGCATTTCTATATTGTATAAAGGAAAACATACTCAATAAAACATTTCTTACAGTATTTTATGTACAGCAAATAAGGTTCCCCCCCTTGTTTTCAGTATTCTTCCAACTGAAAACCAAACCAAACTGACAAAAATTTGAAATTTTCCTAAAAAAAAATCTAAAATCATCATAACATCTTTCTTCACAGTATAGGTTCAGTCTGAATTTATTGTGGGACTCAAAGTGTCTGTAGCACCTCCTCCACCTAGGCTGCAGTTGCAAACTATTTTTTCTAGCTCTTACTGCTTGAATTCTTGACCCAATATAACAAAATTCTCTTTGCTTTGTAATTAAAATCACTGTTTTTATTGCTAAATCATACCATAGGCTTTTTTGCAATGGATCTTCCTCTGTCCTGCTGTGCCTTACTGTGAATCTGTGTGATTCCCATGGAATGGAGACAAGACAGCAAAAGCTAGCCAGGAGGACAGTAAGGGTATATCTCAAAATCATCCTCAAGTTGCAGGGAGAAAAAAAAAACAAAAACCCACAGAAACCATTGCTAGCAGGTGTTAATATAGATTTGCAGAAGTTGATAAAGTCGGCTGGAACGGCCAGTGCCGTATGGGGATCTCCCACAGCAGCCTGACTTCTTTCACAAGGCCGTGGGTCTTTCACTAGCATCAAACCCCTTTCGATGAAATTTACCCAGCAGGTGCCTGTGAACAGGTCTCCAGATATCTGCTGCAGCTGATGGAGTTCATGTTATTGTGTAAGGTGATGTGTCATTTGTGAGTAGTCCAAACAGTTTTCAGTCAGGATTACTTTTGTTAGAAGGCCTGAAGACAGAAGGATTAGCGTTGTAATTTCTTTTTTCCTTTATCTACTTTATACTCTGACACAGATTTCCTTTACTTTTTACTTTTCCTTCACTGGTATCCACACAGTGTGTTTACTCCCCAGATATGCCCTTGAATTAAAAAATCGCATTTGCTTGGTAACCTCATGCCTACGGAGGGTATACCTTTCAGCTGAAACTACCCATATTAATCCTCATGGCAAGTGAAGAATGAAACAAACCAAAGGAGCAGAGGAAGGACAGAAAAAAGAAGTTTGGCAGGGTAAAACTGTAGGAGTTGGTGAAGTGTTTTATTTTTCATATATTTCTGTGGGTCATTGCACTAGTGGATTTTGTTTTCGTTCTGTGGTTTCTGTGTTTTGTATTTCCTGCAGGTTTCCTAATCCTTGATTGGTAGGAGGCAGGGAGGAGTTGAAGGAGGGTGACATGTTGAAGTGCTAGTTTGCTGCTTGATTGAGGAGAGCTCTGGATGGCTTTCATCATTCACAAGCAGGAACTGAAATCTTTTTGCACGGCTTTGTATATAATTTTGTTTAAAATAAATTAGCAGGTATGACCAAGCATTCTTTGCAACAAATACTGTGATATTCCATTGGTGAAATGTCCTATTTAATGGCTTAGTAGTTAAAGGAACCAAATGTCTGCCTACCTGAAAGGAAGTTGGATAATATTAATAAAAATAAGTATTGACTATATTACGTGTCCCACCATTCATAGCATTATGTTATGCAAAGCCAAAAAGTCAGGGAGGGAATTCAACTACATGTATAGAAGTCTTTTAAGCAAAAAAAGACAGAGCAGAAAAGATCAACAGCTAGAAAGATAGGGCCTTGTTTTCTCAGGCGATGTACTATGGTGATGAGAATGTCTGAATTAAGCCAAAGGCAGTGCAAAGAAGTGCAATAAACTATGCTCTAGGTTGCAAAGATGCCATTACCTTGTGCAAGATGATTTTCATTGGGATACAGCTATCCCACTATGATAAAGCATTTCAGATTAGTGTTTGGACCCCTTTGATTTTATTTTGAAATAAAGTAATTTAAAATAAATAACATTCCCTGTTATCTCTTTTTACTAACCTTAAAATAATTGCAGTGAGTTTTGAGTTGTTTAAGCAATTTCAGTGGTTTTTGCTGAATTTCTCAGAGCAATGAAAGTAGCAACCATAATAAAATAGACATCAGCAATCTGTTTACCTCCATTTAGTTTCAATACTTGTCTCCTTAATAGGGAAATTTTAGAAAATTCTCCTTGGCCTCTTTCTTCTTCCTAGTGGAGTTCTGGCTGAGCTTCTTAAAATGTTTTGCACAGAAAGAGTCAAGTGTCATTCTGAGAAAGCTGTCATCTTTGTTCAAGGCTGCTAGTATCTGAATTTGTATTGTACATTAGCTTTTCCATATAGGTTTTCAAGGGCCAGCTGCCGGTACTTTATTTCATTTAATTTTGAATACTCCTATTTTATGGCTTGGAGAAACAAGGAAATATGGCTTGTCTGTTTACTTAAAAAGAATAAAAATGAACATCACAGCCTTAATGTGATTTTTAAGCAGTGGCAATGGGCCTAGCACACCGTATTAATAGTGATAGAATGCTGCACTTCTGGGGCAAATTGTGCTGGCTTTATACATACAAGATGTTTGGTGCCTTTTCTAGTAACATTTTGTCTTGAATGCAGTGAAATTGACACTGCAGGTATAAGGGCAACTGCTTTTTTAAATAAAATTTTAAGCGGGTTTGTTTTCTTTCGTGTTTCTAATTGTTTTGGGTTTTTAAATAGAAGATTAAAATGGGACTTGGGAGAGCTGTTCTGAACTCCCGTCAGGCTCAGAAGTCTGTAAAATATAAGACATTCTACTTAATTCTTCTGTGTTCATTTCCCCAGCTATGAAATGGGAATAATGCTACCTCCTTTTCCCTAACACTTGATCTGTACTGTCTAAATCATGATCTTACAAAACCACAAGGCAGACATCCATTCCTTACTGCATATGTGTGTGTGAATGTAGAATTGTGAACAAAATCGAGGCTTGTATAGATGCCTTTTTATAAGTAAAACTTCTTCATTTGAGGCTGCAGTCTCAATGCTCTAAAACTCTACCTTTTATTTAAAATGTTGAATCGCAAAATTCTTTTCCGTAGCCTACTGCATGCTCTGCAAATTTTACTTAATTCCTTTCAGGCAAGTTGCATAAGCTTCAGTGACTTGCTCAGTGCAGTATTTGTAACTACTTTAATTAGAAAGATGGGCTTTTATAGAAGATAGAATGACTCCCTTAAAACAATAGGCTTTATTAATATTACTGCTATTAAATGGGAAATTACTTGTATTTAACTACTAGCAAAACTTATGGTAACTCTAGGAAAAAATGGGTCTTACTGAGTACTTCTGGAGTGATCTGAAGTATGTATTGTATTCATATAACTCCAGAGCATGAAAGATTAATCTTTCTGTTGAATACTTGTTTTGATTTGTCCTTAAAAGTACATCTGCTAATAACCATTAATAAAGTAAAACCTCGAGCACTTTAAAACAGATTCCACAATATTAAAGAATTTGCCTACTTGCAAATTTAGATTTTTCTTGTACTAAGATAATCTGCAGTATCTAATCACCAGGTCAAGCTACTATCTTATCAAATTTATCCTTTTATGTTCTCTGTTTATCACTTGGTTTTAGCGCAGTTAGAATTTAAGAAATAATGCATTACAACCTATTTGTTTTCTGCTGTAGAAATCTTGCAATTCATATAATCTGCCCCCCAAAAACTGAACAGCAATACGTAAATGTATTGTGAGATACTACATTATGTTACCTGTTATCCTTCTGCTTCACTGAGTGCAAGAATGGTGAGCTTTTCAAACGGCTAGACTGGTGACAGATAATGAGTCTGATGGACAGTGAAATAGGAGCGTGCTCACAGCATCTCAAGGCCTTCAATGCAAACTTCTCTTTCTGTTTCGAGGGAGCTGCAGCTGGAGAGTGCTTTTGCTTATCACAAATTCAGTGGGGTGGGGTGGGGAGCAGCGTGATCCCTAAAATACACACTGAGGGCTTCAAAGTTCAAACCCTACATTTTGAATGTTATCAGCCACTAGTGCAATACTTAAATGCTCATGTTAGATGTTTTTCTGTGAAATGCTTGATTCATGTTTCCTGTGGTCCCTGTGTGTGCAACTCCACCAAAATGTGTGTGCAACAGACTACTCTAGTCTCGAGGTGTTAAAGCCATATTTCTGGCAACATCTGTGCTGTGGAGAAAGGTCATATTTTTCTAGCCAGAAAAAAAAAGAAAAAAAAAAATAAAAAAGAAAAATGCCTTTTTTTGTGTGCTTCCTGCTACTTTTTGAATTCTAGCAAGTACTCATGAGCATTATAAAGCACATAGACCCAGTGCCTACTACTCCCAAATTCTGTTCTGTGCAACGGGAGAGGTTCAAAGGGAAGAGTGGAAGCTTCCTCCACTCAGCATGCTCTGCCCGTAAGAGTCCCCATGGAAGGTGGTAGAGGTGGGTTTTATCTAAATACCCCTCCCCAGCCGCCTGCCTCAGGACCCCACAGCACTGCCTTCCCGATGCTTCTTGTCACCTGCCTGAAAGCCACAGCTCCTTGTTTTCTGACAGCTCGCACACCTGTCCTGGTGGAAACCTGGGTTTACTGGTGTAAAATCAGCCTTTCACACACTCATAGTCTTTGTAAGTCCTACTGTTGCTCTCAATAAATAAATAAGATATTCAATAGAGAAGTTGTTTCAGGACAATTAAGGGTAGTTAACTTTTTTTGTCAATTTTCAATGTATGAGATGGCATAATCAGAAATAATTTGTTACTATACCTTGTTTTTTCGTATTCATCACATTCTTTTATTTTGTCATAAACAATTGTGTTAAGAGCATGTCTTGTAAAATGTGCTGTGGTGTGCTACCAGGTCCTCATACTTTTAAGGGATTTGGGGTGACACCATGCTGCCACTAGTAAGTACTAATACTGAAATGGCCTTTGTCCTTTCATGTTATAGTCTTAACTTTTTAAGGATAAAATTTGGACCAGCGATGTGTAGATACCAATTTTTTGATTGGCTCTTTGAAAACAGGAGACATTGCCTTTTTTGCTGTATTTTTGTAATACTTCGTCCTCCTTCATTTGCTACTGAAACCTATTGCTTTTGAAATAGGAAAAAAAACCCACAGAAATCCACCAACCTATGAAACCTTCTATAGGAAGAGAGAGCTATTGTTCTTCCCATTTCCTAACTTAGGAAAAAAGAGCAATGAGATCAAAATCCTAGCATCTCTTAACCCTTGGAGTTTTTTCCCTCTGTCCTGGCTGTTCAACCAAACTATGTTTAATCAAACTTTAATAAGCAGTCTCACATCTTCCAGCATTTAATATCATCTACAGGCCCATGAAATGTCTTAGAATCATGGGTCTATGTGAATTGCTTTTCTAAGCTGCCTAGCCATTTTAGCTGTATGTCATGCAATGTGAACACATCCACCAGACGTCTCTTAATGGTTTTAACTAGGGATCTAGATCTACATGGAGCTTTTGTTAAAAGGGTTTGGATATTTTTCAATGACATCTGATTTGCTAGCAAAAATGTCAAGCACATAATTGCCATTTCAGAGTTTCATAAATCCGAATCAATTAGTAAAAAGAACCCCTTGACCTCATGTCCGTGAGCCTTCGTGATCATTCAGTCTAAGTGCTAAGGAGCTATTGGCACATGATATTCAAGCTGAATGATCCTTTTGTTCAATCACGTTTTCTCAGAGCAAGGCTAAATGCAGCTCCCTTTGAATTTAAAACCTTGCTAAATTATTTAGTACTACATACCACAGACTGATTAAATTTTGCACAGAGTAGTGAGATTGTTTCCCAGGTAGGTCATCACTCAGTTCAGTTTACCACTTAAAATTTCTTTCATTCTCAGTCAAAATACAGCAAGGGCCATCCATCATTATCACTTTGTCCTTTAATTTTTCTGTCAGCCTTTGTCAAGCTTGAAACAAAAGCCTTTACATTTTTATCAACTGCAGCTATTGTTGTCTGAGTTGTGCTCAGTCATTTCAGAATATCGTCGTGTTTTTACCAAACAAGTCAAATATTTTCAATAGGTCAGGTCTATCTTTCATATAAGCCTGCTAAACCAAACAGGACCATTTCTCATTTCTTTGGAAATGGAAAATAAAAATGCTTAGGGCCAAATCGACAGTGAGAGTAAATTGTCCAAGCTCCCTGCACTTAAATGGATGAATGTCTTCTGCCTTAGTAGAAGAACGTGGCGTCAATTCAAGAAAGAAGGAG